>NW_006399972.1:4344491-4357150 GCF_000299155.1 Elephantulus edwardii
CACACACACACACACACACACACACACACACTGGAGAGGTCCCTGACAGCAGATTTCCCCAGTGTAATTTGTCTTCTGATCTCTTGACTCCTGATGCCAACCAAGAGTGTTAATTGTGGACCCGAGCAAGCTGTAATTGTTAACAACCTTGATCTCTTCTTCATCTATCATGGTGCTGCCAGTTGGCATTGGGGAGAATCTTTGTCTTCTTGATGTTGAGCTTCAATCCATATTGAAGACTACAGTCCTTCATCTTCTGCAGCAAGCACTTTAGGTCCCCATCAGTTTCAGCAAGCAAGGTTGTGTTATCTGCATAACATAGATTGTTTATGAGTCTTCCTCCAACCCTAATGCCACATTCTCATAAAGTCCAGCCTCCCAAATGATCTGTTCCACATATAAATTGAAAAGGTATAGAGATAGGATGCATACGTGACATACACCTTTTCTGGTTTTGAGCCAGGTAGTTTTTCCTTGCTCTCTTCTTAGAACTGCTTCATTGTCCAAGTATAAGTTTTGTATGAGCACAATTAAGTGTCCTGGGATTCCCATTCTTCTCAAAGTTAACCACAATGTGTTATGATCCACACAGTTAAATAACTTTGCACAGTCAATGAAACACAGATAGATATTCCTCTGGTACTCTCTGCTTTCAGCTATAATCCATCTAACTTCGGCGATAATGTCCCTAGTGCCATGACCTCTTCTAAACCCAGTCTGTATTTCTGGTAGTTCTCTGACGATGTACTGTTTCAGTCATTTATGAATAATCTTTGGTAGTATCTTGCTTGCATGTGATATTGATGATATTGTTCATTAATTTCCACACTTTGTTGAATCACTTTTGTTTTGGGATGGGAATAAATCTAGATCTCTTCCAGTCAGCTGGCCAGATTTCTTAGCCCAACCTGGTGAGTACATCGAGGGCTGCATTTATTTGCTGAAATATGTCAATTGGTATGTCACCAATTCCTGAGGCCTTGTTTTTTTGCCAATTTTTTCAGAGCAGGTTGAACTTCCTCTTCATAACCAATGCATCTTGGTCATATATGTTGTTTAATGAAATTCTTTTGTGTCGGCCAATTCTTTTTGGTATGATGGTTCTGTATACTCTTTCCATCTTCTTTTGATGCTTCCTGGGACATTCAATATTCTGCCCATAACATCCTTAAGTACTGCAGCTCGGGGCTTGACTTTGTTTTTCAGTTCCTTAGCTTAAGAAATGCTGAGTGAGTTTGTCTTTTTTATTTTCTGACTCCAGCTCTTTGCACATTTCATTACAATATTTTGCTTTGTCTTCCTGAGCTGCTCTTTGAAATATTCTGTTCAGGTCCTTAACTTCTTGGTAATATATGTTATTGATGAGTCTTCCACCAGTCTTTATGCTATGTTTCTCTTCATATAGCCTGACTTTATGAATCATTTTCTCGGGAAATAATAGAATAAGTATTGAGAAAGAATATACCTTTTCTGATTTTAAAATACACAATATTCCCTTTCTCTGTTCAGACAACTGCTTCTTGGTCTGTATATAGGTTTTGCATGAGTACAGTGAAGACTTCTGGAACTCCCATTCTCCTCAAGGTTAGCTATGATTCACTATTAACCACCCACTTGAAGGCCTTCTTAGAGCCCACAGCATTGTTGTATGTACTGTCCAGTTGGAACTGACTCATAGCTGCCCCTCCTGAGGGTTGTCAGAGGCAGTAAATCTCATGGGAAGCATCTCATGGGACCACCTGGAGCTGCTGGTGGATTTGAATTGCATGCTATTGTCTTGACAGTAAAACTCCTTACCACTAGGCCGCCAGCGTTAGCCACAAATTCTGACACTTCAGTGTATCTGTAGGTTTCAGTGGTACCTGGTGCTCAACACTCAACTCCCTGATCTTGTCATTGGACTAAATCTAGTCACTTCTATATTCTCACTGCTTCCCTCTAAGGTGATAGTCAATACTCATTTTTGTCAGCAAGGATTTGTTGAACACGTAAGTGAGTTAATGAATTAATTCTTTGTCCTGGGTGCCTGGGCACTGGTCTCATTTAACTGACCTTTCATCTGGACTTACAGACATACTGACATCTTTCTAATCCCAAGTAGCAAGGACTCCTTTGATCTTTTAGCTAAGATCCTTCCTTTGAGGGTCTGTCTATTTTCTATCTCTACCCCTACTCTATGAGTCATGTGTAACTTGATGGCAATCAGCAAGAAAAACAATCCCTTCACTAATGATTCAATTCTCATTTATCACTCCAGTGGAATCACCCTTCTCAAGGTTACCAGTTATCTGTTTACTAAACAAAAGGATAATTTTTCAAATCTTATCTAATTGTTGTTTTCAGTGGTTTCTCAATCCGTTCTAATTTCTGGAGACTTCATGTACAACAGAAGGAATCATTTCCTGGTCCTGGGCCATCTTCATGATTCGTTATTCTGGCTTGTCTTTCAGTACTATATCAAGCAATATTCTGTTGTGGTTGATAGGGTTTTCAGTGGTTGATTTTTGGAAGCAGATTGCCAGGCATTTCATCTGAGTATGGCCTAGCCTGGAAGCTCTGCTGAAACCTATCCACCATGTGAACACTGTTTTAAAATTCCGGTGGCATAGATTTCAGCATCACAGCAATAAACAAATTACCACAGCAAGACAAAATGAGAGATTCTTATATTACTTAACCCCTTTGCCTCACCTGGCTTTGTGAATATGCCTTCTTTATGGAATCTAATTCTTACCTGAATTAACTCTTTTCTACTTGTTATTGTTAGATTGACCATGACTCGTAGTGACCCAATGAACAGCAAACCTGAATCCTGCCCTATCATGCACCATTCACATCATCTCTGCTAGACTCGAGCCCATTCCTCCAGCCACTGTGTCAACCCATTTCCTTGAAGATCGTCCTCTCTTTGGCTGACCCTCCACATTTTCAAGCATGACATCCTTTTCCAAGGACTGGTCTCTCCTACCAACACACCTAAAGCATGTTGGAGTTTCATCTTTCTTCCCTCTAAGTCAAGTTCACCTTCTCCAAGACATTTGTTCTTTAAGCAGCCCATGGAATATTCATTATTCTTCTTCAACACCACAGCTCAAAGGCATCAAGTCTTCTCTCATGCTTAATCAGTGTCCAGCTTTCAGATGCATAGTAATTAACTGCAAAGATAATGACTTGTCCTTAAATGACATCATTGCTCTTCAGTACCTTGGAGAGGCCCATGACTACAGATTTCCCCAGAGCAACACATGTTTTGATTTCTTGACTATGGATGTCACGGGTGTTGAGTGTGGATCCAAGCACGACAAACTCATTTAACACTTCAATCTTCTCTCCATCTATCCTAATGTTGCCTTTTGGCCTAGTTGTTTGGATTTGGGTTTTCTTAATGTTGAGATTTAATCCATGTTGAAGGTGGTTGTCTTTGAAATTTGATTATAAGCACTTTAGGTCCTCCTCACTTTCTGCAAACAAGGTTGTGTCATCTGCACATTGCAAGTTACTATTGTACCTTCTCCTATACTCTAATGTCACATTCTTTCCCATAGAGTCCAGCTTCTTGAACGATTAGTTTAATGCACAGATTAAATAGATAAGGAGCACAGATTCACACTCAACTCATAGCCCCAATTCACAACTTTCTTGACTCTAAACTATGTCATGTTTTCCTGCTTTGTTCAGACAACAGTCTCCTGGTTTAGGTTTAGGTTTCACAAGAGCACAATTAAGTGCTCTGGGATTCCCATTCCTCTCAATATTATCCATAATTTGTGATGATCCACAAAATCAAATGTCTTTGCATAGTCGATAAAGCACAAATAGACTTCTTTCTGATAGTCTCCGCTTTCAGCTGAGATCCATCTTACATCAGCGATGATAGTTTGGTGCCATGGCCTCTCTTAAATCTAGCTTGAACCTCTGGCAGTTCTCTGTCAATGCACTGTTCCAACTGATCCTGGGTGAACTTCAACAAGATTTTGCTTTCTACATGAACTGCTTTTTGTTTGTTGATCAGAATTCCAGTCTTCTTTTTCCTCCACCACTTTAGATCATATCATGGCTCCAGTGCCATCATCATGCTGCCAAGACCTCTAAATTCTATGTAGATGACATTGTCTCATCTTCCAGTTGTACTTCACCTGTTTGTTTATAGGCCTATCTGTGTGGGTATCCTACAAACACCTCACATGCATTATGTTCAAAACTTAACTCCAACACAATTGAAATGTTCTGCTAACTGGTCTCTCTGCTGTTGTTCTGATTCTCTGCAGTGTTTGTTAACACAACACCCAGACAATCCTATTATAATTGTGTACTTGCAGCCAATAGCTCTGCTCAATGGCTCTCTCTTCTATCAGAGTAAACACCATTTGTCACAATGACCTAGAACACTGTACACAACTTAGGCCTGCTGTTTTCCTACCCCCCACTCCTGCCCCTCTCATCACCTCACCATTCTAACCCCACTGACCTCCTTTTTGTTCTTCCAAATGCTAAGCACTCCCTTAGTTTTGCTTGAAGTTCACATTTCCTAGAACCTTGCATCACTTCATACCTCATTGCCTTCAGTTTTTCTCAATGCCAGCTTCTCTGAGAGGTTTTCTTTTTTAAAAAATTGACATTTTAATGAAAGATTACAGAGAACTTGAATTTCTAGTCATTCGTTGTTGCACATTTTCCTCCCTGCCCACTCCCCCCTGCCAATTTGCTTTTCTTTTTGAGAAGAAAAAAAAGATTCTTTCCTTGTTAGACTATCATCCTCCCCAAGTCTACTTTACTACACAGCTCTTATTCTGGACTCTTGCCATGCAAATAATATCTAGTCATATATCCCTTTTAAACTGTTCTCTCCCTCACTGTTTCAATGCAGTATACATTATTTATCTGCTCTTTTCTTAGTTCCCCCACCCCCAAACCCGATGTCAGTCCTGTTTTGTAACAGTGGCATTATGCAATATTTGTCCTTTTGTGATTGAGATAGTTCACTCAATATAATGTCCTCCAGGGTCACCCATTTTGTATAATATTTCATGACTTATTTGTTTTAAAATGCTGCATAGTATTCCATTGTGTGACTATTCCACAACTTCTCTAACCATTCATTTATTGATAGGCACTTGGGTTGTTTCCAACTCTTTGCTATTGTGAACAAAGCAGCAATAAACATGGGTGTGCATGTGTCTGCTTTAGTGGAAATTTTGGTTTCTTTACGATATATTCCCAGTAGTGAAACTGATAGATCAAATGATATTTCTATTTCCAACTTTTTGAGAAAGCACCATACTGCCTTCCACAGTGGATGCACTATCTGAGAGGTTTTCTCTGACCACTCTGAAATACTTCAGCCTGCCCTGGTATTTTGTTTCCTTGTCTATTTAGTTTTCTTCCTGACACTTGTCACCATCAAAAATACTACCCTTTTAAGGTTTTTTTGCTTTCCCCCAACTGCCCCATTTCTTCCATGGGGATTGAATTTGCATCTGGTTTGGACACTGTTATTTTTCCAAGGTCTAGGTAGTCTAAGGAAAGTAAATAGTTATTCACTTAACTATCTACTGAAAGATTACAGATTCAAATCCATCCAGAGGCACTTCAGAAGGAAGCGCCTCAATATACTACCGATATACATCCAAAAGGTTGTAGCCATTGGGCACTCTAGGGTGTGCAATTCTAATCTGATGCTCTTGATGTTACCACGATCAGAATGGACTCAGTAGCTACTGATTTTGTTAATTTTGATTAACAGTGCTTGGCACATAGCAGGCATTCAATGAATATTTATTAAATGAATAATGATCTCCACTTCAAATCTTTTTGGGTTTCCTGATCCAAGCCATGGTCTTTCAGTTACTTGCTTTGCATCTGGAAATTTGACACTAAGTAAGGATAACAGAAGAAGATTCAAAACCACTGAATTAGAAGGTTAAATAAGAGTATTGTGGCGAGCTCTGGTGGCCTAGTGGCAAGAAGGTGTACTGCAGCCCCAGAGGTGCACGGTTCAAATCTACCAGATGCTCTGCTGGAGAAGGAGGAAAAATCTCCTCCTGTACCAGTCAGATCTGATTTGACTGTACACACACACATACACAAAATAAAATTAAATTAAAAAAGAGTATTGAATATACAATTGAAAGGCAAAATAATAACTAAGTACGCCTTCAGAAAATCAGAATGCTCCTTTGAGGCAAGGATGATGAAACTTCATCTCACATATTTTGAGTATGTAGTCAGGAGACCTTGGAAAAAGACACCATGCTTCAAAAGGTGGAGAGTCAATGAAAGAGAGGAAGACCCTCAACAAGATGGACTGTCAACATGACTGTCATAACAGGTTCAAGTATGAGGCTGGCACAGGATAGGGCAATAGGGAACTGATTCCATTGTTCATAGGGTTGAAATAAATCATATTCAACTCAATGGCTCCAAATAACTATATTTCAGTTTACTGTTGTTGTTGCTGTTGTTGTTATGTTCCGTTGAGTCACTTGCAACTCATAGCGACCCTACGTACAACAGCCCTAAACTCTGCTCTGTCCTGTGCCAATTGCACCATATCCGATATACCCATCCCGATTACTGAATCAATCCACCTCATAGAGGGCCTTCCCCTCCTGCACTGTCTCTCCACCCTCCCAAGCATGATGTCCCTCTCCAAGGACCAGTCCCTCCTTACAGCATGTCCAAATTCTGTTACACAGAGCCTCTGAATCCTTGCCTCCAAGGAGCCGCCCGGCTTGACCCTTTCCAGAATGAATCTGTTTTCCTAGCAGTCCATGGTACTCTCAATACTCTTCTCCAGCACCACAGCTCAAAGGCATCAATTCTCCTTCTAACCTCCTGGGTCATTGTCCAACTCTCTGATGCATAACAAGTGATTGCAAAGACCATGGCCTGTATCAGATGCACCTTAGTCTCCAGAGAGACACCATTGCTCTTCATTACTTTGGAGAGGTCCATAACAGCAGACTAGGTTCCAGAATCTGCAGTCTTCAGTATGGATTGAGACTCAATATCAAGAAAACAGAGATTTTCATCACTGGGCCAATTGGCAGCATCATAATGTGTGGTGAAGAGATTGAGATTGTTCACAGCTTTGGTTTGCTTGGATCCACAGTCAGCACTCTTGGCACCAGCAGGCAGAAAATTAAGACTTATTGTGATGGTAAAGTCTGTGGTTAGAGACCTCTCTAAAGTGCTGAAGTACAAAGATGTCACTTTGGAGACTAAGGTGCACGTGTACATGTCATGGTCTTTGCAATCATTTGCTATGTATCAGAGAGCTGGACAGTGACTAGGGATGGTAGAAGGAGAATTGATGCCTTTGAGTTATGGTGTTGGAAAATAGTATTGAATATACCATGGACTTCTAGGAAAACAAACAGATTTGTCCTGGAGAGGGTGAAGCCAGGCTGCTCCTTGAAGGCAAAGATTCTGAAGCTTCATCTGACATACTTTGGACATATTGCAAAGAGGGACCAGTCCTTGGAGAAGGACGTCATGCATGGGAGAGTGGAGGGACATCGCAGGAGAGGAAGACCTTCAATGAGATGGATTGATTCAGTGACTGGGGTAATGGGGATAGATGTGTCAGAGATGGTGAGATCAGCACAGGATAGGGCAGAGTTTAGGGCTGTTGTACATAGGGTCACTATGAGTCGCAGGCGACTCGACGGTACATAAAAACAACAACAACAACAACAACAACAAGGTTATCTATTTGAGAAGATGGACTCTATGGAGAAGAATGTGGCATCAGGATTGAAGGAAGACTCATCAACACTTGCATTATATGGATGACACACTATGCTTGCTGAATGAAAGAGAAGAAGACTTGAAATACTTGCTGCAGAAGATCGAAAACTACAACCTTCAATATGGTTTATATCTCAACATCAAGAAAACAAAAATCCTCACCACTGGACTGGTAAATGGGGAAAAGAGTGAAGTTGTCAACTATTTCATTTACCTTAGATCCACAATCAACCCTATGGTAGCAGTAGTCAAGAAATCAAAATATGTTTAGGATTTTAAAATCTTTTGTCAAGGACATCTCTAAAATGCTAAAAAGCAACAGTTTTAAGACTGTAGTGCACCTGATTCAACCCAGGCAGGATCTTTTCAATTACTTGCTATGCATCTGAAAGTTAATGGATAAGAATGACAGAAGAAAGGAGCTCTGGTGGCCTAGTGACAAGAAGCTGCACTGCAATCCCAGAGGTACACACTTCAAATCTACCAGATACTGTGCTGGAGAAGGAGGGGCAATCTCCTCCTGTACCAGTCAGATCCAATTTGATGGTACACACACACACACACACACACACACACACACAAATTTAAAAAAAATGATGACAGAAGAACAAATATCTTCGATTTGTGGTGTTGGATAAGAGACTAAATATCCAATGAACTGCCAAAAGAACAAATAAATGTGTTTTGAAGGAAGTGCAACCAGAACTCTGTAGAGGCCAATATATGGTAAAACTTTGTCTCACTTACTTTGGGCATATTTTCAGGAGGAACCAGTCCTTGAGGGGGAGATTATGCTGGAAAGGTAAAGGGGCAATAAAAGAGAGGAAGACCCTCCGTGAGATGGATGGACACGGTGACACCACAATGGGCTTGAGCATGACAGAGATCCTGAGGTTGGAGAACGAGGGGGCAAGGTTCACATCTGTTGCCCATAGGGTTGCCACAAGCCATTGTGGACTCAACGACACCGAACAACAACTTCTCATATTTGGGGGGGGGGGTGTCTTCTCTTTCATTTTCCTTGCTTCCAGAATCAGTGCAGTAAAGACATCAAATGAGATATTGCACTAAACAAATCTGTTGCCAGAGAACTCTTTATAGTGCTAAAGAGCAAGAATGTCACACTAAGGCTACTATGCACCTGGCCAAAGCCATGGATGGTATTTTCGGCACCTCATATACATAAGGAAGATGAAAGGAAAATTGATACAGTGGTCCTCCCTGACAACGTTCCCCAAAGTATGTGAGACAAAGTTTCATCATTCTTGCCTCTGGTTGCACTTCCTCAGTGTTGTTGTTAGGAGCCATGGAGTTGAGTGCGACTCATAGTCACCCTATGAACAACAGATCATGAATAACCCTTCCTATCCTGTGCCATGGATCACAATTTCTAACACAGTCAAGCCCATTGCCGTAATCACTGTGTCATGCCATCTGGTTGAAGGTCTTCCTCTTTTTCCTCAACTCTCCTCCATCTTTCCAAGCACGGTGTCCATCTCCGAGGAATATCCTTTCCTAGCACCATGCCCAACGTATGTGAGACAAAGCTTTGCTATCTTTGCCTCCAACACACTATGGCTGTAATTTCTCAAAGCCAGTTTGTTCTTTTGGTGCTCTTCCCCAACATGGCAGCTCAAAGGCATCAATTTGTCTTCTGTCATTCCTATTCATTGTCCAGTTCTTAGAGGCACAACAAATGATCAGAAAGACCATGGACTGAATCAGATGCACCTTAGTCCTCAAATTGACATCATTGCACTTCCAATTATTTGGACCGGTTCCTCATTGAGTGCTTGCTATATGCGATACTACATCATGTTCTTCTTTTTTGCCCTTATTTGTATAGCAAATGTGCTTTATTTTAAATGCATGCTGTAGTGAAAATGGGCCGAAGATCAATTGGCATTAACACTGAACAAAGGGAAGTGTGTGTTATGTATCCATCCTACATTAGTTGGGGTTAGTCACTGCAGTTTCAAGGGCCTGGGGACATTTCCCATTATTTCAGCACTCCCTGTTTTATCTCCGGGATGGATCAAAATCGTATCTAGTGGAAAACATCAATCAGATTATTTACTATTTCTTGGAACACAGAGATGTATTCAGGTAGGGTGAGAAGCAATATGAATTCACTTTAGTTGGAACCTTATAGTCTCATCTTAAAGGAAAAGAAGAAAAGGGCAGAGATATTCTAAAAACTACTTCCTGCTGAAATGGGGCAAAGGCAGAGAAGGGGTCTTATGTCAGAGGGGTTTGGGTGGAATTGGTTGATATCGAAAGCTGGTAAACAGGAACTGTGTCATGGTCTGGTTTGTTAAGGCTTTGAGTCTTCTACAAAGATGACAAGCTGGGGTTCTCCAGGCGTGATGGGGATGGGGGCTCAGGTGCTGGTCCCTAGACTCTGTCACTCTTTGGCAGTGGCAAGACCAACCAGGTCTGGAAGGAAGGAAGCTGCTGATAAGGGAAGGACTGAAAATTTACCGTGTGACAATCCCAAAGGCACGTGGTTTGAATCCACTGGTTCTGCGGGAGAAGGATGGCCAGTCTCTTTCCCATGTGATTAGTCGCCTCTGAAAATCCACTGGAGGGTGAGCTATGGGTTGGTTCTGAGTAGACAGTACATAACAACAACAGGACACGTGCAGTCTTACTTCCAATGTGGTCCTCTGCACACTAGCCATGGTTTAGTTGGGGACCATGGGAAAGGGCACCATGAAGTCCAGTGTCCCTCCTGTCCACACTAGAAGGAGGCATCCAGAGTGGACTGGCTGGCCCCTTTTCCTGCTATGGGTCAGGTGGTGGTGCTAAGAGGCTCGAGACCCAGAGTTCCATTGCTTCTGAGCTGCAACGAGGAGAGAGAGGTCTGTTGAAGAACCCTGCTTCATATTTTAGAACACACAATTAATTGCAAGGCACACTCATAGGTGCACACGGTGCCTTTTTTGGTAAAGAGATGGGTCATAATGGTTGAGATCACAGATTCTGAAGCCAGATTCTCTGGTTAAAACCCCAACTCTTCCACTTTCTAGTTATGGAACCCCGGCAACATCATCATCACCTCCTCCGTGCCTTGGTCTCTTAATCTACAAAATGAGGATACCGCCAGGAGAGTCCATAGTTAATTCTTCTAAAGGGCTTGCCACCTCGTCTGTCTGGCAAACCCTCGACTAAGCACTTAATAAATGTCAGCAATTTTACGCTGGCAATCTTTTTTTGATAAGTTACTGCTGAATGATTGAGCTTCTTAGGGAAGGCTGTTTTCCATTAGAAAAGAAAAAGAAATCTGGAAATCTTCTCTGGTGGGGAATAAGTCTTAAAGGGATATAAAGGAATTAACAGCATTTGTTGCCATAACAAAACCATTCCTTGGTCTCCAGTGGGCCTTTAAGGGCCCATGATTTACATTAGTGCTCCCTGCAGCCCAGCAGGTGGGTAGAGACTGAAGGGAAGGCCCTGTCTAATCAAGAGGGCTTTGGCAGAGCTGTTTGTGCAGAAGAACGAAGGTCAAGGGACTCCTTGTGTTGAAGGCCTTTCTGAAAATGAAGGAGTTGGCCTCTGAAATTAATGTTCGAAGTGAACCCCTGCTATACTTAATTCCCTTTTCTGTACACTCAGTACATTTTTAAAATTCAGTGAGGGCCCTCCTGTGGTGTGGAATGGAGCTGGTAAACCCAGAAGCCCTTCTAAGAGAGTTTTCAGTGGCCGTCACCCCTTCACCTATGTGCTAATGGCTGGGCACCAGGGTTAGCTGCTGTGTTAAATCCTCTGTCTGGATGAAAGACTGTCCTGGCACAATATGTCTTAAATTTTCACACCTTATAATTAATATTAAAAAAAGAAAGATTGTGTGTGTGTGTGTGTGTGTGTGTGTGTGTGTGTGTGTGCGCGCGCGCACGCCATCAAATCAGATTGATGAACGGAAGATTTCCTCTCCTTCTCTCCTCCAACAGAGCATCTGGTGGATCTGAACCATGTGCTTTGAGGATTGCAGCTCAGCTTCTTACTACTAGGCCATTAGAGCTCCCCTGACTAAGATTTTATAGAAGGCTTCTGTGGCTAGTTCTTGGGGTTGTCCTATGATCTGTTCTCACGCATGGTGACTGTGCATACAACAGAATGACATGTTGCCCAGTCCAGCCTCATCTACACGTTCTTTGTTACGTTTGAGTCCACTGTCTTGGCTGCTGGGTCAGGATCCACCTCACTGAGGGCTTCTCAGGTTTTCCCTGACCCTCCGCTTGATTCAATAGGAGGCATTACTTCTTCCTAGAGATGACGTCCAAAACAAAGGAGCTGAAGTCTTTCCAAGCTCTCTTCTAAGGAGCATTCTGGTTATATTTCCTCTAAGACTGGACGATTCATTCCTCCAATAGTCACAGGATGTCAAACGCCCAATACCCTAGAGACTTCCCCACCAGAGCACAGCATTGGGTTTTGTTTATGTTTACTATGGGGAAGGGAGTAGTTGGTAGAATAGGGAGCTGTGACACTAACCCCAATGTCATACCTCTCTGGACATTCCAGTCTGCCAGCTGACGCATAGGACAAAGATAAGAAACCTCCTGTGCCGCTTCCACCTTCGGAAACCCAATGGAGGGTCAACCATGAGTCGGTTCTGTCTCAAGGACAATGAGAGAGAGAGCTGCATGGGACAGGGATCTGTGGAGTGTAGGGATGAATGATCTCTCTGGGTCAAATGACAAGGTGGCAGGCTCTGGATTAAAACGTGGTTATTGTCTGAATTATGTGTGTTGGGAAAACTTCACCAGCCTCAGTAGAAAGGTTGGGTTCAAGCCAGTGATTTCACTCCATCCTGCAGTAATTTTTGTGTTTCAGGTAAAAATAGGGAGAATAAAAGAAGTAAGCAGAGAATTGCCGGAAGTCCAGGCTGGGTTTAGAAGGGGTCGGGG
>NW_006399972.1:4372599-4399143 GCF_000299155.1 Elephantulus edwardii
GTTTCGCACTAGCATGATCAAGTGTTCTGGAATTCCCATTCTTCTGAGAGTCAGCCACACTTTGTTATACGATCCACACAGAAAGGACAAATTTTCACCCTCTCCTCAACTTGCCTTTTTATATAAATGAAGTCATAGAACATAAATCCTTTTGTGAGGGACTTATTTCACTCAATGTGTCATTAGTCATTCTGATGAATTTATTATTTTACTTCTCCTGCTGGGCCAATTGGCAGCATCATGATAGACGGCGAAGAGATTGAAATTGTTAACAGCTCCACTATGTTTGGCTCCATAATCAATATTCTTGATATCAGCAGCCAAGATCAAAAGACAAATTATATTGGGAAAATCAGCTGTCAGGGACCTCTCCAGAGTACTGATGAGCAATGATGTCAGTCTGGAGAATAAGGTGCACATGATCCAGGCCATGGTCTTTGCACTTACTTGCTATGCATTAGAAAGCTGAACAATAACTAGGGATGATAGAAGGAGAATTGATGCCTTTGAGTTGTGGCACTGGAGAAGAGTATTGAATATGCCATGGACTGCTGGGAGAACAAACAGCTTCGCCCTAGCAAGGGTGCTCTTTGGAGGCAAGGATTCTGAGGCTTTATCTGACATACTTTGTTATAAAGAGGAACTAGTCTTTAGAGAGGGATGTCATGCTTGGGAGGGTGGAGTGACAGTGCAAGAGAGGAAGACCCTCGATGAGAAGAATTGACTCAGTGACTGGGGTAATGGGGGTAGGTGTGTCAGAGACAATAAGGTTGGCACAGGATACAGCAGCATTCAGTGCTGTTTTATACAGTGCTGCTATGAGTCACCAACAACTCAACGGCCTATAGCAATAACAACAACCGGATGAGTAGTAATTGCATGTGTGTATGTACCACATTGTGTGTTACCCATTTCTCTGTTGGGGTTTTATGGTTTGGGTGTTGGTTCCCCCCCCCCCCCATCTGTTGGCTATTATTAAGCGTGCTGCAATGGACAGTGTTGTACAAGTGTCTGTCTTCTGTTTCAGTCTCTGCTATAGAGTCTTTGGAGTGGAACTGCTGGGTCATCTGGCAGTTTCAGAGCAATGTCATAATAGTATATATCCTCTTCAGAGTGCTGAAGAGAATGATGTCGGTCTAGAGACTAAGGTACTACTGATCCAGGCCATGGTCTTCTCACTTGCTTGCTGTGCATCTGAGTGCTGGACAATGACTAAGGATAACAGAAGAAGGATTGAGGCCTTTGAGTTGTGATGCCGAAGAAGAGCATTGAACGTATCATGGATTGCCAAGAGATCTAACACTATCCCAGAGACGGTGAAACCAGGACGCTCCATGGAGGCAAGAATTGTTATGCTCCATTTGACATACTTTGGACTTGCTGTCAGGAGGGACCAGTCCTCGCAGTCCATCATTCATGGACGGGTGGAAGGACAGTGCAGGAGAAGAAGACCTCACATGAGAAGGATTGACACCGTAACTGGGGTAATGGGGGTAGGAGTGCTTGACACAGTGAGATTGGCTCATTAAAGTACAGGGTTCAGAGCTATTGTGCATGGGATTGCTATGAGTCACAGTTGACTTGATGGCACATAATGACAACAACGACAACAACAACAACAACATGGTGGTTTCTATTTTAAGTTTTTTGAGGAACAGCCACACTTTTTCCCACAACTATTATACCACTTTGCATTCCTGCAGCATTGAGAAAGTCCTATGCTGTCCCACATTATTGCTGACATTTGTTTTGTTTTGATCTTGTCATCCTCATGTGGGTGCAATGATATCTCATTGTAGTTTTGAGTCTCATATCTCTGACGCTTGTCTTTGTATTTCATGTGGAAGATAATATTTTCAAAGCTATAAAAAAAACAACTCATAACTTGCTCAACTCAGAGCTAACTTTCCAGTGGATTTTTAGATGATGCCAATTGAATGGGATGAGATTGCCCATCTGTCTCTGGCTGGTGGATTTGAACTATCGGCCTTTGGGTTGACAGTACAGTTTCTTACCCACAAGGCTATCAGAGCTCCCTGTACTCCATCCCCCTCACCCCAGGTATAGAGGGCAATGCTATTTCTTTAATATCTTCTGTGTGTCAAGAGTTGTGCTGAAATTTGACTTATCCTGTAACCCTTATAGAAATTTCGAGAAGTCTTTCATAAACTTTGAATTGGAATCAACTCATAGCTGACTCTAGGTTGGGTTCTCAGGCTGTAAATTGCCCGGGGGAAGACTTCTTTTTTTCAGGGAGTCACTGGTGGATTCAGATTGAAGACCTTCAAAAAGATGGATTGACGCAGTGACGGCAACAGTGCATACCAGAGAGCGTGAGGTTGACGCAACACAGGGCAGGATTCCGATCTGTTGTTCACAGGGTTGCTGTGAGTCATAGTTGAGGGCGCCTGACAACAACAACTAGGTCCTGGCAGATAAAATTGAGAAAGAAGGAGCAGAGGTAATGTTTGAGAAATAGTAAGTGACTCTGAACAACTTCAAGGGCTTGCTTCCTCCATTTCTCCTCCACAATGTCTTTCCTGACTCTAACTCCAGTTTCCCAAGAGTCACTGTGACCTCCATAACTTCCAAACCCATTTTATCATCGTCAATCATCATTCCTCACTGTCAGCACAGGCTTCCCACAGCAAAAGCCTGTTCTGAGGTGGAAAAAACCCAAGAGCTTCAGAGTTAACTTCGGATTGTAGTAGCCTGATCCATCTACCCACGAACCCACCAGAGCTCCGTTCAATAATTAATTCATGTGTGGCTTAAAAATCCTGAAAAGCTGATTGGAAAAATGGAAAAGCTCTTTGGGAGCGTGAGGAAGGGGAAGTTAATTGAGTGTGGACTCACTTGCTGTGATGTGGCTGGGCTGTTAAACTGGGGAATGTTGTTGCTGTTGTTACATGTCATTGAGTCGCCACTGACTCATAGCGATCCTATGTACAACAGCTCTAAACCCTGCTGTATCCTGTGCCAACCTTATCGTCTCTGACACACCTACCCCCATTACCCCAGTTACTGAATCAGTCAGTCCATCTCATTGAAGGTCTTCTTCTCTTTCACTGTCCCTCCACCCTCCCAAGCATGTCCCTCTCTAAGGACTCCTTGTAACATGTCCAGAGTAAGTCAGACTAAGCCTCAGAATTTTTACCTCCAAGGAGCAGCCTGGTCTCACCCTCTCTAGGACAAACCTGTTTGCTTTCCTAGCAGTTCATGGTATATTCAACACTCTTCTCTAGCACCACACAAACTGGGGAATATATTCTTGAATTCATTGTTAGGTACAGTTGAGTTGACCATGACTCACAGTGACCCTTTGTATAACAGATCTGAACCTTGCCCTATTTTGTGACACCCTCACTATCTCTGACATACGAGTCCATTAATATAGTCATTTTGTCAATCCATCTCATTGAGGATCTTCCTCTCCTTTGCAGATGCTTTATGTTTCCAAACATAGCATCTTTCTCCAAGCACTAGGCCTGCTAACAACATGCCCAAAGTACATCAGATGAAGTTTTACCATGCCTGCTTGTAAGGAGCATTGTGTACTTTTTTCAGGATGTATTTGTTTTTTCTCTTGGCAGTCATGTGATAGTCAGCACTCGTGTTCAACACTACAACACAAATGCATCAATTCTTCTTTTGTTATCCTTAGTTACTGTCCAATTTTCAGATGTATAGCAAGTAATGGAGAAGACCAAGGCCTGGCTCAGGCACACCTTAGTCTTCAAAGTGAAGTCATTGCACTTTAGTACTTTGGAGAGGTCCCAGACAGTAAGATTTTCCCAGTGCAATGCATCTTTTGATTTCTTGACTGTTGGTACTAATGGTACCAATGGTGTTGATTGTGGATCCAAGTAAGATGAAATAGTTGATGATTTCAACCTTGTCTCCATCTATATGATGTTAACTATTGATCCAAATGGTGAGGATTTTTGCTTTCTTGATGTTCAGATGCAATCCATATTGAAGTGTTTGATCTTCCACAGCAAATGTTTCAGGTTTTCTTCACTTTTAGCGAGTCATGTTGTAACATCTGCATAACCCAGGTTGTTGATGAGTCTTCCCTCAATCCTGATGCCATACCCTTCTTCATGAAGTCAAAGAATCTTTTATAAGAGAAAGATGTCTGTATATTCTCAACTTGAGGGTTTAAGTCTGACTCCCTAAAAGTGCTTTGAAAAGCAGAAGGGACTTCAGTTACGTCAGGAATTATGACTTGTTAAAAATGAAGTTAAAGGTAGGAGTAGGATTGGAAGCATCCATCACATTTTAGCCCTTAGAAATCACTCTTCAATGTTTTATTGTTGTGTGCTATCCAGTTGGAACCCTCCATCGTGTTTTCAAAGGCAGTTGATAGAACAGGAGGAGATTTGCCCATCCTTTCTGTGGAGCAGCTGGTGGATTCGAACCACAAACCTTTGTAATCACAGTGCAGCTCCTTACCACTAGGCCACCAGAGCTCCTTCTTCAACATTGTTGTTGTTGTTGTTAAGTGCCATCGAGTCGCAGGCGACTCATAGCGACCCTATGAAGGAGAGTCCTCGACGCTTGGGTGTCTTTCATCCTCTCTCCAGGTACATAGGGTTTCAACATTAAGAAGTTTTAAAATTATTTTCCCCAATCTTACAGTGCTTTTTAAAAATGTTAGTGACTATTGCTTTTATAGTTTTCTTTTGGGACTGAATAGAGTACGTAACTTTCCCAAGGTCAGACAGTAAATCAAGTGGTTTACTCCCCATTGCATTATGCATTCATTGATAAGGTGATTAAGGGGCCTGTGGGCAGGATGTACTGTTTGAAAGTTTGGCAGTTGGAATCTAGGAGGTACAACTTCTTACTCTCTTTGAATCATGATATTGAAGAGGAGTATTGAATATTCCACGCACTGCAAAAAGGAAAAAAACCCACATACCTCTTGGATAAAGTGCAACCAGAGTGCTTATTAGAGAGGCAAGGATGGTGAAACTTCCATCTCACATACTTTGGGAATGTTGTCAGGAGTTCTTGGAAAAAGACCTCATTCTGGGAAAGTTAGAGAGAGAGAAAGACCTTCAACAAGATGAATTGACACAGTGACTATGACAGTGGGATCAACAATACCAGCGATATTGAGGGCAGCACAGGCTAGGGCACGGGTTAGAGGGTCGTAGTCTACTTCCTGAGTTGGTCTTAGATGCATTTGGTTTTGTGTATCATGGAGTTGAAACCAACCCATAGCTGATTCTCCTCCAGTGGGTTTTCAGAAGCAGTAAACTGCACCAGAGGAGACTGCCTATCTGTTTCATGGGGAGCAGCTGGTGGATCTGAATTGTGAACCTTTGTGTTTGCAGTACAACTCCTTAACGCTAAGCCACCAGTGGCATTTGACTGTGTGCATCATAACAAATTATGGCTAACATGGGGAAGAACGGGATCCCTGAGCACTTAATTATACTCATATGAAACCTATAAATAGACCAAGAAACAGGGAGCTCCAGGGGCCTAGTGAGAAGAATCTGGGCTGCAATCCCTAAAGCATGTGGTTCCAATCCACCAGTTGCTCTGTGGTAGAAGGATGGACAATCCCCTCCTGTTGCAATTTCCTGTCCCTGAAAACCCACTGAAGGGTCAGCTATAGGTCAGTTCTGACTTGACAGAACACAACAACACAACAATGGACCAAGAAGCTGTTGTCTGAACAGAGCAAGGGACCACTGCACAGTTTAAAATCAACTAAGGTGTGAATGAGAGCTGTATCCTTTCTCCATACCTATTCAATTTTCATGCTGAGAAAATAATTCAATAAGCTGGGTTTTATGAAGAAGATTGCGGGATCAGGATCAACTGTCTGCATTATACAGATGATACAACCTTGCTTGCTGAAAGTGAAGACAGCCTATAATGCTTACTACAGAAGATCAAACACCTCAGCCTTCAATATAAATTGCTTTTAAGGTCATGAAAACAGAAATTCTCACTTCTGGACCTATAGACAGACAACATGATGATAGATGGAGAAGAAGATTGAAGTTGTTAATGATTTCTTATTTGGATCCACAATCAACCCCTTGGTACCAGCAGTCAGGAAACCAGGAGATGTATTGCATTAGGCAAGTCTGCTGTCAGGGACTTCTCCAAATTACTGAGGAGCAATGATGTCAGTATGAAGACTAAGGTGAGCCTGATTCAGGCCATGTTCTTTCTTCACTCAATCACTTTCTATGCATCTGAGATCTGGACAGTGAATATGGATGACAGAAGAAGAATTGGTGCCTTTGAGCTGTGATGTTGGAAAAGAGCACTGACTATCTCATGGAATGCCTAAAGAACAAGTATGTTTTGGAGAAAGTGCATCCAGAAGGCTCCCAGGAGGCAAAGATAACAAAGCTACATCTGACATATTTTAGGTGTGTTGCTAGGAGAGGTTATTTCTTGGTAAGAGACACAGTATGCTTCGAAAGGTAGAGGGTAGGGGAAGGAGAGGAACACTCAAAGTGAGTCACTGTATCAGGATTGACACACTGTCTGGAGCAATGGGCGGAAGTGTGTCAGGTCATGAGGATGGCACAAGATAGGCCTGGGTTCAGATCTGCTGTTCATGGGGTCAGCCTGATTGAGACTCAACTCGGCTGCACCTAACAACAACAACAACTGTGTGGGAGGACACACTCTCACCACCCCCTCCACACATGTGAAATGTGTCCCATGTGGTAGGTAGGTCTGGTGATTGCAGAGCCCCAGTTTCCTGTTTGTGACCAATTCTTCAAGGCTGATTTATTTATCTCCATGTATTTTGAAGGTTTTTTTTTTAATCTCCTTACCCAGGTAATGCCTAAGTGAGACAAAAATCAGGTGGACACCTCATTCACCACAAGGACTTCATTTCCCTGTTGTGTTAAAAGACTGTCCCCAAGGAATGAATACTGTAAATCCTCATCATTAGAGTCTTCCCAGAAACTGAGGCCCAGGGGTGTGAAATGCTTTTAATCTCCAACCCTGGAGTTAAGAATCTAAAATTCACTTCTCATCCTGGCCAAACCTTCCTTCTTTTCAGAGAGAGAGAGGAGAGTGAAAATGTCATAGTGCAAATATAAATATAATACATAAACACAAATAGCATCAGCTAACACTATGTGCCAGGGGCAGTTTGAAGTCCTTTGTGTGTATATCAACTCATTTAACCTGCCCAAAGTAGCCCAACAGAAACGACTGTTTTTTCTTCTTCTTTTGAATGACACTGCAACCCGAAATCACAACTCTGTTCGGGTTGGGTTCCCGGTGGTGCCCGCTTCCTCTTCAAGTTTGTTTAGTCACCCAATTCTATTGCTGCTGGCCGACTGCGCGCCCACAAACAGGCCTTGAGCGCCCCACTGAAATGCACGCGGCTCCTGAACTCCTGTAAAAACAGGTAAGGCCAGAGGCGGTGGGACAGCCACTGCGCGCCTCTAGGCGGCTTTGGGATGAAGATTGGGTGGGGGTGTAGTCAATTCTCTAGAGAGCAGGCAAGGTTAAGGGCGGGCTTGGCCGCTGTTTCTCAAGGCAGTGTTTTTTGTTCCCTTTCTAGAAACCAGCTGTAACTTTAGGTCAGAGCGCATTAGCATGAGCCACTTCTGAAAGCGCAGCGCCCAGGCCCTAGGCCCCAGGCCCCGCTGCGAAGGCCCCGGGAAAGGTCAGGGCCTCGGTCGCGTGACGCTCCCGGTGCGCTCGCCCGGCCATGCTCGCTCCAGGTGAGGACGCGCCGGGATCCTACTCTCTGATCCTACCTGCTTCCACAACTTCTTTCCTGGGGAGAGGGTGAGGATGGGGTGCGACCGATCAACTACACCGAGTTCCTGGTTCCTCCGGGGTTGGTTTCTCTGAACAGCTAGCTCTAGGGGCGGGGGCGTCCGGCCTTGGGCAGGTGCCATCTCTGGGGTCACTTCTAGAGGGCTGAGGTGGATGGCACCTTGTGAGCGGAGAGAGCCGTGGGGCTGATAGAGGCCCCCAATCTCTTCCCCTCAAGGCCGATTTTTTTTTTTTTTTAACCTTCAGCAAAAGGTATCTGCGCTCCTCAAACAAGAGGAATGCTGCGCTGGCCTTTGGCCAGCCAGGGCTCGGCGAGCAGGATACAATTTCAGTGCAGATTTACGGGAAGTTGCTGGTGTTGGGAGTAAAAATCTGGTTTGGTGAGTTTAAGGGAAGGGAGTAGACAGATACAACCTTGCTGCTGGGAGGCGAATGGCCCAGGCAGGCAGGGGGAGGGCGGCGGGCGGAGGGAGGCGGCGCCGGCCGGAGCCGGGAGACCTGACGCCGAGCGCTCCGGGTGCGCAGCGCGGGAGCGGTCGGGCTGCTGGGCGGCGCGTCCCCGCGGGTGTGGACCCTCGACGCACGCCCCACGTCGCGATCCAGGCTGGGCCTTAGCCACTCGGGGAGAGAGCTGCCTGCCAGTTATCGCTCCTGCTTCTTCCCTCTTTGGAATGCGCGCTGTGGGACTGGGAACAGCCGGGGGTTGGGGAGATCTCGTGGAGAGCTGCTCTCTGCAGGTGTCCAAGGTGGAGAAATTCTGAGCCCCTGGAATTCCCACAGCCCGCGAGCTCCGCCGAAAACGACCTGTTGCTTTGAGCGGCGCCGTGGGGAGCAGCTGGACACTCCTTATTTTGATTTTACTTTCAAAAAGAGAGAGAGAGAGGGAGGCTCCGAAGATGTGGTAGGTTTCATCCTACTGAGTCTATTGCTCACCGGCCCGTGAATGGTGTTAATTTCTGAAGTGGGCAACTGCTTTAATACCAAAGAGGTAGGTGATTTTCTGCAGTCTTTACCACTTTCCCTGAAATTTACATTGAGTTCCCAGTTTTGAAAGTACTGTTTTTGTTCTTTTCGTCTCCCTACTCCGTCCACTCCCCTAGCTTTCCCCCTCCTCATTCAATGCCCCCTCTTTGGAATTGTAGTAGATTCAATGTGAAAGAAATAGTTTTATTAAAAGCTTTAAAAACACGTCCACTTCTGGAAGTGCAGAAAGTCGTATGCAGTCCATCTCATGAGGCTCTCTGTGGTGATGCCTCTCTTTCCATAAAGTAAACTGATTTCTTCACCCTTGAAAACACATGGCTGGCTTGTCCCGAGGTACACAGGTGACTGGAGACTGGAGAAGACTGAAGTGAAGTTGAGGTAGCGTTTGTGACAGGCACCTCATATAAAAGCTCCCAGGGCTGGGAGGGGGGTGTCTTCCTGTAGTCCTTTGAGGCTGTAGTTAACCCCACTAGAGGGTTAGTTGTTTAGAGTTAAAAATTCCATCTGTATACAAGTGTGGGGTTGGACAGTGATGACAGCCGGCAAATCACCAGCCGCTGTTATTTTAAGAGACCAGTCAAAAAGAAGTGGAAGTGGAATTTTTAAAAGAAGTGATTCATTTTTATTTTAAAAAAATTAGGTAAAAGTTCAACTTTTTTTTTTTTTGGGGGGGGGTCCTCTCCCAAGACATTTGGTCATGAAGTTTCTCTCTTGAGCCTCACAGAGTGATAGAAAGATATTGTTCACAAGGTTACTTGATAGGTCATCACTGACTTGAGCTTGATATCAAATATTCTCTCCTTAGTAGTTTTGTAGTGACTCGCTTAATTTTCTTTAGTAGGAATGCAGTTTGAAAATGTATTCTTTAAAAGCTTCTGTGCAAGGGCTACATGAATTTTCAAGGATAGGAGAGAGGTGTGTACGGGGTTGAAGCCACAAGCATGATCAGTTTCTGCAGTGTTCAGGAAGACTGCAAATAGAGATGAATTCCATTAAGAGTGTTTGAGAACTGAAGGAGCAGATTCTGAGGGGTGAATGGTTGTCAGCAGTGCAAGACACAGCCTCTTCATTCTTCCTTAAATTCACAAGCTTTTATACTCTTTTTTGTACATACTTTTTTGAAAACTTTATGAATCAGAATAGTCACATTTGAAACACTTTCTGGACTAGCAATATTTTTAGATTGCTAGAACCTGGTCTTAAGGTGGGCTTGCTTCTGGGAAGTAAATCTTGTACAACTGCCTTGATGCACAGAAACATTTTTGAAATAGACTCTTCATGAAGTCTTTTGTTCACATGGTCACGCACTGGTGCTCAGATGTTCCAGTTATCTAACATGAACTTTTGATAACCAAAGTCATTCCCATGGTTAGATACCTCCATATGGAAACCACCAGATCCAAGAGTCTCAAGCTGCTGCCGTGTGTGTGAATGAACACTCTCTTTTGCTTCATATCTGAATGCTGTACATCTCTTCGGATTGTATATTGTGTTTGTGTGTTTATGCTTTGATTCACAGTAACTTCTCATGTTATGGAATTGATTTGCCTTGAGCACAAACTGTAAATAAAAATAAATGGCTGAAAGAAAAAAGAAAAAAAAAAAGCCACAGTGTCCAGATGCCCTACTGAGGTTCTCGCTGGAGAGAAAGCTAGCACTCTGTGGTGGCTGGTTCTGCCGTCATTTAGGCAGCAATCTCCAGCACATTGCCGGGCTAGAGTCTTGAAGGGAAAACAAAATCAACACAATCTGAAAGAGAAATGGGAAGAGGAGAAGAAAGAGGTTTTGAATTCTTTCCTACCTCCCTAACCTTTCTCCCTGTTCTCATCTACATACCACTGGGCTCTTTGACTCAGTGACAGTGTTTTGGAAGAATGGGGAAGCAGAAATTTCACAATTCAGTATTAACTTCTTAAGATTTGTCAGATGAAGAAATAGGCTGATAAAAACTAAGCAGGTAGCCTGGCCTCTGCCCCACTTCACTTGACCTGGCCCTAGTTAATGAAGTTTGTCAGAAGGGGATTTTCTTTTTTTTTTTTTTAAAATTAAATAAATAGAAAATTATTCATTCATTGTTACACAAGAAGAGGATTTTTTATTTGATGTGTGTGTGTGTGTGTGTGTGTGTTCTGAACATGAATCAAATTTTTAAAAAATGTCTTACCTGCTCCCTGGCTCTGGCATGTTCAGAAGTTTGTGGGAGAGAACACTTGGCATCATTGTTTCCCCCCAATCTTTCCGGGTTTCCTGGGTGATTTGTGTGGTCGTGATGATCAGATAACTGGTTCTGCTCAACACTGCTGCAGAGACACCAAAGCCGGGGAGTGATGCTAAGGGTAACATGGTAGAAAGCCGGGCAGCTGTGCGTACACTTACTTGCTCTCACCAGTGCTCCAGCTCTGGTGGCCTAGGGGTGAAGAGCTGTACTGCCAACCTGAAGATGAGCTGTTTGAAGCCCCCTGCTGCTCTGTGGGAGAGAGATTGTCAGTCTCCTCCCATTTGATTTGTTGTCTTTATTTTTTAGGTGCAATTAATTTGAGACTCCAGTACCATTCATAGCAACCCTATGAACAACAGATCCAAACACTACCCTATCCTGTGCCATCCTCATCCTGTGAAATGCACAGCCTCTGAAAACCCATGTTCCACTTGGCACATAATAACAACCAGTGTTTAGTACTTTCCCCTATATGAACATTCCCAACAACTAGACTCATGGGGTTTTTTTGCCAGTACTTGAACCCGTTCTAGGTATGATTTTGAAAAAAGAGTATTTAGATAAAGTAGATGAAATTAGTTTCTTATGCTAGATGATACCTGAACTACTTGAGGTTTAATGGCTATGGAAAGCTATTTGCTTGCTAGGGAGGAGCTCTGGTGGCCTGATCTGAAAAGCTGAACTCCTAACCCAAAACAGCGCATCTCTGGCAGTTCAAATCCACCAATTCCCTCCTCCACAGGAGAGAAAAAATAGTCTTCTCCAGTGCAATGAAAAGCCTTGGTGACCCAGTAGCCCAGTGGAGCTGTATCTGGGAATGGCAATTAGCTTGAGGGTTTTTTGGAGAGTATTTCAGAATCCTTGTAGAAGGACATGATGTTGGGAAGGGTAGAGCGTCCGCGAAGGAGAGGAAGACCCTCAGCCAAGTGGTTTGACATAGTGACGGCCTCAGTGGGCTCTCTTGTGTCAGGAAGTGTGAGGATGGTGCAGGACAGAACAGGGTTCAGATCTTTTTCTCTAAATTTTTTTTTATTTTATTATTTTTTTTGTGCGTGTACCATCAAATCAGATCTGACTGGGACAGGAAGAGATTGTCCATCCGTCTCAAGAAGAGCATCTGGTGGATTCGAACCGCGTACCTCTGGGATTGCAGCACAGCTTCTTGGCACTAGGCCACCAGAGCTCCCTCAGGATTCAGATCTTCTGTTCATAGGGTCACTATGAGTCATACTCTACTTGACCCCACCTAACAACAACAACAATTTCAGAATGATTTCCATTCAGTTCCACATTTTAAATTCTTTTCCTTTAGGAAAAGGCTTTTATGGGGATGTGGGATGTGCAGGGGGGAGGTGAAAGGAGATTTCATCAAATTTTGACTCATGTAAAACTTAGATTAGCTTAACCTGTTGTTAGGTGCTGTTTAGTCAAGTATGACCTACAGAGACTCTGTGACCAATAGATCTGAATCCCGTCCTGTCCTGTGCCATCCTTACACCTCCTGACACACTAGAGCACATTGTGGCAGCCCACATGTTGATCCAACTGGTCAGGGTCTTTGCTTCACCGACTCTCCACCTTTCTGAGCATCCTGTCCCTCTCCAAAGGAATAGCCCCTCCTAATGATATGGCCAAAGTATGTGAGGCAACGCCTCATCATCCTTGCCTCCAAAGAGCGCTCAGGCTGAACCCTTTCCAAGACATATTTGTTAGTTCTTTTAACAGCTCGTGGGATGTTCAGCATTCTTCTCCAACATCACAGCGCAAAGGCATCAATTCTTCTGTCATCCTTATTCACTACCCAGCTCTCAGATGCATAGCAAGTAATCTAGGCTAACTTAGAGGATACTATATCTTGGGGGGCGGGGGCAATTTCCTGTGAAGTTTAAATTTGGGCTTCAGATTTAGTATAGGGACATGTTTTACATGCATCTAGACTTTGTCTGCCAAACTTCCGCAAGGGTTACAATTAAGACATGAATGCGGCTTGAAGTACTTGTCAGAAAGATTCTAGTGAAAATGTCAACCACTGGACCAGCTAAGAGAAAATATTTTTCCTTTTTGGGAGAAGTCTCATTGGCTTCTGATGTTGATTTTCTGGTGTAATATTGTAAAGGGATGTGTGTGTTAATCATAACAACCTCCTGTTCAAAATAATGGCTTCATACAACCGCTGGGAGAGGACTGTCAGTAAACAGTAGTATAACGATGACTGGGATTACAGGATGGGAGGCCATTGGAACCTCCTGGGAAGAATAGTGGCATAGAAATCATAACCGGTTGTTAAATTGCCACCTCCAGTTAAGGCATTCGGGGAGAGGTGGCATCCTGACACTTTGGATGTGTAGTCCTGCATCCTCACCTGTTCAGTAAGCCCCTGAGATGGGCTTGGCATCTCGGCTTTCCTGATTGTTTCTGCTCCTCCCTCAGCTGGCTCTTCAGCTCCCCCTTCAGCATCTGCATGGGGGCACACACATGCTCTTAAGAATCGCTTGGATTCTTCCCCATAAGTGGTGTTGGGGTGGAATTTTCCATTAAAAGTGGAAGGGAAGAGAGTGTGTGGAGGGATAAAAAGTGGATAAATGAGTGAATTCTGAACATGTTCTTGGTGCTGTCGAACCACCTATGACTCATAATACTGACCCAATGGATGGTGGATTGAAACTTGTTCCCTTATCCTCACTATCTCTGCCACATTCAAGCCCAGGGTTGCAATGTCCATCCATCTCACTGAAGGTCAAAGGTTTGCCTCACATAATGTCTTTTTTCAAGGACTGACGCCTTTCTGACAGTATGTCTCAAGAAGTTTTATTTTTGGTTGGGTTGTTGTTGCTTTTTTCTTTTTTTTTTTTTTTTTAGTGTGTGGAATTTACCAGAAGGTTTACTTGGAGCTTATCAGTGCTTTGAAACTATTGTCAATGAAATGGCAATTATGGAATTTGTGGCTGTAACTTCACCTGTTCCTAGTACATTGTTAACAGACAGCTGATTTGAATGCGCTCAAGATACTATCTTTCCTTCTCTTTTTTTTCTAAAAAGATACTATCTCTTGATGAAGCCAAAACTAAACTGATTGCAAAAGGCACTGCTCCTTTAGCCTTGCCCCTTCTCCTGCCTTTCCTCATTTTCTGTACCAGATTAAGGAAAAATCACAGCTCAGTTTATGTCATTTACATGTATAATATAAGCGTATAATTTAGGGTTGGGTGGGATTGCAAATCCTTAGTTTTTGTCATCACAACATAATTTATGAAGAAATTATTTGTATCTGCAAATAATGTACATATGTTCATGAAATACAGAACATAGTATATTAATACTTTAATATATATGATTGGCCACAGTAACTTGATGCAAAAGATATGCAGCTTTACCCAAGGTTTTAAGAGTGGAGGCATTTGAGACCTTCAGAGAATTTCTGCCTCTTTGAAGGCCAGTGGAGAGAGATGACATCAGAAGAAGACTAATGCTGGTATAACCTTGAAATCCTTTGTGATTTGGGATAAGGAGCAGGCCTTTCGGAACTCTGGTTGTATAAAGCACAGGGAGTTTTGTGCTGCTAACTCAAAGGCCATGACTCTCGGGTCATTCGAATCCACCAGCAACTCCTTGGGAGAAAGATAGACAATATCTTCCTGTGCACTTTTCAGCCCCAGAAACCCAGTGGAGAGGGTCAGCTGTGAGTTGGGTCCAGCTGGACAACAATGAGTTTGAATTTTCTTATAGGCAAAATGTATACTTTTATGATACATTACAGTCAATTGTATCAGTCAGTAGAACAAGGTGAAGTCGCCCCAGCTACTAACTAGTTCTACTGGAGCTAGTATATATATGTCTGTGGTCTCTTGTTTCTGGATGTATGAAGTATACATCTTCTCCTTATGAACATGGCAACCCAGTGCCTGGAGTGTAGTGATTATTGTATGAAAGGGGAGGAGCTGACATTTAGCCTCCTGGTTGTGATTTGCTTTGGCTAATAGTCAATTGTGGTAGAAGCCAACCTGATCCCAGAAGCTGTGGATAATCCACACATGGGTGAGCAAGAGTTAACTCCATGTACCTACGGGCAGTGGGTGGATGTGCGATGAATACAGGGCATTGTGTTACTGAAACAGGAACAGGCTGCCTGTACCTGACCAAGGAAATGCCAACCTGTAAAAATTATAATAAGAAGCATCTACCTTTCAGAGCACTGAGACCTAGCTCAATTGCTTTTCAGCATTTCACATGGTGAGAGAGCGAATCAGAGAAAGAAGGAAACCCTTAACTAAAAGAAGATAATTTTTTTCAGGTGTTGAATCTCTTAATTAAGTTTGATTCCCATGCTCTTTTTCAAAAGAAGAAAAAAAAATTCCTATTCTTAAAATGTGTAGTTCAGCCTTTTTAAAGCTCAGGTTAAAAAAATAAATCCATGTCTCTAAAATGTAGGCACTCAGATTGGTGTTCATAATGACACAGTGACTTTTTAAAAGATGGCTTCAGTAATATTGGGTTGATGTGGTTTTTTTTTTTTGTTGTTTGGGGTTTTGGTTTTTTTTTGTCTGTTGGCATTTATTTTTTAAAATAATAACATGGTTCTCGGTACGCCAAGCCCTTGCCAAGATTAGGCCCATCTTCTCAGTAGCCTTCTCAAGACAAAGTGGCCTTTGTGCGTCTCTGAGACGGGAGGGCTGGTGACATAGAAAGCTCCATGGGGCACTGCAACTTATTATTAACCGCAGAGTCAACGACCTGGTGTTTTTGTTGTTATTGCTTATATTTTATCATCTAATATCTGTGCACTGCTTTGGCCAAGTGGATGGAGGATCTTACTGTTTTATTTTAGACTGTCCCAAGAAGAGAGCGGAGGAGTCGAGGAATCTTTATTTCTTGCGTTCAGTGTGATGATAAAAGGCAAGAAGAGCTTCAGCTTAGTGCTGCCAAAGGGAACTCAGTTCTGTGGTTTAGTTTGCTTTCACGGCAATCATCAAAATGTGGCCACTTGGGGAGAGAAAGAAAGGGGTTTTGCCAGAGTGAAATTGACGTTTTGGACAGGAGGCCAGAGTGAGTATTGGCATTGAATCCAGACTCGATAGTGGAGTGCTTGAACTGCTTATGAACACAGTCCTGGCCGTGTTACTTAAGACCACTGTGATGTTACTTCCCTCATCCAGACAAACTTCAAAGGTATAGCCAGAGTGCTCCTTGGGGGCAAAGATGAAGCTTTGTCTTGCTCACTTCAGGCATGCTGTTAGGAGAGGCTATTCCTTGGAGAGGGGCATCATGCTTGGAAAGGTGGAGAGACAGTGAAGGAGAGGAAGACCCTCACCCGGGTGGATTGAAATGGTGAGTGCTAATGGGCTTCAGTGTGTCAGGAAGTGTGAGGGTGGCACAGGATAGAACGGGGTTCAGAGCTGTTGTTCCTAGGGTCGCTCTGAGTCTTACTCGACTCCATGGCACTTAACAACAACAACAACAACAACAACAATCCCAAACAAAGAAACAAAATTCCTTTACCATTGAGTGGTTATGTCTCCTGGTGACCCCGTGTTGCTGTGGTACACTGCACTCTGTAAGATTGTCATGACTCAGATCTTTGAGGAGCAGATCACTAGGCCTTTCTTCTGAGGTGCCCTTGGATAGATTCCAACAACTAAGCCTCTGGGTGTTTTCAGGCTAGCGCTTAACCAGTTATGCCGCCGAGAGACTCCTGCGTACTAGGTAATCACTCACATGCTGCCTTCGAGTCAGAGCTGACTCTTAAAACTGGCTCCTGGTCGACTCTGCAGTGGGTTTTCAAAGGCTGTAAATTGGGCAGGAGGAGATTACCCATCTTTCTCTGGAAGAGCAGCTGATGGACTCAAATTGCCAGAGGCTTGGCCTTTAGGTGAGCAGCGTTCCACCTCACGCTCTTGGCCACCAGCGCTCCTAGCCTACTATATTGTTATTGTTGTTGTTAGGTGCCCACGAGTTGGAACCAACTCCTGGCTGACCCTCCAGTGCGTTTTCAGGGACTTTTAAGTTACAAAGGAGTTTGTCCATCTTTCTCCCAAGGAAAGGATTCGAACTGGCTGCCTTTTGGTTGGCAGTGCAACTCCTTACCCACTAGACCACCAGAACTCCCTAGCTAGGGTTGTCTATGTTGATCTTTTAATCAGCGGCACAATACTTAACCTGTCGTGCTACGAGGACTCATCTTAATTGTAAGACATCGACTTTCTCAGAATTGCCATGATGCTTTATCTGTGTGTTTCTCACTTTTTATCTCTTCTTACAAGGAGTATTTTTCCCCCCTACTAAACGGAAATTCTTGGTGGCAGGATTTTTGTTGAAATAATAATTATATCCTGCCATGTGCCTGTATAGGGAGCTCTGGTGGCTTTGTGGGAAGGAGCTGCCCTGCCAACCCAAAAGCACATGGTTCAAATTCACCAGCTGCTCTGCAGAAGGGTGGACAGTCTCCTCTCATGAAAGCCTCCTGGCGGGTCAGCTATGAGTTGGTTTTGACAACAACACAACAACATGTAAGTGTATAGGAAGCTCTCCCTCAGTCTGTGGGGCCTTGTGCTGCTAACCCAAAGAATTCCCCTGTTGGTGATTCGAATCCCCCAGCAGCTCTGCAGCAGAAAGATGGACAGTCTCCTGTGTGACTTGCAATGTTGGAAACCAAATGGACAGTTATGAGGCGATTCCGACTCCCTGGGCAATCCTTGAGACCTAGAAACTGAAGCAGTTCGGCGATCAGAGTTTCGGCTATCAGAAGTTTCCCTCATAATAAGTTTCCCTCTAGCTGTTAGGAGGAGGGGGAAAGCCTTTTCTCCTGATGACAAGGAAGTGATTAGATAATAAGTAGAAGTAAAACACATTTCCTGTAACTGAAGGGGAGTGAACAGAGGCAGGACACCCAGTCTCAGGTGACCTCTCCGTTCCTTGAGCCTCTGTGGGGGGTGTGTGTGTGTGTGTGTGTGTGTGTGAGAGAGAGAGAGAGAGAGAGAGAGAGAGAGAGATGGCCTCATAGCCCAGGAAGTAAGAAGAGGAAGGAGGCCAGGTGGCTGAAGAAGCGGGAGGGCGTGGCCTCTGCAGAGCTGGAACCCAGAAAGGAGTTAGCTCTGGCCTTTTGGTGCAAACAGCAGTTTGGCCCGGGGACTTCCTTTTACTCTGGAGCGTGGAACCAGGATCCACCTGGAGGTCGATGTGCCAATGAGTAAACAGAGACTGTCAGCCCAGCAATACTCCTGAGTTAAGGTGCTGGTACCTGTCATCCGTCGTCCCCCCAGATACAAAGGCAGTTAGTTAGTTAGTTGCTCCTCAGTCCTCAGATCTAGGCTGGGAATCTGTTGTTAAGTGTCCTTGAGTCGAGTACAACTCATAGTGATACCTGTTCTATCCCATGCCAGCTTTATTATCTCTTACACCTGTGAGCCCATTGCTACAGTCATTGTATCAGTTTATCTTGTTGAGGGGTATTCTTTTTTGTTTACCCTCCACCTCTCCAAGCGTCATGTCCTTTTCAAGGAATAATCCCTCCTAATAACATGCCCAAAGTATGTGAGATGAAGCTTCACCGTCCTTGTCTATAAGGAGCACTCTGTTTGAACTTTCTCCATGACATCTCTTTGTTCTTTTGCTAGTCATTGGATTTTCAGTACTCTTCTTCAATGTCACAACTTAAAGGCATCGGTTCTTTTTCTGTCACCCTTAGTCCTTGTCCAGCTCTCAGCATACCAGCTGATGGCAGACCATAACTTGAATCATCAGGTGCACCATAGTCTTTAAACTGACATCACTGCTCTTCAGGACTTGGGAGAAGTTCCTGACAGCAGACTTTCCTGATCTTTCTGACTGCTGGCACCAACAGTTGGTTGGTGTTGATTGTAGATCCAAGTAAGATGGAATCATTGACAATTTCAGTCTTTTCTCCATCTGTCATGATGTTGCCACTTGGCGCAGAGGCAAAGTCTCCCAGAGCCCTTCCAGAGTAGAACCAAAGAGTTTTTTCTTTCCTCCCTGGAAACAGCAGGAGGCATGCAGATACTGAAAGGGCAGCACCCACCTTCTCCCCAAGCCCAGTAATGCCTGAAGGATTGTTCACTCATCCCAGTAATGGCTCACCCTTTCTCTGTTGGCTGTAGACATAGAACCAGTCAGCGGCCCAGCAGAAGCTGCCCACCGGCTCTCCCTCGCCCACCTTTCTCCCCACTGCTCCCTCTGTGCACCCTATTCTTGGGACAGTAGCCAGAGTGAGTTTTAAAACAAAGTGAGGGCATGTCACTCCTTCACTGAAAACGTTGCAGAGGCTCGCTCAGGCTAGAAGCCTACAAGGTCCTACGTTTTGAACACTCAAACGGCTTAAACCTCACCTCCTTTATTTGCTCTCTTCAGCCACAGTCTCCAAGGTGCTCTTACGCCGTGCCAGACACACGGGTGCCTTGGGGCCTCTCTGGTTGTTACCCCAGCCTAACCACCTTCCTCGTGTTTCCTTACCTCTTGCACTTCCGTCAAGCCTTTGGCCCCACAGCTTATGGTAATTCTCTTTTCTTTTTGGCACCCTTGAATCATCCAGGTGACTTCTAGTCACTGTGAGCCCATGTGACAGGGTAGCACTGGCCCACAGTTTTCTTGCTTGTGATTTTTACAACAGCTGATTTCCCTGGTGTTTCTACCATAGAGCTGAGCGGGTTCCAGCTGCCAATGTTCTAGTTAACGCTTAACCATTTGTGCTGGCTGGAATCGAGTGGCCTGTTGGGTAAAGAGTTGCCCTGCCAACCCAGAGGCATGGGGTTCCAGCCTGCAAGCTGATCTGCAGGAGAAAGCTGGGCATTCTCAAGAGGAATGGTTTACAGCCTCCGAAAACCCGCCGGAGGGTTGAGCTATGAGTTGGCTCTGCTTTGACAGCCCCAAACAGGATCTCCATCCCCTGTTTTGTGTATTTATTTTTAGGCAGTACTTACGCTGCTTTTTAGGGAGCTCTTGTGGCCTGGTGGTAAGAAGCTGTTCTACAGTCCCCAAGGCACATGGTTCAAATCTGTTCTGGTGCTGCACTCGGTAGGAATCTGCTAACCCAAAGGCCACTGGGAGCTTGAATCCACTTGTGGCCCCTCGGGAGAAAGATGAGTAATCTCCTCCCATGCTATTTACAGTTTTGGAGACTCTGTGAAGAGTCAGCTGTGAGTCGGCTCCAGCCTGATGCCAGTGAGTGGCACAGCTAGCTGGGTGCTTGCCTGCTCACTGAAAGGTGGTGGGTTTGGATACACCTTGAGGCACCTTGAAAGAAAAGCCTGGCTGTTTGGTTTCTGCAATAATCTAACCACTGACAGCTCTGTAGAATACAGTTCTGCCATGAGTCAGAAATAACTCAGACACAACAAGAGGTAGTGTTGAGCCAACCTGAAGGCAGGCTGTTATCCACTGACTGCGCAAATGTACTAGCTGCTCCCCTGGAGAAAGATGGGCAGTCTCCTCCCCTGCAGTTTACAGTGTCTAAAATCCCACTGGCAGGTCTGCTGAGTCAGTTCCAAACAACACTGTTACTTTTTATTTTGTAATTGTATATCTTATTGCCATTTTCGCTTATTCATGTATCGGAGCACCTGGTGGCACCAGGGAGCGCCCAGCAGCATTGGTGGCTTAGTGTTAAACTGCACTGCAATCCAAAGGCACACGATTCAAATCCACCACCTGCTTCTCTGGAGAAGGCTGCATTTTCTCCTTCTATAGGATTAACTGCCTCTGAAAACCCGCTGGAGGGTCAGCTATGGGTCGGTTCCGACTCAGTGTCACACAACCCCGACAGCAACCAAGCACCTAAAGCCAAGAGTTGATGTTTAAGAACTATTTGTTGAAAGAATGAATGAGACCTGCAGGCTCTGATGGTGAAAGGTCGTATAATTTTTTTTTTAAAATTTTATTATTTTTGTGTGAGTGTATCGTCAAATCAGATCTGACTGGTACAGGAGGAGATTGTCCCTCCTTTCCCGGCAGAACATCTGGTGGATTCGAACTGTGCGCCTCTGGGATTGTAGTTGCAGCTCCTTGCCACTAGGCCACCAGAGCTCAATTTTTGTGTTTGAGATACCACCACAAACCCATCTCTCTTGCTGAGTATCTTCTGTTTTTTGCTTATCTTTCAACTGTTTCCACATGTACAGTTCGGTAAAACTGAGTGTGTACTTCATGTTGTGCAACCATCCACGGCCTCCTTTTCTGCATCGACTGCCATCTCTCTGGATGGCAGGGGGCCTGAGTCTTCCCCCTGGCCCTTCGGGTTAAGCTGCCATACTATCTGCGGTTTCGTTTCTCCCCCTCTGCTGTCACAGGCCCTGGTCGGAGGCGGTGTGACTAGGCAGGCTTCGTGGGATGTTGCAATCCTTTCAGCACTTCCTTCTTTCCAAATCAAAGCCTCATCTTTGGCAATCTGTTTGTGATTTCAGTGTAAATCTTCCAGCCCTGGCTTCTGAGCCAGGCTTGTGAATTGCATCCCTCCAGATGATTACACTCCAATGGATTTATGATAGGATTTCTCACTTTTTTCCCTGTTGTAATTTACTTGTAATTAACGACTGTTTTGAAAGTAATTGTCAAGACAAGTTATTTTTTTTTTAAACCAAACTATCTCTTTTGACCTTTGAGGATTTGCCAAGCGCCAGCTGCTGCAGCCTGATTCCTTCTAGGTGTTTTTGTTTTGTGTTTTGTTTGGTTTTTTTTTTTTTTCTATAAAGCTCAGTTAGGTATTTTGCCTTGACCTGTCATGACGCATGAGTGCCGGTAGCATTGAACCTTTAATATTTTCCTAGAACTAACCTTACTCACAGCCTTGGTCTTGCCTTTGCCAAACAACTCCCTGAGCTGCCATGTTGGACTGCTAGCCATGACCCCTCTCTCTCTCTCAGACAGTGGTCTTTATTTGGCAACGTCTTGTTCTTGGCCTTTGGTGTCTGTTTAGTTAACTAGTGCTGATGTAATAGGAATGCAAGTGAATGGCTATACTTATGCATCATGTTGATTTTTCATGTAATCATTCATAGACATTTTGTTTTAGAACATTGATTGCCCTTGATATCATTAATTGCCAGGGACATCACTTCTGATGTCAGGTGGATCCTGTCTAAAAGTAGAGAATACCAGAAGAATGTGAATTTGTTCTTTATTGACTCTGCAAAGGGATTTGACTGTGTGGATCATACAAGTTGTGGCTGACATTGAGAAGATGGGAATTCAAGAGCACTTAATTATGCTCATGCAAAACCTATACCTGGACCAGGAGGCTGTTGTTTGAACAGAGCAAGGAAACACTACATTGTTTAAAATTAAGAAAGGAGTGCATCAGGGTTGTGTTCTCTCTATGTACATTTTCAATTTGCATCTTGAGCAAATTATTCGAGAATCTGGACTCTATGAAGAGGAATGTAGCATCAGGATCAGAGGGAGACTCATCAATAACCTGCATTATGCAGATGATACAACCTTGCTTGCTTAAAGTGAGGAGGACTTGAAGCACTTGTTGCAGAAGATCAAAGAATACAGTCTTCAATATGGACTGCATCTCAATATCAAGAAGACAGATTTTTACCACTGGACTGATAGGCAACATCATGATGGATGGAAGGATAATTGAAACTGTCAACAACTTCATCTTACTTGGATCCATAATAAATACCTTTGGTATCAGTCGTCAGGAAATGAGACATATTGCAGTGGAAAAGTCTGCAATTAGTGACCTCTCCAAATTACTGAGGAGTAATGATGTAATTTTGAGGACTAAGGTGTGTCCGATTCAGGCCATGATCTTTCTGCTCATTTGCTATGCATCTGAGATCTGGACACTGAATAAGGATGACAGAAAAAGAATTAATGCCTTAGTGCCTTTGTTGGAAAAGAGCACTGAATATTGACTGCCAAAAGAATAAACAAACAAGTCTTGGAGAGGGTGCAGTCAGAGTGCTCTTTGGAGATAAGGATGATGAGACTTTGCCTAACATACTTTGGGTATGTTGGTAGAAGGGGCTATTCTTTGGAGAGGGACATGATTCTGGGAAGGGTGAAGGGTTGGTGAAGGAGAGAAAGACCCTTGACCAGGTAGATTCGTGTGGTGACTACTTCCATGGGCTCTTGGATGTCAGGAAGTGTGAGGATGGTACAGAATAGGACACAGTTCAGATCTGTTGTTCATAGAGTTGCTATGGGTCTACTTAACTCAATGGCATCTACCAACAACAAGAACAACAGTTACAATGGCTCATCAGCACTTGCTATGCACTGCTTTTCCCTCTACCCAACTTATCTGTTAATTTTTACTCTCCTTTCCCCCCCTTTCCCAAGCTAGTTATCTGTCCACTGTTGATTCTATCTGTGTGTAAACTTTTAATTTTTTAAATCATGGTCTTAGACCATAACTGTCTTTGTGTGATTGACTTGTGTCACTCAGCAAAATTTGTTCTAGTTCATCCAAGTTGTATAGCATTTCATGAATTCTTGAGTTGCATTTTAATGGATGCAGGATGTGAATGTACCATAGTTTCTTTAACCATTGTCTGCTGGGTTCTTTCCAGTTCTTCACTACCATGAATAATACTGCAGTAAACCTAGGTGTGTGTATGTCAGTTTGTGTCACAGCTCTTCTGTCTTTGGGATATATAACTAGTAGTGGATTATTGCTTGAAATGGTATTTCCTCTCCCTAGTGTCTAAGAAAGTGCCAGACTGCTTTCTATACTGGTTACACCACTTTATATTCTCACTGACTGACTTTAAGAAGCAAACTTATTATCTTACAGTTTAGGAAGCTGGAAGTCTGAATTCAGGATGCTACTATTAAGCGAATGCTTTCTTTTTCACTGTCACGTGTAGGGGAAGGCCCATGTCTCTTTTCAACACCTGTCACATCCCTTGGAGATCTCCATGTGTGATGATGTCAATATTCTCATGAGTGTAGGAGGTTCTCAGTTCAGGGACACTGAGTTCAAAAGATGAGAGTAAATCTCAGTGCTTCTTAATTGCTGATAAGAAGGTCTCTCTAATCTCTGCTTCCTGGTGTAATGTCTCAAAAGAGATTCAAGATTCAGCTTGATCCTACAGATTCTGCCTTGCCTCATTAACATGAACCTTGTCATAGTGACCCTACAGAGTAGAACTTCCCCATAGGGTTTCCAAGAATATGAATTTTTATGGAAGCAGATTACTTTTCATTCTCTTGAGGATTGGCTGATGGGTTTGAATCTCCGATCTTTTGTCCAGCATCCCAACAGTTGGCTTATAGTGCCACTAGAGTTCCTTTATTAATGCCATAAACCCACTGCTGTAGGGGTCATTTTGACTCATGGTTACCACTCACTCATTGGCTTCCCATCTCAACAGAAGGACATTACCTTACACTTCTTCCATTGAGAGACTGGCAATTTAGATCTACCGACCTTTCAGTTAGCTGCCCAACATTTAACCTACTATACCACTGGGCCTCCTAATTAACATCACAGAGGATAGCATTTACATACAGTACATGAGATAATTTTAGCAGATCACAAAATAGAGGATAATTACATCCTCACCACAGGACCAACAGTCAACATTATGATAAATGGTGAAAGGATTGAAGCTGTCAACGAGTTAATCTTCCTTGGATCAATAATTAACACCCTTGGGATCAATAGTCAAGAAATCAGGAGACTTACTGCATTGGGCAAGTCTGCTGTCAGAGTCCTCTCGAAAATGCTGAAGAATAGTGATTTCAGTTTGAAGACTAAGATGCACTTGATTCAGGCCATGGTCTTCTCAAACACTTGCTACACATAAGAGAGCTAGACAGTGAGTAAGGATGACAGAAAAAGAATTGATGCCTTTGTGTTGTGGTGATAGACATACTAGGACTGTCAAAAGAATAAATAGATACATCTTCATGGAGAAGGTGCAGCCAGAATGCTCCTTGGAGGCAAAGATGACGGAGCTTTGTCTTTCATACTTTGGGCAGGTGCCTAAAGGAGGCTGTTCCTTTGAAAAGGACAACTTGCTTTGGATAGATGGAGGATCAGTGAAGGAGAGGAAGACCCCAACAAGATGAACTGAGGCACTGACTTCAGCAATGGCTTGAATGTGTTGGAGATGATGAGAATAGCCCAGGATAGGGCAAGATTCAGGTCAGCACTTCATAGGGTTGCTTGTGAATCATGCTTGACTTGATGGCATCTAACAATAACAACAGTAAGTCTTGCAAAAAGCTCTAGTGGTGAGAACTTGTAGTGTGTTCACAAAGGTACAGAGTTTGAATCCACCAGCTACTCCTCTGGAGAAAAATGGATGTCTTCTGTGCAATTAAATTTCTTCTGAAAACTCACTGGAGGGTCAGCTATGAGTCACTTCCAACTTGATGGTACACAGTAACAACGGCATGTCTTACAGTGCCCTAGGGGCCTCGTGGTAAGAAGCTGTGCTGCATACCCAAAGGCACATGGTTTGAATCCACTAGCTTCTCCACAGAAGGATGGGTGATGTCCACCCATACAATTTACTGCCTCTGAAAACCCACTGAAGAGTCAGCTGTGGGTCAGTTCTGACTTGATGGCACACAACAACAACAACAACAACAACAACAATAATATATCCTGGAAAAGGGACAGCTCGGATGCTTCTTGGAGGCAAGGGGAGCGAAACTTTGTCTTATTCATATATTTTGGACATGTTGATAGGAATTCGGTCCTTGAAAAAGGACATCATGCTTCAAAAAGTGGAGAGTCAGTGAAGGGGGGAGAGACCTCCAATGAGTTAGAATGATACAATGACTCCAGCAATGGTCTTGAATATGCCAGAGACGGTCAGGATGGCACAGGAAAGGGCAGGGTTCAGATTCATTGCTCAGAGTTGACTTGAAGGTACTTAGTGAAAACAACAAAGAGGTAAAGAGCATTGAATATACCATAGACTTCCTAAAGAACAAATGCATCTTTCTTGGAGAAAGTACAACCAGAGTGTTCCTAGAGGCAAGGAGGTGAAACTTCATCTCATTTACGCTGGGTATATTTTCAGGAGGAACCAGTCCTTGGATAGAGCTTTCATGCTAGGAAAGGTATAAGACCAATGAAAGAGAAGAAGACTGTCCATGAGATGGATTGACAGTGACCAGCACCATGAAGTTGAATATGATGGAGATCATGGCCATGGTTCAGGATGGGGCAAGATTCATAGGGTCCATCTGAGTTGTAGTTGACTCAGTGGCATCTAATAATAACAAAGATTGACAGCACAGCTATTAGAAAAAATCCAGTTCACTGCACAGGTATCAGCTCTGTTAGTCCCTTAATTTTGCCCAAGAAAGGGCTTTCACAATGACTGGTAGAATTCTATAGCTGGTAGGCTTGGACCACTAGATCTGGAAGTGAATCTCTCTAGATCTTGAATTAGATCTCCAAGTGCCAAGAACTTCCTTACAGTCAAGAAAAAAGGAACTATATATAGGTTCTTCTAAGGGTAGATGAAGATCTGATCTTTGATTTAGTTATTTCTAACTATTGTTGATCATCAGAGAGTTGGACAATGACCAAGGAGGATAGAAGGAGAATTGATGCCTTTGAGCTGTGGTGCTGGAGAAGAGTATTCAGA
>NW_006399972.1:4400962-4402953 GCF_000299155.1 Elephantulus edwardii
TTTGTTTTCTTGATATTGAGCTTCAATCCATATTGAAGACTGCAGTCCTTGACCTTCTGCAGCAAGCGCTTCAGGTCCTCCTCAGTTTCAGCAAGCAGGATTGTGTCGTCCACATAATGCAGGTTGTTGATGATTCTTCCACCAGTCCTGATGCCGCATTCCTCCTTGCACAGCCCAGCGTCTCAGATGATCTGTTCTGCATACAAATTGAAAAGGTATGGAGGCAAAATACATTCCTGACATACCTCTTTCTTGATTTTGAACCATCCAGTGTCTCCCTACTCTGTTCTGACGACTGCCTCTTTGTCCAAGTATAGGTTTCGTATTAGCACAATCAAATGTTCTGGGATTAGTGGGGAATAAAAAGTGCAATGTGTAGATACTGAAAAAAGGTACACTTGGGAGACAGAAGTTGAGTATGAATTAAACTATCTTAAATTAAACGTTTTTGTTCTTGTTATATGCTGTTGAGTCAGAACTGACTTGTAGTTGGCATGCCAGTGAAATTTCAGAGGCAGTGTATCACAAGGAGGTGAGTGCCCATTTTACTCTTATGAAGCATCTGGTATGTTTGAACCTTGTGCCTTTGTTTTGAGAGCATAACTACTTACCCACTAGGCCACCAAAGCAGTTCTTGTGTAGACATAGACTTTGGTGTTAGGTATTGAGTAGTTGCTATGTGCCAGACACAGAACACCGATTATGCCAACTGTGACTCATGCTGATCCCATGGGTACAGAGTAAGACTGCTTCACAGGACTTTTTTTACCATATTCTCTCTTTTTTGGTTATAAGACATTCTAGCTACAACCCCACTGATTCATTCATAAATGTACACATTTCATTTTATAATATTAATTACAATTGATACAATTGATATAATTGGTTAATGACAATGTCTGACTAATCCCTTGTTGTTTATTGCCTTTCCCTGTACCTGATTTATCTATGTATTTCTTTTAATCTCCTCTTCCTTCCCATCCCTGGTAACTACCCAAGAATGATTCTGTCTGTATGTAAATATTTCCTTAGGGTTTTTTATGGTTGTGATCTTATACCATAATAGTTCCTTTTTGATGCTATAACTTTAAATTAGCATAATGTTCTCTAAATGCATCCACGTTGTTTCAGGAGTTAATTTTTGTTTTTCAGTGTTGCATAGTACTCCATGTGTGAATATGTCACGGTGTCTTTATCCATTTGCCAATTGATAGACGCTTGGTTTGTTTCCATCTCTTTGCTATTGTAATTGATGCTGCAGTGAACATGATGGCACATTTATCTGTCCTGTGTCTTTTTATTTCTTTGGGATATGCACCTAGTAGTGAGATTGTTGCATCAAATGGTTGTTGGCTGTAATCATCATTGAAGTAAATTGTCAGACCTGTCATCAAAAGAACTATGAAACTGCCAGCCTTTAGATTAGTAGTAAAGTGCAATTTCAGGCTGAGTAAAGTTCTCTGCACTTTTGAGGTGCAGACATGGGATTAAGTGGTCTGAAGGGACTCGCAGGCACTAGACAATAGTACAGGGGTGTTTCTTAGCAGAAATAGTGAGAGGAGTGTTGGTGAGGACAGAAATGCACATCTTTCTAGGAGGGAACTTGGTGTGCTTGTGGGACTTCAGGCCAGTATGGTTGCAGTGCAGGCAGCAGAGAGGAGAGAGACACAAGGACTTTTGGGCCATCAAAAATACTTGTATGTATGCTTTTTGTGTGTGTATGCTGTGAGTCATACGCCTTGACTCGACAGCACCTAGCAACAGCAACAGTGCTTAACCACTGTACAACCAAGGTTTCAGCTTTGGAAACCCTTTGAACCATTTACATTCCTGTTTTTTTGTTTTGATTTTTTAAAAAAAGTTATAGTCATGTTAACTGCCTCTTGAATAATCTGTTCTGCATACAGGTTGAAAAGGTATGGAGATAAGACACATTCCTGGTGTACGCCTTTTCCAATTTTGAACCATGCAGTGTTTCCTTGCTCTGTTCT
>NW_006399972.1:4404841-4411178 GCF_000299155.1 Elephantulus edwardii
CACTCTGGAGACTAAGGTGCATCTGATACAGGCTATGGTCTTTGCAATCACTTGTTATGCATCAGAGAGTTGGACAATGACTAAGTAGGATAGAAGGAGAATTGATGTCTTTGATCTGTGGTGCTGGAGAAGAGTATTGAATGTACCGTGGACTGCCAATAAAACAGAGAGATTCATCCTGGAGAGGGTTAAACCGGGCTGCTCCTTGCAGGCAAGGATTCTAGGTCTTTGTCTGACATACTTTGGACACGTTGTAAGGAAGAAGAGGTCCTTGGAGAGGGACATCATGCTTGGGAGGGTAGAGGGACGGCGCAGGAAGGGAAGACCATCTATGAGGTGGATTGATTCAGTGACTGGGGTAATCGGGATGGGTGTGTTGGAGGCAGTGAGATTGGCACGGGACAGAGCAGAGTTTAGGGTTGTTGTACATAGGGTCGCTATGAGTCGCAAGCGACTCGACGGCACATAACAACAACAACAAAATCAGATAACATTTTGTTGTTGTTATGTGCCGTTGAGTCGCTTGAGACTCATAGCAACCCTATGTACAACAGCCCTAAACCTGTTCTATCCTATAGCCTGTGTCAGATGTGCCTTAGTCTCCAGAGAGACACCATTGCTCTTCAGTACCCTGGAGAGGTCTCTAACAGCAGACTGTCCCATTGCAATATGTTTTTTTATTTCCTGGCTACTGGTGCCAAAAGTGTTGACCGTGGAGCCAAGCAGACCTGTTGTTATTTGCCATAGAGTCAGAAACGACCCAAAGCTAACCCTCTCGCAGGCTCTCAGTCAGTTAATCACACAGGAGGAGAGTCTAATCCTTCTCTAGCAGAGTAGCTGGTTGCCTCAAACCCAGTGTCTTTGGGATTGCAGTGCAGCTTCTTGCCACTAGGCCCCCAGAGCTCCCTTTATATTTTGTTATCTAGGGTCCCTCTGTGTGGGAATGAAATGTCTATTGCTACATCTTTCTTTAGTAGGTTAGCTGATGAGTTCAAACTTCTGATCACAGGGACTCATAGGATGGAGTAGAATTACCCTGTTGGGTTCCCACAGTTGTAATCGTTGTGGGAGCACATTGCCACATCTTTTCTCCTATGGAGCAAATGGTAGGGTAGCACCATTAACCTATTAGTTATGAGCCGAGTGCTTCACTTCTGTGAAGCATGTGAATCCATGCTATAAATACTAACACAGAAAAGAGTCCATTTAAGGGAGCTCTGGTGGCCTAGTGGCAGGAAGCTACACTACAATCCCAGAGGTGCGCAGTTCAAATCCACCAGATTCTCTGCTGGAGAAGGAGGGACAATCTCCTCCTGTACCGTTCAGATTAGATTTGATGGTACACACACACAAATAATAAAATAAATAAATAATGAGTCCATTTAGAACACACGAGTATTTGTCTCTTCTTTACCTACCTTTACAGAAACCCCGCTGCTTTTGTGCATATTGTGTGGGTGGAAATTGGAAGGCAAAAGAGATACACTGTATACAACTCAGTGAAAGAAGGATTTGTATTTCAAGGAAACATTGTTTTTTGAGCTTCTAGGGGAAGCTCTGAGGGCATGACAACAGACATTGGTCTTTCTGAGCTTATAGCAGTGGAAGCTTTGTTTATTTTATTAGCATTGCTGCAGCCCCCACCTACAGCACTTTACCAAGGTTAGTCTAAAACAAACTTTTAAGTGTGCATTTTCAAATTCTTAGGAACACAGTGTTTTCTTTTGGCCTGAAGCACTGGGAAACTTCAAAGAAGTGATGTTTTAAAAAGTCATAAGCCATTAGGGGAGGGTGGAGGTAGGAGAAGAGAGGTTAGGATGGATAATATTTTGTAATCATGGCCATAAAAACTGTCAGTGGGCTATAGCTTCTTCTTCTGGTATGTCAACATTATTAGGGCCCATGAAGTGTAATCTAATTTACTGTTGCTTAATTGGGGCAGATAGCAAGATTTTGCATAAGAGAGTCTTGTTTCCAAAAGGCTGTGTAGTCCCTGAAGCTTAATTTAAATTCCACGTTAATAAGAAAGATATTTTAAAGCTGCACTGCAATCCCAGAGGTGCACAATTCGAATCTACCAGATGCTCTGCTGGAGAAGGAGGGACAATTTCCTCCTTTACCAGTCAGATCTGATTTGATGATACATACACAAAAAACAATAATAATAATTTTAAAAAAGTTATTTCAGTGAATAGTTGCCTTGAGAATTTACAACATCCACAGACAAAGGGAGAGCTTTGGGTCTGAGTCATTGTTGAACCCATCTGACTGCCTTTTGAGTTGCTTTCAACTCATAATGACCCTTCTTTGAATTTCCATGGCTATAAACATTTACAAGAGGAAACTGCCTGTCTCCCACTGAGTGGCTGGTGGATTTGAACTGCCAACCTGTTGGTTAGCATGGCAGTAGGTAACCACCTGGAATCCTTGCTTGTTGGGCGGCTCTCTGTAACAAAATATTTGAAGTTGAAAGTTAAGAATAGAGGAAACAATAAGGATGAACACTTACTGGGAGTCCCTGGGTGATAGAGCAACTCAAAAGATACAACTCAAAGGAAGGTTGACAAGTTGGTGGTTGGATTCAGTCAGGCACCTCAGAAGAAAGGCCTGGCTACCTTCTTCTGAAAGATCTCAGCCCCTGAGAGCTGGAGGAGTGCAATTCTACTCTTGACACACAGAGTCTGTGAGTCAGAACTGACTTAATGGCGACTGTGTGCTTTTGGTTCATAATGTTTACGGAACTTAAAAAAAAAAAAAAAAGACAAAAACCAACCAACTCTCAAATGCAATGCTGTTGATTCAGAACCAACACCTAGCTGACCCTCCATTGGACTTGTGAGGCTGGACAGGAGGATATGGCTCATCTTTCTCCTGGGGTGGATTCAAACAGCCAGAGAGGTTTGGACTTTGAGTTAGCAGCACGACTTCCTTCAGACTAGGCCACCAGGGCTCGTTACTGTAGGCCAGGCATGATCTTATTTAATCAACAAAATATGTCCTGCCACTCTTACTTCTTCAGATGTAAAAAATGAGGCCTTCACAAGTGAGGTTTCTTGCTCAAGGCCAGTGTTGAAGTCAGGATTCAGACTTTCAGACTAAGTAAAATCAGATTTGGAAAAATCCCAGGACCAAGACCTAGAGCGCTCACCAAGTTTTTGCCACTGGTTTGTATCGTCTCAAACCAGTGACATTATATTCTACTTACTGGTTTTCAATTTCTTTGTGTTTAAAATAGCATAGGACAGGGCTATTTTGGGATAGACTTTGACTCACGCTCCTTACAGCTCTGTTGGTGTTGTTGTTGTTTGATGCCTTGTAGACAACTCATAGTGACCCTGTGAATGAACAGCCTGAGCACTGTTCGTACATAGAGTTTCCGGAGGCAAGCCATTTCGGAAGTGGATGATGCTCCTGCTTCCAGGCTTGATTTAGTCGGGAAGCTCCAGCCAACACTGTCCACCATGGTTACCCATTACCACGATTGGCACATCACTGTCACAGGCTTCAGCATCACAGCAAATCCGAGTTACCTCTATACAGCAACGCACAGACCAGTGCTGTATCACCTGCATGTCAAACACATGCCCGGAAAAGCAGTTGACTCCAAAAGCTTGCCACGATTCCTGCGCTCACACCACCGTGCTCCTTCCTTCTCCCTTACAGCTCTAAATTTCTTTAATTGGTTGGTGATCAGAAGATGTCTGAAGGGAAGATTGTGGTGGGGTGAGTGGGGAACAGTCTAACTTTAAATCACTGGAAGGAGAGTGCTAGATGAGAGTAAAAGAACTTTTTTTAGAATCCTGTAAAGCTCTTACAGTCTGATTCCTGAAACCCATCTGACAGGTAGTGTTACTGGTCTGTAGATTGGTTCTTGCCTGGGAGAGATTGTGTCTCCCGGGTGTATCTGGAAAAGTCTGGATGCATTTTTTAGTGTCACACTTAATACCAAGGATTTCTGGAGATGGAGCTATTATGAGTTAAAAAGATGAAGGTTCTGTTGGCATCTAATGGAAGCTAGAGGTGCTGCTTGACATTGTACGATGCACAGACCCCTGAATACAAGAAACTGTTTGGCCTCCGGGGTCTGATTGTGCTGGTGAAGGATACAGAATATATCCTAGGGACTTCCAAAAGAACAAACATGTCTGTCTTGAAGGAAGTGAAACCAGAGAGCTCCTTACAGGCAAAGATGGTGAAACTTCATTTCACAAAGTTTGAGCATATTATTAGGAGGCACTAGTCTTTGGGGGGCAGGGGGGAAGATACCATGCTGGGGGAAATAGATGGGTAATGAAAGAGGAAACCTCTCAAGGAGATAGGTTGATATAGTGACTATGGGCACAATGTGATGGAAATTGTGAGGATGGCACAGGACAGGGCCAGGCTTTAATCTGTTGTTCAGAGGGTTGTTACGAATTGTAGGCGACTCTACAGCAAACTCAACAATAACAACAGTAGCATCTAACCCCAGATTTTTATAATGAATCGAGAATTGAAACACTTCATTCTAAATCAGTCTTTGCTTTCTGCAGCTGCTGGTGTCCTGTAAACCTTGAACAGTGTTACTTCCTTTTTGTGTAAAATACTGATCTGTCTTCTAAAGAAAGAAGTTGTCAAAAGATGGGATCAGGAGTACAGACAGTGACGAAGTTGAGTTAAACTTCATCCTTAGGAAATAAGTCCTCACCAGCAAGCCTGACGGTGAAGGTCCCTGTTAAGAGTTTATTTTCTCTGTGCAGTGGATTGAGTAATTTTTACGAGCCCATTGGTGGCTGTCAATGCCAGTGATTCGCTGTTTCCTTCCTGTGTTATGAATGGTGGTTGCTATAGTCCTTACATGCTGCTGATTTTATTGCGACTCATAGCAACTCGGTGAACACCAGCTCTGAACCCTGCCCTGTCTCGCTGTCTTCATGATCATATGCTCGAGCACTTTGTTACAGTCACCATGCCAATCCATCTTGGTTAGAGTCTTCCTTTCTCTCTCTGAATCTCTACCTTTCCGTGAATGTTGCCGTTTCTGAAGACTGGTCTCTCCTGACAACATGCCCGTAGTATGTGAGGTGAAGGTTTACCATTCTTGCCTCTGAGGAGCACTCTGGTTCCACTAATAACAGTAAAATGCTCCCAGAATTTTTTTCTACCTTTTTTTCCCCCTACCTTTTTTTTTTAAAGACGTTAGAAAAGGTGGTTGTTGTTGAGTACCATCAAGTTGGAACTGACTCATAGCGGAACCTCCAGCGGATTTTCAGAGGCAGTTAATTGCACAGGAGGGAATTGCCCATCCTTCTCTGCGAAGCAGCTGGCAGATTTGAACCATGTGCGTTCAGGATTGCAGTGCAGGATCTTCCCACAAGACCACCGGAGAAAAGAAAGCTCTAGTGGCATATTATCTATCTATCTAGGCAAAGGTATATGGTTTGACTCCTCCAGCTGTTCTGTGGGAGAAAGATGGGCAGTCTCCTCCCATGGGATTTACTACCTTTGAAAACCTACTAGAGAGTCAGCTATGGATAATTTCCAGCTTAACTATGTTGTTGTTGTTGTTATGTGCCGTCGAGTTGTTTGCGACTCATAGCGACCCTATGTACAACAGCCCTAAACCGTTCTCTATTCTGTGCCAATCTCATTGCCCCTGACAAACCCATCCCGAGTACCCCAGTCACTGAATCAATCCACCTCATAGAGAGTCTTCCACTCCTGCGCTGTCCCTCCACTCTACCCAGCATGATGTCCCTCTCCAAAGACCTGTCTCTCCTTACAACATGTCCAAAGTATGTCAGACGGAGCCCCAGAATCCTTGCCTCCAAGGAGCAGCCTGGTTTAATCCTCTCTACGATGAATCTGTTTGTTTTCTTGGCAGTCCATGGTACATTCAGTACCCTTCTCCAGCACCACAGCTCAAAGGCATCAACTCTTTGTTTTTTTTTTAAATAGTTATGTATAGTTAAGATTTTTTTTAAAAAAATAGTTATGTAACTTAACTATACATAACTATTTTTTTAAAAAATAACATTGTATAGCAGAGTTGGTTTGAGAAGGTTTCTAGAAAACTTTAGGCCTCAGAGTACCATAGGATTTAAGCTTGAGTTAGATAGAATGATGTTGTCCTATGCTTTGTCAATTCTGTGTTTTTATCTCTTTTAGAGTAAAAAGCCCGAGGACCATTGTTGTATTTTTTTTTCTTTTTTTTATTATTATTATTAAATTTTATTAGATTTAATGAATATTTACAGGGATTTTGGGTTTTCATTCCTTCATTGCTGCACCATTCTCTCCACCCTCCTCCCCAGTTCGTTCTTCTTCCCCCGCCATCTGAATGTCTGTTTTAATTGTC
>NW_006399972.1:4416649-4424669 GCF_000299155.1 Elephantulus edwardii
AATTCAATCATTCTATCTCCAGCCTCATTCCTGTCACCAAGCCCATGTTTTCCAACTACTGATTCTTCTTCACTATTTCCAACTTTTGCATTCCAGTCACCCATTATTATTGATGCATCTTGATTGCATGTTCGATCTATCTCTGACTCTACTGAAATGAATAATAAATTAAAAAAAAACAACCAAAAATATAGAGCTAAAATCTCTATTCAAAAGGAGCTTAAGGCTTAGAATAGAAGAGACTGAGACATAGAAGATGAGTGCCTTGAAATGTTGTGGATGCTGAGAAAGGAAAGGTTAGCAGTGGTTTAATATGGATATGCAAGGTGGAGGCAATTAGAGAATTTTGTGTGAAGATCACTTGCTTGCGTTTTTGCCACTGAGTCAGAACCAACTCATAACCATCCATTGAGTTTCTGATGGTGTAATTTGCACAGGAAGAAATTGCCATTCTCTCTCAGGGCAGATGGTGAATTGAAACCACCAGAGAGGCACAGCCTTTGGATTAGCATGCAAATTCCTGCACATTACATCACCAGAGCCCCCTTCAGAAAGGTAAGGCTATACATTCCAGAGTGCTAAAGAGCAATGATGTTAGTTTAGAGCCTAAGGTGTGCCTGATCCAGGCTATGGTCTTATCAATTTCTTGCTATGCATCTGAGAGCTAGACAATGATTTAGGATGACAGAAGACTCATCAAAGATTTTGAATTGTGGTGCTGGAGAAGAGTATTAAACATACTATGGACTGCCACGAGAACAAACAGGTCTGACCTGAAGAGGGTGAAATCAGATTGCTCCTTGGCTTTCCTTGGATCCAAGGATTGTGAAATTACATCTCACGTACTTTGGGCATGTGGCCAGGAAGGACCAGTCCTTGGAGAAGGACATAATACTTGGAAGGGTAGAAGGTCAGTACAGAAGAGGAAGACATGGATAAGATGGATTGACACAGTGACTATGGCAGTTGGGTCAGATGTGTCAGAGCTGGTGATGTTGGCTCAAGATAGGGCAAAGTTCAGAGCCTTTGTTCAGAGGGTTGCTGTGAGTTGTAGTTATCATTTACATAGCATATGGTAAGTGCATAATCTAGTTTGTAAGCACTTTACAAATATGAACAAATTTAATCTTAAAAAAATACTGTGAGGTACCAGGTAATAGTGGACATAGATCATTGGTGATTAATTTTATAAAACAATGTATGGGATTGATTTTATAAAGCATGATTTGAATGAAGCAATATTTGAGATCTAGTATATATCAATTTGGGATGCAAATCAATATAAAATATAAATAAGTTTTTAAAAATTACCATAATGTATATACAATTATTATTTCTATTTTATAGACAAGTTGACCGAGGCACAGAGACAGTTAGGAACTTACCTAGGGTTTCATAGCTAGCAGGGATTGGAATATAGATAGTTGGGCTTCAGAATTAGAAGTGATTATTGAATGTGTTTTAAAGGAAAGGAATCCCTGGGGTCTATAGAGGGAGAATACTGAGGAGATAGGAAGATATCTTGTATCTTCTAGGCAAAGCGTGTACCTTATAGAATAATCTCACTGCAATCAAATTGCTTCCAACTCATACACCTTCTGTTGAGTTTCCTAGCCTGTAAATCTTTAGGGGAGGAGACTTCCAGTCTTTCTCCCATCTATTCAAGCTGCTACTTTCTGGTCCACAGCACACAGGACACAGCACAGCACACAACACAGCACAGCACACAACACAGCACACAGCACAGCACAGCACAGCACACAGCACTCAGCACACAGCTCACAGCACAGCACACAGCGCACAGCACAGCACATAGCACAGCAGACAGCACACAGCACAACACATAACATAGCACACAACACACAGCACAGCACAGCACACAGTACACTGTATACAGCACACAGCAGAACACACAGCACACAGCACAGCACACAACACAGGACAGCACACAGCACATAGCACAGCACAACACACAGCACACAGCACAGTACACAGCACATAGCACAGCAGACAGCACACAGCACAGCACAGCACACAGCATGCAGCATACAGCACAGCACACAGCAGAACACACAGCACACAGCACACAGCTCACAACACAGCACATAGCACACAGCACACAGCACACAGCACATAGCACAGCACAGCACACAGCGCACAGCACAGCACATAGCACACGGCACAGCACACAGCACACAGTGCACAGCATACAGCACAGCACACAGCACACAGCACACAGCACATAGCACAGCACAGCACACAGCGCACAGCACAGCACACAGTACACGGCACAACACACAGCACACAGCACACAGCACAGCTCACAGCTTACAGCTCATAGCACAGCACAGCACACAGCACATAGCATAGCACAGCACACAGCTCACAGCACAGCACAGCACAGCACACAGCACACATCACAGCACACAGCACACAGCGCACAGCACAGCACAGCACACAGCACACAGCATACAGCACACAGCTCACAGCACACAGCACACAGCAGAACACACAGCTCACAGCACAGCACACAGCTCACAGCACAGCACACCACACAGCACAGCACAGCACACAGCACACAGCACACAGCTCACAGCTCACAGCTCACAGCACAGCACAGAACAGCACAGCACACAGCACATAGCATAGCACAGCACACAGCACAGCATACAGCGCACAGCACACAGCACACAGCACACAGCACAGCACACAGCACAGCACACAGCACACAGTGCACAGCACACAGCACAGCACAGCGCACAGCATACAGCGCACAACATACAGCACAGCACACAGTGCACAGCACACAGCAGACAGCACAGCATAGCGCACAGAGCGCACAGCATAGTACACAACACAGCACACAGCACAGCACAGCACACAGCTCACAGCACACAGCACAGCACACAGCACACAGCATAGCACACAGCACACAGCACAGCACACAGCACAAAGCACACAGCACAGTACACAACACAGCACAGCACACAGCGCAGCACAGCACAGAGCACACAGCACACAGCACAGTACACAACACAGCACACAGCACGGCACACAGCTTACAGCACACAGCACTTTAATGAATTGGAGCTGCTTACTATCTAGTAAAGAAAGGAAAAGGGAAACTTTTTTTAAAAGAACCACCCTAGTTCTTACTTCTTAACTTCCTCAACAGCAGCTTAACCCAATTCATAATGAACGTCACTTTTGAACATTTCACTCTCTTGAAGCATCATATATTTGAGACCAGATCGGAAACTGTATCTCTAAAATATAGATGAAAACGTTAAGGGGCAGAGTCATTGTGAAGAGTATAACCAGTGGCATTGGTCTGTATCTGTAGAAATTACTGAACAAGAGTATGTTTTGTTGTCCGTATTCACTTTTCAAAAAAGGTTTTCTTTTTTATACCATTTATTCAACTTTTTTGTATTTTTAACATAGTTTTTTTTTTTTTTCAAACTGCCTTCAATTTTGTATACTGCTATTCCTTGTAGATTGGAAGCAGGAATGGCATCCACTTCCTAAACAACATGCCTCTGGAAACTCTATGAACTCTGATAAATGACAATAGTAATAGAAAGGCTTCAGGCCTTTTGTTCATAGGGTCCCTCCAGCATTTCCTCTAGAAGGGAGCTCTGGTGGCTTAGAGGTATGGAATTGCACTGCAGTATGAAGGCATGCAGTTTGAATCCATCAGCTGTTCCCTAGGAAAAAGATGGGCAGTCTCCTTCTGTTCAGCTGCCTCTGAAAACTCACTGTCTGTTTCGGGTAGATTCCACCTGGATGACACACAACAACGACGACGGCAATTCCTTATAGAACTCTCCAGTATGGCTTGCCTTTGCTCTTCAGTTCTTTCAGCTTGGGAATGCCAAGTGCTTTTGGTTTCCAACTCCAGCTCTTTGTACATTTTGTTATAATACTTTGTTTTGTCTTCCTGAGCTACCCTTTGAACTCTTCAGTCTATCTCTTACTGCTCTTTCAGCACTTTTTTTTTACTTATCTGCATTCTAGTTCAAGTTTCAAAGTCCCTTCTGACATACATTTTGCTCTTTTCTTTCTCCTTGTCTTTGTAATGACCTTTTACATGATTCATGGCTAATGTCTTGATGTCATCCCACAACTCATCTGGTCCTTGGCCATTCTTTCTTTTTTTTAATTAAATTTTATTAGTTTTAATGAACATTTACAGAGATTTTGGGTTTTCATTCATTCATTGTTGCACTGTTTTCTCTACCCTCCTCCCCAGTTCGTTCTTCTTCCCCCCACCCCGAATGTCTGTTTTAATTGTCCAATTGCCACAGTGCTTGTCAAAGCCAGTTCTGATTAATCTCCTTTGTCAGTGTGTCCTTTGCCATTCCCTATCACTCCTCCCTGAGAGAGACTTCACCCTGATTCATAAGGAAAAGGGGATGGCGTATTCTCTTAGCTACTTCCTGCTGAAAAGGGACGCTGTAGGTTTCAGGGTGAAGATCTTCTCTCACTATTCTAAAGGGCCCCTTTGGCAGTAGGAAACACATAGACTATTATGGAGATTGATTTTGGAATTTAGATACCCTGTCAATTGTGCTTAGCTTGGCCATTCTAACTGCAGAAAGCTAACAAATCTATTCTTGAGGTGGATTTAAAGGCAGATGCGTTAAACTCAAGGTTGTATGCATGAGCCAATCAGTCATTCTCTGGCCTTTGTTGAGGAAGGCTTCTCTTTAGATAGCTAACCCTCCAGCAGCTTTTTACAGGCCATGGGAGGAGATTGCCTCTTTCTCCCTGGGAATAGTTGGTGGATTCCAGCTGTGTGTCTTAGGATTGACATAAAGCCACCAGAGCTCCCTAGAGTCCATCTATCAGAAGACACCTATCAACAACAACAACAACAACAACAACAACAACACTATCTCTTACTTTATCTCACTTACTCCTTGCATCTGATAATAGCATCAACAGCAACAAATACAACTTGTTGCCACCCAGTCAGTGTGACTCATAGCGACCTTGTAGAACATAGAACTGTCAGCGTAGGGTTTTCCCAAGCAAGGCTGTCCTCTTCACAGAGACTGTGACCCCAGGAGTAGATAGAGCGTTCTAACTGCTGACCTTCCAGTTAGCTGCTGAAAGTTAACCCTTTCCACCACCAGGGCTCCTTTGCAGCATTCCTTTTTTATTTCTGCTACCCATTTTGTGGAGGTGGACAGATTCCTCCATGATCTAAAAGGAGAATATCCGTACAAAACCTTCTGCAGCTGAGTGGGGAAGGCGGGACCAGTCCTTGGAAAGGGACATCATGTTTGGGAGGGTGAAGGGACAGCACAAGATAGGAGGACCCTGCATGAGATGGATTGACTCAGTGACTGGGACAATGGGGGTAGGTGTGTCAGAGACAATAAGTTTGGCACAGGATAGAGGGAGGGTTCAGAGCTGTTGTTCATAGGGTTGCAAGCAACTTGACAACACTTATCAACAACAGCAACAAAGCTGAGCAGCCTAATAGTAAGAAACCTCACTGCAATCCCAAAAGCATATGGTTCAAATCCACCAGCTGCTCCACAGGTGAAGGATGGGCAGTCTCCTCTTATGCAATTAACTACCTCTGAAAACCTGCTAAGGTGTCAGCTTGAGTCACTTCCAACTTGACGCTATACAACAAGAAGCTGAGATAGATAAAGTGAAGAGGGGATTCCCATTACTTTGTTGCTGTTATTATTAGGTTCTGCTGAGTCGCGTAAGACTCATAGTGACCCCATGAACAATAGATATGAGATTTAAACCTTGCCCTATCCTATGTTAGTCTCATCATCTCTGACACACTTGAGCCCATTTCTGTAGTCACTGTGTCAATCTGTCTTGAAAACGGTCTTCTCTTTCACTGATCTTCCACCTTTCCAAGCATGATGTCCCTCTCCAAGAAATAGTTTCTCCTAACATGCCTGAAGTACATTAGGTGAAGTTTTGTCATCCTTGCCTCCCAGAAACATTCGGGCTGCTCTTTCTCCAAGACATGCTTGTTTGTTCTTTTGGCAGTCTATGGGATATTCAGTACTCTTCACCAGCACTGTAGTTCAAGGGCATAAATTCCTCTTCCATCTTTATTCATTGCCCAGCTCTCAGATGCTTAGCAAGTGATTGAAAAGACCATGGCCTGAATCAGGTGCACCTTAATCTTCAAAGTGGCATCATAGCCACTCAGCAACTTCGAGATGTCCCTGAGTGCAGATTTTCCCAGTGCAGATATATCTCCTGGTCTCCTGACTGCTGGTACCAAGGGTGCATTGATTGTGGATCCAAGTAAGATGAAATAATTGACAACTTCAGTCTTTTCTCCATCTCTCATGCCTCTGGAAATTCTATGAACTTTGATAAATGATGATAGTTATTGAAGAGCTTCAGGCCTTTTGTTCATAGGGTCACTATGAGTTGTGCTTGACTCGATCGCAGTCAACAACAAAATTATGACGTTGTGTATAGTCCAGTAGTGAGAACTTTTGTCTTCTTGATGTTGAGATGCGATCCATATTCAAGGCTGTAGTCTTTGATTTTCTGCAACAAGCGTTTTCAGTCCTCCTCCCTTTTAGCAAGCAAGGTTGTGTTATTTGCATAACACAGGTTGTTGATGATTCTTCCTCCAATCCTGAATCCACATTCTTCTTCATTAAGTCCAACTTCTCAAATTATTTTCTCAGCGTATAGGTTGAATAGGTCTGGAGAAAGGATACAACCCTGATGCACACCTTTCCTGATTTTTAAGTCATGTAGTATTCTCTGATGGATAGCACAGGAATAAGATTGACTACATCTGTAGAAAGAGTCATAGGAGAAGCTCGATATCAGCAGTCAAAACCAGGCCAAGTGCTGATTGTGGTTACAGTGCTGGTGCTTACAGCCCATGCAGAGTTATGATTGAGCATGGTGATTGGCTTCTGAAAGGGCACAGGCTTGAACGTATTACAGAGCTGTTCTTCTCTACATACAGGGTCCTGAGGAGTCAAAAACAGGCAATAACAACAATATTTTTCAGATGAACCCCTAGGTGGTATAAACTATTAATTTTGTCAGCTCCTAAGAAGTTAGCGACCCTATCTATGTACAGCAGCTCTGAAGCCTGTCCTGTCCTGAGCCAGACTTGTGACTCCCATTGCCCCACTTACTGTATCAATCCATCTCATCTGGGGTCTTCTTCTCCTGCACTGTCCCCTCCACCCTTCCAAGCATTTTTTCCTTCTCCAAGGACCGGCCTTTCCTTGCCATGAGCTCAAAGTATATAAGACAGAGCTTCAAAATCCTAGCCTCCAAGAAGAAACCAGGTTTCACCCTCTCCAAGACAGACGTATTTGTTTTCTTGGCAGTCCATGATATGTTCAAGACTCTTCTCCAGCACCACAATTTGAAGGCATCAATTCTTCTGTCATTCTTAGTCATTGTCCATCTCCCTGATGCACAGCAAATAATTGTGAAGACATGGATCAGGTGCACCTTAGTCTCCAGACATTTCTGCTTTTCTGTACTCTGGAGAGGTCCCTGACAGCAGAGTATCCCAGCGCAATTCATCTTTTGATTTCCTGACTGCTGGTTCCAAGAGTATTGATTGCGGAGCTGAGCAAGCTGTAATTGTTAACAACCTCAATCTCTTTTCCATCTATCATGGTGCTGCCAGTTGGTCCAGTGGTGAGAATTTTTGTCTTCTTGATGTTGAATTTCACTCCATATTGAAGACTGCAATCCTTGACCTTCTGCATCAAGTTTTTCAGGTCTTCTTCAGTTGCAGCAAGCAAGGTTGTGTTACCTGCATAACATAGGTTGTTACTCCAATCCTGATGCCACATTCCTCCTCATAAAACCTTGCTTCCTTCACCCTGAAACCCACAGCGTCCCTTTTCAGCAGGAAGTAGCTAAGAGAATATGCCACCCCCTTTTCCTTATGAATCAGAGAGGAGTGATAGGGAATGGCAAAGGACACACTGACAAAGGAGATTAATCAGAACTGGCTTTGACAAGCACTGTGGCAATTGGACAATTAAAACAG
>NW_006399972.1:4424769-4426770 GCF_000299155.1 Elephantulus edwardii
GATACAGGAGGAGATTGTTCCTCCTTCTCCAGCACAGCATCTGGTGGATTTGAACCATGTACCTCTGAGATTGCAGTGCAGCTTCTTGCCACTAGTGAAGAAATATTTTGATCAATATTAGATGTTCTGTCAATTTAGGGAATATGATAAATGCATTTAGGCTTGCTATTGCTCCTGGCTGGAGGTGGAGGAATTACAACAAAAGAAAATAAAACAAAAATCCAAGGGATGAAGGTCATAGGAGAATAAGGAACCCTTTTAAGACTGACGTAAGTCTCTGCATAACTTCATGTGGTAAGAAGAGGAGGCAGTGGAGTGCCCTCTCAGCATCCCATTTGTATGAAATACTTTTCATTCGATAAATAGGAAAGTGGTGCAGACTGGGAAATTCACTGGTAACTTTTGATATCAGGTCAGGTTATTTAAGATTACAAAGAGCTCTAGAAATGCCCTTTCTAGAAACCTCAGTCTGTATTAACTGATAAATTCTGCAGGTAGAATTTAGAACACTCCTTGGATGTCCTGGAATGCCAATTAGATGTGGACCCTAGATACCATTATCTCTCCACACCCACACGTTTTGGATCTGATCACCCTCTTTATGCAGGTCCTCTGTAAACCTTCCTCCATTCCACCCTCCTTTCCATCTTTAGGAACAACCGGTTTGACAACTTAGCTACTCCTTGCTAAAGAACTACTTACTTTTTCTTGCCTGTAAAACTAACCTGCAGCCTTCTGGTGGTATCTAGCTAGAGTGTGTCAGCTAATGTAGCTTCACCCCGGTTCTTGACTTTTCCTTCACACTTTTAAACATTGACTCCTATCCCATCTCACTAATCATCCTTCTGTCCTAAGTCTCTTTTTTAAAAAATTTTTATGAATATTTTGTGTGTGTGTGTGTGTGTGTGTGTGTGTGTGTGTGTTTGTGTGTGTGTATCGTCAAATCAGATCTGACTGGTGCAGGAGGAGATTGCCCCTCCTCCAGCAGAGCATCTGGTCGATTCAAACCACATACCTCTGGGATTGCAGTACAGCTTTTGACCACTAGGCCACCAGAGCTCCCCTGTCCTACGTCTTGTGTGGAAGGTTGACATGTAACCTGGTATCTTGTACCGCTATGATACTTTTGATGAAATGTGGTAGGCAGATTGTCCCAATCATTCTTTTTTTGTTTTTTTGTAGTAGTAGTTGACTGTTTTTAGAGCAGAACTTAGTGTGATTTTAACCAAGTGGTGAATAATACTTTCTAAACTGTTCTAGAAGATACAGTGGTTTGGAGTGTGCACATGCACACACACGTGTGTGTAAGTATGTGTGCTACCAAGCAGTAGAAATAGACCAGTGGGCAGAAATTCTTCTGGTTTGTAAACTCACAGACTAGTTAATGATAATGATTGCAGACATAAAATCATTATTATCATCATTGTTGTAGTCTTTTATGCTTTTAAAAATAGAGATAAATAAAACAACGATGAGATACCATCTCACCCCAGTCAGAATAGCAAAATTTAACAGAACAGCAAGCAACAAATGCTGGCGAGGTTGTGGAGAAACTGGAATGCTTATTCACTGTTGGTGGGAGTGTAAAATGATGCAACCACTGTGGAAGGCAGTATGGCGCTTTCTCAAAAAGTTACAAATAGAAATACCATTTGACCCAGCAATTCCAGTGCTGGGAGTATACCCCAAAGAGACCATAACTGACATCCGAGCAGATACATGTACACCCATGTTTATTGTGGCTTTGTTCACAATAGCAAGGATTTGGAAACAACCTACGTGCCCATCAACAAATGGATAGAGAAGCTGTGATATATTCACACAATGTAATACTATGCTGCATTGAAAAACCAGAACTCATGCAATATTATTCAAAATGGGTGATCATGGAGGACAGTATGCTGAGTGAAGTATCTCAGGCACAAAAGAAATACTGCATGGTGCCACTGTTATAAAACAGGACTGACCTTGGGGTTGGGGAGAGACTGAGAAAGATGGGTT
>NW_006399972.1:4437920-4440944 GCF_000299155.1 Elephantulus edwardii
GGAATGGCAAAGGACACACTGACAAAGGAGATTAATCAGAACTGGCTTTGACAAGCACTGTGGCAATTGGACAATTAAAACAGACTTTCGGGGTGGGGGGAAAGAAGAATGAACTGGGGAGGACGGTAGAGAAAATAGTGCAACAATGAATGAATGAAAACCCAAAATCTCTGTAAATGTTCATTAAAATTAATAAAATTTAATAATTAAAAAAAAACACAAACCTTGCTTCCTGAATGATCTGTTGATCTGTTTTGCATATAGATGGAAAATGTATGGCAACAGGATTAACTTACTGTGTCAAATTGTTGGTTTACTTGAAAAAAATTACTGAAATAATTCTGGCCCAAGGTTCAAAAGGGAGATTTTTTTAGCCTAGGGGATAAGGAGTTGAACTGCCAAACCAAAGGCAAGCCATTCAAATTCACTAGTTGCACCAGAGGAGAAAGACAAACAGTTTCTTCTCATGTGATTTACAGTTTTTGAAAACCCAATAGGGTCAGCTATGCATTAATTCTGACTCAACAGCACATAACAATAATGATAGCACTGTTATTGTTGATTGCCTTCGGGTCAAGCCTGACTCATGGTGATCCTAGGAACAAAAGGCCTGAAGCCTTTCTATAGCTATTGTCATTTATCAAAGTTCATAGAGTTTCCGGAGACATGTCGTTAAGGAAGTGGATGCCACTGCTGCTTATAAACCTGTCTTAAACTAGAAGCTCACCAAACACTGCCCACCATGCGTAACTGTTACAGCCTTTGATATCTCAGTGGCACAAGGTTCAGCATCACAGCAACCCAAGGTTACCTCAGTATATAGCATATTGACAGAAGAGGGCTGTACTGCTTAGAAGAATGTTCCTCCAAAATATAATAACAACCAGCCTTAAATACAATGGCCCTCCCTGAGGTCTCACTGACTCTAAACAAGAGGCTTAAATATAAACTAACCAATATAGTATGTTATTATTATGTGTCATTGAGTTGCCTGTGATGTGTAGTGACAGCTTAATGTTCAGATTTGCTTATAGGCAATAGATGCAAGGGTCCTCCTCACCAATCTTAGTGTACCAATGAGTCTACTTTCCAATGAAAATTTGAAGTTCTTTTCCACAGTTTCTCCTCCTTTTGGATCAGAATCCATCTACTGAGTCTCTGGTGAAAATATTCAGTATTAGTAGTCGGGCACCAACTATTCTTGTCTCATGGTAAATCTTAATTATGTCTTGCTGTGTAACTAACAACCTCAAATGTTAGTGAATCAAACTTCACTTTTTTCACTTTCTAAGTTTGTGATGACGCAGGATTTGGGCAGGGCTCAGCAGAGGAATCTTCTTCCAGAAGTGGCATCAACTAAAATCACTTGATGGCATTTAACTTGTAGCTAGTTTGACTCAGAAATTCAAGATGAATTAATTTACATTCCAACACCTTACAAAAACAGCTGGAAGGTTCTCCATGAAGTCTCAAGGCCTCTCCATTAAAGGTCTCTCTAGACTATGGCATGGCTCAGGTGCACCTTAGTCTCTAGATTGACATCATTGCTTTTCAGGACTCTACAGAGGTCCCTGACAACAGTGTAATTTGTCTTTTGATTTCCTGACTGCTGTTTCCAAGAGTATTAATTGTGGAGCTGAGCAAGCTGTAACTGTTAACAACCTCAATTCTATCTATCATGGTGTTGCCAACTGGCCCAGGGGTGAGAATCTTTGCTTTTTGATGTTGAATATCAATCCATATTGAAGACTACGGTCCTTGACCTTCTGCAGCAAGCACTTTAGGTCCTCCTCACTTTAAGCAAGCAAAGTTGTGTCATTTGCATAATGTAGGTTATTGATGAGTCTCTCTCTTGATGCCACATTTCTTCTCATAAAGCCAAGCTTCTCAAAAGCTCTGTTCTGCATATAGATTGCAGAGATATGGAGACAGGACACATCCTTGATGCACTCCATTCCTGACTTTGAACTATGAAGTATTTCCTTGCTCTGTTCTGAAGACTGCTTCCTGGTCTAAATTAGCTTAATTTTCACTATTACTGTGTTATAGAATTTAAAGTTTTCTATTCCTGAAACAAGCATTTGGGTGGGATGTTTTGATTCCTTAAAGTAGCATTTGAATGCTCTGTAATTTGGGTCCATGGCATATCTCCTGTGCATGCTCTTTATTTTCCATTAGAAATGGAGGCTGAATTCAGTGGTCGCCCCTTGGCTTATATTAACAGAAGGAGTTAATGGAAATGATTTCTAATCTTTTGATCCTCATCACGTTACTCTGCTATGCAATAATACACTGAAGAATTCTCAGGCAGCAAATACTGACGACTTAATGTAGTTTCCTGCCCTGAGAGTAATTCCATTTTTGTGGAGTTAGGTTGGCCACTGGTGTGCAAAATTGACCAAAAGAGGGTTTGGAGAAGAGGTGTGACCTCCTTTTTGCCAGGTACCGCTCGTGCTCTATCCAGGTGAAAATGCCGAGGTTCAAAAGTTGAAATAAAGTTTTTCATGGACAAGTCTTACTTGTTTCTGTCATTTAACTAGCATAGTCATTATTGCAAAACAGCCATGACCTCCAATATATTCATGTTATGTGTCTTTCCTGTGTTTGAAATATTTCACATTGATTGCACAGCACAGGGACTGAAAATTGTGTGTGACAATCAGGTATGAGAAATAAACCTTAGCAAAGGGCATCCACTGTGATCTTCCTATGTCTGTCCCTCTCTTCGTAGTGGTCAGCACCACCCTGAATGTGGTGAGGCCATCTTTTATTCTTTGTCTGGTGTCCTAGTGGCAAGAAGCTGCACTGCAATTTTGAAGGCATGAGGTTCAAGGTCACCAGCCTCTCTGTGGGAGAAGGGTGGGCCATCTCCTCACATGTGATTAACTGCCTCTGAAACCCCCCAGAGAGTCACCTGTGGGTCGGTTCTGACTCTATGGTACACAACAACAACACCACACAGTGTACACTTTTATATTTTAAATGTTGTTGTTATGTGCCGTTGAGTCGTTTGCGACTCATAGC
>NW_006399972.1:4443114-4450445 GCF_000299155.1 Elephantulus edwardii
CATGTGTATAACCTGCGTTTGTGTCTCTTATAAAATGTATTTGCAATGAATAAGTCATTGATTTTACAAAATTCAATCATTCTATCTCCAGCCTCTTTCAGGCGAGAAAGGAAAACATAATCTACACAGGAGTTCTACATAATCTACATATTTTAAATAGTTGAGGAAAAATGTAAAAATGAAGGGTTATCTTTTTTGACACTTGACAATAATAAAATGAAGATTCAAATGTTCATCAGTAAAATTTGAGTAGAGCACAGGAGGAGATTTCCCAGCATTCTCCCATGGAGGAGCTGGTAGATTCGAACCACGTGCTTTCAGTGCAACTTCTCACCACTAGGCCAAGCCCACAGAAGGGGAGCTCTGGTGACACAGACTATGGCGCGTTTTGCTGCTGTCTCAAAGGCCTTGCATCTATCTCCAGTAGTTCAAGTTCACCAGCAGCTCCACAGAGGAAACATGGCCAGTTGCCTCTTGCTGGGGTTTACAGCCTTTCATTGGGTGATGACAGAGAGTTAAAGGGTACAAGAGTGGAGTAGGGGAAAATATTGGAGTAGTAAAAAAAGAGAGACTAATTCCCCTCAGGGAACAATCAGGGAAGCATGTTGAAGGAGATGATAGGGAAAGACAACAAAATTGGGACCAAGGGAATTTCGAGCAGGACTGTTCTAGGCCTCAGGGGTTACCCAGGTGCCAACACTAAGGCAGAGCTGTATGAAGTTATTTATAACCACTTGCTTACGGAGTCTGTTTTGACTCAGGACAAGCACACATTTTTCAGAGTAAACTATATTCTGGAGGTTTTCTTTTTATCACGTGCTGGTGCATAACATGCCATCCTAATGATTTCTACCTGTCATTCAGTTCTGTTGGCTACATTCTTGCAACCATTCTTGACAGCTTTTCCAACTGTGCATTATCAGTGTCCCTTAATTTAAAACACCCCCCTCCCTTGTCATTGCTTTTGAGATGTAACTGACTCATAGCTGACCCTCCAGCAGGTTTTCAGAGGTTACAAATCATATAGGAAGAGATTGTTCATCTTTCTCCTGTGGAGCAGCTGGTGGATTTGAGCCACCGCCTTTGGGTTAGCAGCACAACTCCTTACCCTCTAGGCCACCAGAACTCTGTATGTTACTGCCAGTAATCAGGTTTTTGTGTCTGCATGGTAGTCCCTGCTCTGTTGTGATTGTTTACTATTGAGCTGGGACTGACCCACAGCTGACCCTCTGGTGGGTTTTCAGAGGCAGTTAGTCGCACCGGAGGAGATTGCTCATCCTTTTCTGGCCAAGCAGCTGGGGATTCGAACTACATGCCTTTGGGATTGCAGCACAGCGTCTTGCCACTAGGCATAGAAGACTCTTCTACCACAAACCCTGACATGTTCTGTGTTGGTTCAGTGGCACATCAGGGAGATTTGTTACCAGTGCGGAAGATGTGAAAGGCATCAGAACATGTTCTTTTGTGAACTTCTTAGAAGAACTGATTTGAGAAGCGTTGTGTAACAACCCTCATCTCTCTGTTATCGCTGTCAAATCTAGGACAATCTTCCTGACTACGGCAGAGTGTGCCGCCTTTGTTTTGTTTCTTTGCCCGTACACAGTTCTGGCCAGCAAATGTGGTCAGAGCTGACATTTGAAGCAGATGGGGGAAAGGAGGAGGTAAAGATTTTTTCGATTTTAGATTGGTTGTGTGTGTTGTTTAGCTGGTCATTGAGTCGACACTGCCTCATGATGGCCTAGAATGTCATATTAATAAAGAATAGAATAAGCTGTGGTTTGCAGTATTGAAGTCTGCTTTGTTAAGTGCCGTCTAGTTGAGTATGACTCCTAGCGACCCTATGGATCTGAACGCTGTCATACTCTGGGCCATTCTTAACAGTCCTCCACACATTTGAGTGTATTGGCACAGACACTGCGTCACTTCATCTTATTGAGGGTCTTCCTCTCCTTTGCTGACCTTCCACCTCTCCTCACAACACGTCTAAGGAATAGCGTCTCCTAACATGTTCAGAATATGAGCAATGAAGAGTCATTGTCCTTGCCTCCAAGGAACTTCTGGTCGCACTTTCCCCAAGACATACCTGTTCCTTCTTTTGGCAGTCCGTGGGATAGTCAGCACTCCTCTCCAATGTTGTTGTTGCTGTTATGTTGTTATGCTGTTGCTGCCAAATCGCCTGTGATTCATAGCGACCCTATGTACAACATTCTTAAACCCTGCCCTACCCTCTTCTCCAGTCCCACAGCTCAAACACATTGATTCTCTTCCCGTCAACCAGCCACCAATATACATAGCAATTGAGAATACAATGACAGTCATCTGGTGGTCTAGTGGTAAGGGGTCAAGCTGCCACTGCAAAGGCAGGTGGTGATTCAAATACATCAGCTGCCTTCCAAGAGAAAGATGAGCAGTCTCCTCCTGTACCTTGTAATGTCTTGGAAACCCAGTGGAGGGTCAGCTGTGAATCGGTTGTGACTTGTTGATGATGAGGATTTGAGTTTTCACGCTCATCCTTCCAGTGACAGAACAGAACCTAGCATGGTGTCCATCCTGCAGCATGGTCTTTGGTATGTTGGAGCCATTGTCCCACCTCTTATATTATCTATCTCATTGAGGGTTGTGCTTGTTTGGATTGATTTCTGTTGTTAGGTACTGTCGAGTTGATTCCAGCTCATAGTGACACTTTAGGACTGAGTGGAATTGTCAACTAGGATTCCCTAGGTCCTGAAAACTCACTGGAGGGTCAGCTATGATTCAGTTGTGACTTGATGACAATGAGCTGAGTTGAGTAATAACAAAGGGGGTCTGTTGGCCTTATCTGAAGTGAGTTGAGATCCTAACCAAACATCATGTGTCTTTGATGGTTTAAATCCACCATCCACTCCACTGCAGAGAGAAAACCAGTTTCCTTTGGGTCTTCCTCTCCTTCTTGACCCTCTATCTTTCCAAGAATGATACCATTTCCCAAGGAATAGCTTTGCCTAGCTACGTGTCCAAAGTATGGGAGATGAAGCTTTGTCCTTGTCTCCAAGGAGCAATCTGGCCATGCCCTTTCCAGGACATGTCTGCCTTTTTTGGCAGTCTATGGGGTATTCAGTACTCTGTCTGCTGGTACCACGGGATTCAAGCCAGATGAAATAATTAATCAGTGTCAGTCTTTTCACCAGCTATCATAATGTCAACTGTTGGTCCTGTGGTGAGGATATCTATTTGCTTGATACTGAAGGGCTGTAGTCCTTGAAGTTCTGCAGCAAGCACTTCAGTGAGAAAGTTATGAGTGATTGAGATTATATGTAAGAAGCCCTGGTGGCATAATTTTTAATGTGTTAAGCTGGTAACCAAAAGGTTGACAGTTGAAATGCACTTGTTATTCTGAGAGAGAAAAATGGGCAGCTTCCTCTTGTAGAGATTTATAGCCTCTGAAACCCTATGGAAAGTTGTTATGAGTCGATCTCACCTCAATGGCAGTAGGTTGAGTTTTGATATGAAGAATGAGTGTTATTGTTATTATGTTCTGTTAAGTCAGAACTGACTCATGGTTGACCCCCCAGGAGGTTTCCATTGGCAATAAATGAATCACACGGGAGATTGACCATCTTTCTCCTGATGAGTCCACCTACCTTTGAGTTGACAACATAACTCCTTACCACTCAGCCACCAGAGCTTTCTAAGAATGAGTGTAAAACTACTTATGAAAGTCATCCAAAAATTGAGAGATTGAATTTTCATATAGATTTACCTTTCACCAAATTCTTGCTAGTTTCTAAACATTATATTTTCTTTGCTCTTTAAAAATTTTCTTACAAAAAAAATTTTTTTTCTTACCTATTTCTTTACCTCCCAACCCCCAATTTAACTGCTGAACAATGGAGATGATAATACTAGAGAGGCATACTCTTTTTTAATGTATATATATTTACCATCTGTCTACTTATCACCTATTTAACTTATTTTTTACCCTTTGCCTTGATTCTCATTTCTGTTAACCCTCCAAGATAGAGTCTTTCTGTGTGTAAAACATTTCTTTGTTCTGTTTTTTAAAAAAAGTGCATAGTCTTAAACCATAATTATCCTTTTGTGACTGACTTATGTCACTCAGCATAATTTGTTTTCATTTCCCCTATATTGTGTAGTGTTTAATAAATTCTTGATACTTTTTTTTAAGTGATGCATGATTCTCCATTATTTGAATGTTCTACAGTTTCTTTAGCCATTTGGTGGGCACTTGGGTTGTGTCTCTTTGCTATCAAAAAAGTAAAATAGTGCTGCAACAGACATGGATGGGATGTCAATGGGGATCTGTCTTACAGCTCTTATTTATTTAGGAAAGAATAAATTTTATATCTAGTAGTGTAGTTACTGGAGCCAATGGTACTACTATTCCCAACTTGACTGCTTTCCATTTTACACCATTTTACACATTCCTACTAACAGTGAATGAGGGTTCCAATCTCTGCACCCTCATCAGCATTTCTTGTTGTTTAAATGTCTTATTGAAGATTGCTCTTTTTGTTGGGTTAAGGTGATAGCTCATTGCTATTCTGATTTGCCTCCAAGAGAACAAACAGATCTGTCCTGGATAGGGTGAAACCAGGTTAGTCCTTGGAATAAAGGATTTTGAGGCTTTCTCTCACATCGTGCTGGGTAGAGTAGAGGGACAGTGCAGGAGGGGAAGACCCTCTATGAGGTGGATTGATTCAGTGACTGGGGTAATCCGGATGGGTGTGTCCGAGGCAATGCGATTGGCACAGGATAGAGCAGGGTTTAGGGCTGTTGTACATAGGGTCGCTATGAGTCGCAAACGACTTGACGGACGGCACATAACAGCAACAACTCACATATGTTGGGTATGTTGCCAGGAGGGACTAGTCCTTGTAGAAGGACATCATGCTTGGAAGGATAGAGGGTCAGCACAGTAAAGGAAGACCCTGGATGAGATAAATTGACACAGTAATTGTAGCAGAGGGGACAGGTGTGTCAAAGACAGTGGGGCTGGCTCAGGATAGGATAGAATTCAGAGCTATTTTTTATAGGAGTCCACTCCAGGACATACTACAACAACAACAATAGCTAATGATTTTGATCATTTCTTTATGTTTGTTTCCATTTCAATATCATCTTTAGTGAGATATTTATTCTTATTTTCTGCTGACTTTATGATTGGATTGTTCATCTTTTCCTTAAGTAGAAATTTTAATGAAAGTTTATAGAGACTTTGGATTTCCATTAATTCATTGTTGCATATTTTTCTCCCTGTCTCTCCCCCCTCCCCAGTTGTTTTCTCTCTTTGAAAAGTAAAAAAAACCCAAAAAACTTTCATTATTATACAATCCTCCCCCGGTCCACTAAAATGTGCAGCTCTCATTCTGGATTCTTGTCATGAAAGTAATAGCAAATTATATATTCCTTTTAAACAGTTCTCTCCCTCATCTGTTTTAATTCTGTATACATTATTTATCCCCTTTTCTTAGATTCTCCCCAACCCTGATGTCAGTCCTTCTTTACAACAGTGGCACTATGCAGTATTTGTGCCTTTGTGACAGATATTTCACTCAGCATAATGTCCTCCAAACTCACCCATTTTGTATAATATTTCATGAGTTCCTTGTTTTGCAATGCAGCATAGTATTCCATTGTGTGAACATACCACAGCTTCTCTAGCCATTCATTTGTTGATGGGCACTTGGGTTGTTTCTAACTCTTTGCTATTGTGAACAAAGCCACAATAAACATGGGTGTGCATATATCTGCTTGGGTGGCAGTTCTGGTTTCTTTAGGGTAAATTCCCAGTAGTGGAATTTCTGGGTTAAATGGTATTTCTATTTGCAACTTTTTGAAAAAGCGCCATACAGCCTTCCATAGTGGTTGCACCATTTTACACTCCCACCAACAGTGAATGAGGGTTCTAGTTTCTCCACAACCTCGCCAGCATTTGTTGTTTGCTCTTCTGTTAAATTTTGCTATTCTGACTGGGGTGAGATGATATCTCATAGTTGTCATCTTTTCTTTATTTGAGGTGTTGGGAGTTTTCTGTAAATTTTAAGATGTATCCCTTACCAGATGTGTCATTAGCAAATACTTATTCACAGTCTGTTGGTTCTCTCTTTATTCTCCTGGAGAATTCTTTTTTATTTTTTATTCTATTTTATTATTTTTGTGTGAGTGTACTGTCAAATCAGATCTGACTGGTACAGGAGGAAATTGTCCCTCCTTCCCCGGCAGAGCATCTGGTGGGTTCGAACCGTGCGCCTCTGGGATTGTAGTTGCAGCTCCTTGCCAGTAGGCCACCAGAGCTCCCCGAGAATTCTTTTGAACTACATAAAGATTTAATTTTTAGGTGATCTCAATCAACTAATTTATACTATCTTGCATGTATATCACTTATATTCTGTTTTCAGTTTAAGTCATTGTTAAATTGCACCAATTTTTTCCTTTAATGACCTTTATCGTTTTAGCTTTCACTCTGAGACCCTTGCTCCATCTTCTATTAGTTTTTGTATGTGATGTTAAGTATATTTTCTTCCTCTATTTCCTGTGCTTCTTTTCTGTCTAGAAAGTTTTACTCCAGTTTCTGGCTCACCAAGAAACCCTTCGCTGTGTCTCAGGTTGTTGTTATTGTTATGGGCACGGTTGAGTCGACTGTAAGCCATGGTGTCCCTGTGAACAGCAGATCTGAACACTGCCTTATTTGCACCATCCCCATTGTTTCTGATATGACCGAGCCCGTTATTACAGCCACTGTGTCAATCATCTCTCTGACCCTCCACCTTTCACAGCAATTGGTAGATCGCTCCTAACAAGGAGATGCCCATAATATGTGAGATGATCATCAATTACTCAACAGTCTACACCCTGCTCATAGAGTGGATTAAAGCCAAGCTCCTAAGACCTGCATTAACTGCTCCATGGGAGAAAAATAGGCAGCTCTTCCCATAAAGATTTACAGCTTCAGAAACCCAATGGAGGGTGGCTCTGAGTCAGATGACCGTGGTTTGGGGTTTACTTTTATCTTTTCCCAGATTTATTCTTCTGCCCCAGATACTGATGCTGATAAGATGACCACAGGTACATACTCCTCTCTTTTTCACAGTTGGGAGACATGAGGCTAAGTTTGTTTAGGGAATGGGTACCTCTACCAGGCTGGTGTAGAGATGTCAGATTAGGAATTGCCCTGAACAGTTCATAGGCAAAATGAAGTCCATAGGATGTATGTCACCATGTTCAGTTTCTATAGTTAGGATCAGTGAGCCACATTTTTCCCCTCTACTAGTTTATTTACAAAACTCAAATACAAATTTCAGCAAATTCTTTCAATTTCTCTCACCCCCCCC
>NW_006399972.1:4451425-4460010 GCF_000299155.1 Elephantulus edwardii
CTCATCTGATTCAATGCAGTATACATTATTGAACCCATCTTTCTCAGTCTCCCTCCAACCCCTGAGGTCAGTCTTGTTTTACAACAGTGACAGCATTTGTCCTTTTGTGACTGAGATACTTCACTCAGTAAAATGTCCTTCAAGCTCACCCATTTTGTATAATATTTCATGAGTTCCTTGTTTTTCAATGCAGCATAGTATTCCATTGTGTGAATATACCATAGCTTCTCTATCCATTCGTTTGTTGATGGGCGCTTAGGTTGTTTCCAACTCCTTGCTTTTGTGAACAAAGCCACGATAAACATGGGTGTGCACTACTGCTTGTTTCTAACCAGACAGTTATGTTGTTGTTGTGTATTGTCAAATCAGAACCAATCCATAGCTGACCCTTTGTTGAGTTTTCAGAAGCAGTTTATCACATGGGAGGAGACTGCCCATCTTTCTCCCACAGAGGAGCTGGTGGATTTGAACTGTGTGCCTTCGAGATTGCAGCACAGCTTCTTGCCACTAAGGCCACCAGAACAATCTATTCAGGTGAGAGGAAAAGGGAAGATTTCCTGGGCACGTACTGCTGTCAAATTGTTGTTGTGTATCGAGGAGTCAGACCTGACCTGTAGCTGACCCTCTAGCAGGTTTTCAGAGGCAATAAATCAAAGGGGTGTGTGTGTGTGCCTATCTTTCTCCCATGGAGCAGCTGATAGATTTGAACTACGTGTCTTTGGGTTGGCAGCACAACTCCTTGCCACGGAGCCACCAGACCTCTCTTCCTCTATCAAAAGGAGGTAGAAAAAAAGAAGTGAAAGCAATTGCTTCTCTTGTGGCCTCTCTTGCCCCTGTAGACACTAGGATGAGCACTGTTGTCTAGAAGGTTGAGGTCATGTTCCTAAATGCCCGATATTTTATCAGCTTTATGGTGATATGACCCACCTACCACATAACTGACCTGCTCACTGTGTCTAATTCAGCATGTGTTGGAATGTACACTTAGATGTGCTGCTATAACCATGGTCAATTTTTGAGTGGGTTCATCACTTTGAAAAGAAAGCCGGTCACTGTCACACTGTTTACATCTCATTATGTATGCAGTTGCTTGTCTTGTTTTTTGATGCCATCAAGTTGACTCCAGCTCATTAGCTGTCCTACACACGACAAAAAGAAGCCCTATCCGTCCCCGCACCACTCTCCCAGGCTCTGCGGTGGTGGAGGCCATTGCTGCTTGTGAGTGTCTTTCAAGGGGTTCCTCTCCCAGCACTGCTTCAGTCCGTCACTGATCAACTGCTGTTTGTAGGAGTTTGAAGACCCATTCGCTCCAAGTGGATGGTGAAGGCTGCTTCCTGTTCTCTCTTGAGACCGAAAGTTCCACTGAAACTTGTCTAACATGGATGACACTGCTGGTATTTGAAATACAGGGGCTGTAGTTTTGCAAGCATGACAAATTGCTCCTTCTCCTTAAATCTCATTGCCGAGTCCGAACTGACTCACAGCTGACCTTTCTGTGGATTTTCAGAGGCTGTAAAACTCATGGGAGGAGATCACCCATCTTTCTCCCTCAGAGAAACTGGTGGATTCCACCTGCTTTTGAGTTGACAGTGTAACTTCTTAGCCACCAAAGCACCCTCCTCCCTAGCCAACTCAGATGCCAGAGAAAAGCTGTCGAAAGAGACTAAATATGTCAACTAAAGTCTAATCGACACATGAGGTTGTCTTTCTTTGAGGGATTTTGTGAAGCATAGTTATTACTTCTCCTCTTTTCTCTTTAGCTTTTCTCACTCTTCTCTACATGATGAAATCTCCTCCCTTGGGGTAATAATAGAGACTCTCTCTTTGGAGTCTTGATTCTTGCACGGTGATTTGCACTTGTGACGAACTCTGCTACATCCTTAGACAAACCTTCCTCTGACACCCTTAGGACATGTTATCAGGATGAACCAGAGATTGGAGAGGGACATCATGCTAGGTGAAGTAGAGGGTCAGTCTGAAAGAGAAGGACCTTCAACAAGAAGGACTGACACCTTGACTGTGACAATGAAGGCTGGACAGTGTTTCATTAAGCTTCACATAGGGTGTACGCCAGGGATGCATCCTGTCTCCATACCTTTTCAACCTATATGCAGAACAGATTATCCGGGAGGCTGGGCTCTATGAGGAGAAATGTGGGGTCAAGATTGGTGGACGATTTATCAACAACCTGCGTTATGCGGATGTCACAACCATGCTTGCTGAAACTGAAGAGGACCTGAAGCACCTGCTGCAGAATGTCAAGGACTGCAGCCTACAATATGGATTGAGGCTCAATGTCAAGAAGACAAAGATTCTCACCACTGGACCAATTGGCAGCATCAGGATGGATGGTGAAGAGATTGAGATTGTACACAGCTTTAGTTTGCTTGGCTCTGTAGTCAACAGTCTTGGCACCAGCAGCCAGGAAATTAAAAGGCGCATTGCCATGGGAAAGTCTGCTGTTAGGGACCTCTCCAAAGTGCTGAAGAGCAATGGTGTCTCTCTGGAGACTAAGGTGCGTCTGATACAGGCTATGGCCTTCGCAATCCCTTGTTATGTATCAGAGAGTTGGACAATGACCAAGGAGGATAGAAGGAGAGTTGATGCCTTTGAGCTGTGGTGCTGGAGAAGAGTATTGAGAATACCATGGACTGCTAGGAAAACAAACAGATTTGTCCTGGAAAGGGTTAAACCGGGTAGCTCCTTGGAGGCAAGAATTCTGAGGCTCCATCTAACATACTTTGGACATGTTGTGAGGAGAGACCGGTCCTTAGAGAGGGACATCATGCTTGGGAGGGTGGAGGGACAGCGCAGGAGAGAAAGGCCCTGTATGAGGTGGATTGATTCAGTGACTGGGATAATTGGGATGGGAGTGTCAGAGACAGTGCGATTGGCACAGGACAGAGCGGAGTTTAGGGCTGTTGTACATAGGATTGCTATGAGTCACAAGCTACTCGATGGCACATAACAACAACAACAACAACAAAGCTGTCAACTATGAAATGCATCAGAGCTGCCTTGGTGGCATCTAACAAGGATCTCTTCAGAGTACTAAAGAGCAATGATATTAGTGTAGAGACTAAGGTGTGCCAGTCTTAGACCATTATCTTCTCTATTGCTTGCTATGCATCTGAAAAGCTGCATAGTGAATAAAGATGACAGAAGAAAACCAGTGTCTTTGAGTTGTGGTGCTAGAGAATAGTATTGAACAGCCTATGGACTGCCAGGAGAACACACAAGTCTGTCTTAGAGAAGGTGAAACCAGGTGGCTCCTTGGTACTAGGGATTTTGAAGCTCCATCTCACATACTTTGGGTGTGTCACCAGGAGGGATAAATCCTTGGAGAAAGACATCATGCTTAGAAGGGTAGATGGTCAGTGCAGAAGAGGAAGACATTGGAGGAGATGGGTGGATAGAGTTCCTGTGGCAAGGTGTGCCAGAGATGTTGAGTTTGTCTTGGAATAGGGCCGTTTTTCACAGAGTGGCTATGGGTCATTGTTGACACAATGGCACATAACAACAACAGCAACTAGGTAGACCCAAGCAGCTGTCAGTGATGGGCGTCAGAGAGAATGGAGAGGCTCAGATGTAGAAGAAAAAAAAATTGCTTCTTGGTCAATAGCCGGCTTCCACCATATCTGTGAAGCTTCTAGATGCTCATCCTGATTGGTGACCTTCTATGTAACTGTAGGAAGCCAAGCCATTTTGTCCTGTCCATGATTTAGGTGTTTGTTTGTTTGTTTTTAATTTAGGGTTTTTAAGGAAGGATGCCTGAAAACCTTCTGGCAGCCCAGCTCTTGATGTATAGTCGGTTCACCAGATGCTCCTCAGGAAACCGTCTACTCCAATAAAAATTGATCACCTCAGAATCCTGATGGAAGGTTGCTGACTCCATGACAGTGTTGTTATTGTGAGATGTTGTGGAGTCAGAACCGACTCATGGATGCGCCTCTAGTGACTGTCAGAGGCAATGAATGACGCGGGAGTAGATTGCCTCCCTTTCTCCTTCAGAGCTCTGGTGCCCTTGGTAGTAAGTTTGGCTTTTTGATTGAACATGGTCCTGATACTTCTCTTGACAGGGTTGGTCATCTTTGAACCAAGTTTTAATTTCAGTTTGACATATGGGGGGGGGGGGAATCTAATGATACAGTGGTTAAGCGTTTATCTGCTAACTGAAAGGTTCGTGGTTTGAAGTCTGAGTGCTTCTAAACAGGTGATAGCCTTGGAAACCCCGCGGGGCAGCTTTCTGATCGTGACTGTGCATTAAGAGTCAACCGGACAGCAGTGGGCTTTGGTGGCAAGAACCTCCTGAAGTGTCTACGTGGTGCAAACTATTAAGGCTTTGGACTGCCAACAGAAAGGTTATGGGGTCAAGTCCATCCTAGCAAGAGAGGTCTGGTGAAGGACTTCTGAAAATTCAGTCATTGGAAACCCCATGGGGCGGTACATGCTTCTGCTCTGACGCACAGAGTCATGCGAGTCAGTCTGTAAGACGGTGCGTGGTCCAGTGGACCTTCCAGGTTTTGCCCTTACTCTAGGCATCGAGCTGTGACATTTTGAGTCCTGGAAGGCTAAACTCCCCCAGGGAAAAATACCTGGGCGGAGTAATTGAATTTTAAATTAGACTGTTTCAGGGAAGCTGGAATTCTTCCCCCACAAAGTCTTTGGACTCACCTTGCTGACAGCCTGGTGTTGCCTCAAACCAAAAATGCCAAACTGGCTGCTGTCAAATCAGTTCCAACCCACAGCAGCCTTTACTGGGCTTCCGAGGCTGTATATCGCAGGGAAGAGACGGTCCAGGTGTCTCTCAGTGATGGATCCAAACCACAGGAGATGCGCAGCCTCTGGTTAAGAGTCTAGAAAAATCACTGCAGTCAGTTGCTTCCTACCCAGGCAGATGCTCCGCTGGGTTTCCGAGGCGTAGCAGGAGAAGCGCTGGTTCCTTCCTCCCGCGGAGCAGCTGTTCCTTTGGTTGGCAGCACAACATGCTTCGTGGGCTATGCCGCTGGTAGGTGCTGTCAGCTGTGATCCTGTGAACCTGGCCCCACCTAGGCTGCATGATCTCTGGCATGCTGGAAACAATTTTTTTCCAGTCAATCCATCTTGGTGAAGGTCTTCCTCTCTTTCTCTGACCCTCCACCTTTCCCAGCAGGATGTCATTTTCCAAGAACTGGCTTCTCTTGACAACATGCCCCAAAGTATGTGAGTCAGAGTTTCACTGTCCTTGCCTTAAAGAAGCCCCTGGTTGTGCTTCCTCTGAGACGAGCTCATTTGTTCTTTGTCCATGAGATACTCAGAACTACTTCCCAGCACCACAATTCAAAGGCACTGATTCTTCCTTTGCTATCCTTTTTCATTGTCCACTTTTTTAGGTGCATGGGATGCAGTTGCCACTGTTGTTATTGTCAAGTGTCATCAAGTCGACTGTGACTCGTAGGGAAGAACAGATTGGAAGCTTGCCCATCCTGCACCGTCCTCACAGTCTTTGAGATGCTCGGGCCCATCGTTACTGTGTCAGTCTGTCTTCTCTTTCCCAGGACCCCCATCCTTTCTCAACATGTTATCTTTCCCCCTTAGGAACCCCCCCTTAGTTTGTTGTTGCTGTTGCTAAGGTGTTGTTGAGCTGCACATGACTCATAGGGACCCTCTGAACAAGTGATCTGAATCCTGCCCTGTCTTGCACCGTCCTTGTCATCCCCGACACACTTGAACCCATTGCTACAGTCCCTGTATAATTCCATTTTGCTGAGGGTCTTCCTGTCCTTTGCTGACAACATGATCAAAGAATGTGAGACAAATCTTTGCTATCCTTGTCTCTCAAGAGGACTCTGGTTGCACCTTCTCCAAGGCATATCTGTTTATTCCTTGTGGCAGCCCGTGGGATATTCAGTTCTCTTCTACACCACAGCTCAAAGGCAGTGATCCTTCTATCATCCTTATTCACTGTCCAGCTCTCAGATGACTGGAAAAGACCATCATAACAGGTGATTGGAAAACTCATGGCCAGAATCAGGCACACCTTAGTCTTTAAACTGACATCATTGCTCTTTGGAACTTTGACGAGGTCTCTGACAGCACCTTTCTTGATCTTGTGACTATTATTAGTCTAGAGGTGCCATATTTAACAAAAATACAAGATATCCAGTTACATTCACATTTCTAACAGAAAATGAAGTGGATATTTTTTTCTTTCAGTATAAGTACATTTCAGTGATTTTGGATGGCACAAAAAATTTTCCCTTACCTTCTAACATAAAGACTGACAGTTCAGATCTATTTAGTTGTGCCCAGAAGAGAGATGGCAATGTTTCTATGACCATCAAAGTTATATAAGGGATCTGCATGAATTGGAATGAACTTTACAATGTTTATTTGTTTATATCCCTGTTGGATATTATCTGCTGTTCAGATTTACTGTTAATCTTGTATTCAGCCACTCCATTTGGGCCATATCGTGACCTTGTGGCTCTGTGGCTGGCTCAGTGGTAGGTGGAATTCTTGCGCTTCTGAGCTTTAATTCTTGGGCTGGTGCACCTCCTGTGCAGCTGCTAATTTGTCCCTGGTGGCTTGCACATTTCTGTGATGCTCAGTGGGTTTTGGTAGAGCTTCCAGAACAATACGCAGTAGGAGAAAAGTCCTGCAACCTACTTCTGGAAATTAGCCAACAAAAACTCGATGGATCACAAGGTTCTATTTCATTCAATTCTGAATGGGGTCATTAGAGGTCAAGGTTTGCTCCAGAGCAGCCAACAAAAACAACATGCCCGTCCCAGTCCTTTGAGTTGCCAGTCTCAGGTCCAAGTCTGGGGGAACCTTGTATACCCCTCAAAAAAGAGGGATCTCAGGGAGACATTGGCCTGGCGGCTGATTCCCAGGCCCCAGAGCAGGGTCCCAGGAGCCGTGCCAGCAGGAAGATTCTGGCAAAGTACAGACAAACAGAAAGATAGATTATGGTGCCACTCGAGGCACAGAGGAAAGGTGGAGGCCCAATTCTAAGGCCCGATTTCATCGTCACAGCTGACAAGTGGCTGCAACTTCTTGGAATGCAATTTTACCTGTTTTGCTTCCTTGTAATGAAAACTGCAAAAGCACTGGTACAGGGATTTCAGGCTGTACCATTCAGCTGTCTGCCTTCAGTAGCAATCCCAACTGGTTCAGTTTGTTGGAGAAGAATAAGGAGTATCCACGGATTGCTCCAAGAACAAACCAAGTCTGTCTTGGGGGAGGTGCAAGCAGGGCGCTCCTTAGAAGCAAGGTTGGCAAAACTCCATGTCATGTACTTTGGGCAAGTTGTTAGGAAGGACCAGTTCTTGGAAAGGGACATCATACTTGGAAAGGCCAACAAAGGAGAGGAAGACTCTCAGTAAGACACATTTAGAAAATGAATGCAGCAATGGGCCTAACCACAGCAGAGTGTTGCTGTGTTGTTGTTAGGTGCCATCAGACTGAATATGACCCTGTGCACAGTGGCTCTGAACCCTGACCTGTCCAGTAACTTCCACATCATCTCAGACACACTTGAGCTCATTGCTGCAGTCACTGTGTCAGTCCATCTTGTTGAGGGTCTTCACCTTTTTCGCGGATCTTCCACCTTCTCAAACATGATGTTCCTCTCCAAGGAACAGCCTCACTCAGTATCATGTCCAAAGTCTGTGGGAAGTCTGTGAGACAAAGTTTCGTCATCCTTGCTTCCGAGGAACATTCTGGCTGAGTTGATGTCAGTTCAGTGGCATCCTTCCCTCCCTCTCACAGCTCTTGAGATAATTCATTGCTGACCCTCCAGCAGGCTTCTGTGTCTGGAAATCACACAGAAGCTTGCCTGTCTTTGCCCTGGGGAGCCAATTGTAGATTTGAACCTCAAGAGAAGTGTAACCTTTGGGTTAGCTTTGACATTCTCTGTGGGCGAGGCCTAGCTCTTTAGGATAGATTTCCCCAATGAGCAATATGCAGGACTGGACACGACTTCAGTGTTCCTTTGTACACAGGGTTACTTTCGTCTCAATGATCACCTAACAACAAACAACCCCAAGCAGTTGCTTCTGTAAGATGTATACAATTTGTCTTTGTCTAGTTGACTCTAGTCATTGACCTCATGCAAATCAGAGTAGCAGTGTGCTTCCAGGGATTTTCAATGATGGATTAAACACTCATACTTTATATAGGAAGCTCTTGTGGCCTTGTGCACTGCAGTCCTGAAGCCATGTAGTTTGAATCCATCAACTGCTCCCCGGAGAAAGATGGGCAGTCTAATTTACTATCTGTAATTTACTGCCTCTGGAAACTCTCCAGAGAGTCAACGATGGATCAGTTCCAACCCAATAGTGCTCATCAACAACAAAATACTTTATAAAAGGGAGTTCTGGTGACCAAATGAAAGAAAGTGCACTGCAGTCCCAAAGGCACACATGGTTTGAATCCACCAGCTGCTTCAGCTAAAAAAGACAAACATGCACACCCATGTTTGTTGTGGCTTTGTTCACAATAGCAAGGAGTTGGAAACAACCTAAGTGCCAATCAACAAACGAATGGATAGAGAAGCTGTGGTATATTCACACAATGGAATACTACGCTACATTGAAAAACAA
>NW_006399972.1:4460423-4505594 GCF_000299155.1 Elephantulus edwardii
AAAGAAAGACAGTCTCCTCCAAGCGATTTACTGTCTCTGAAAACCCACTGGGAGGTCAGGTGTGATTCGATTCCGACCCAATGGTACATAACAACAACAATACTTTCTATAAGGAGACCTGGTGGTGTGATGGTGAAACACTAGCTGTTAACTAACAGGTCAGAGAAATGGCCTGCTGATCTGCTCTCATGAATATTGCAGCCTGAGAATCCTGGTGGACAGTTCCATGCTGCCATAGTGGTTGCAGCGTCACAGTCGGCTCCTGGCGTGCATCAGCCAGGATTCATGCCCCAGAACATTGAACTGAATAGACTCGACACATGCACTGTAGGGAGGGAACTTGGAGTGGGTGCGGGACGCCAAGGATCAGGATGTGGGTGGTGTGGGGGTGACAGAGGATGCTGTGTGACTTACCACCTCTTACACTGCTCTGCCTTTGTTCTTCAGAATGCATTCTTCGTGCACTCATTCAGCAAATATTTCTAGAGTGCCTGCTATTTGCCCGGGATTAGATTTGGTGCCGGGGATTGACAACACACAAAACAGACTCTGCGTCTGCCCTGGAGGGCTTATGTGCGTGTGGGTGACTTATCATGGTCTCGTTATGACCGTTTGGTTGTGGGTGCGTACGTGCTGAAACACCTTGGCTTTATGGTGCTGCCTGGGATTTGCTGTGATTTTTTTTTTTTTTAATGTCAAGTGTTGAACGCTGAGACTGGTTTTGCCCTGCGAAGGTCCACTGTTGTGGTTACCCTGGTTAACCAAGATCCCCATGAGGCAAGATAATACTGGGTGGTTGTGACATGTCTCTATTTTTATAGAAGTCAGGTTGTTAGAGTCTAATGGAACAATTAGGAATATATGCGGAGTCCTTTTGTTTTTTTTCTACAGTGAAACTGCTGCTTCTCAGTGACTCCATTTCTGGCCCTCACAATCAGAAATGGAGGGACGTAGAAGAGGCTCAGAGGAAGTTGGTCCTTTTCGTCCCCCCCTTTCTTCCCTTCCTGTGCACAGCACAGCAGAGTTTTAGAATCAACAGCAGAGACTCTGTTTTCTTAGTTGAACTAACATGGAAACATCTAATCCTCTTAGATTTCTTGATTTTGCAAACAAGGATTTTGTTGAGGTAAAACCTTTTCAGCAAGTAGTCACATGGGGTTGGTATTCATAATGACCCCAAGTAAAACCTGTTAGGAGAAGCAAAGCCACGGATTACTGCCATCCCTCAGTCATTTTCTGGGCCTTATTTTTCAACCACAGGTTGTGAAACCTTTAGTGGAGGTGATGAATACAGGGCCACTTCTCTTAGAGCAGTGAGCAGCCACGTCACCTCCTTAGCTAGTGCTTCCTTCACTGGCTGACCTTTCCATGGTTACGAAACATTGCTGTCAGGTTTGAACTGACTCATTGCTGGCCCTCCAGTGGGTTTTCTGAGGCTCTAAATAGTGGAGCAGCTGCTGAGTTAAACCCATCTGCTTTTTGGGTTAGGCAGCACAACTTCTTACCCAGTAGGCCACCAGTGTGCTTCTATTTTGGACACATGACCAAAAAAAGAAAAACCACCCACAGTCTTTTGCTGTGTTGGCCAATAAAATAGTCATTGAGTGCTTGTGTCTAGGAAATGTGGCTAGTGGGATTTTTTTCCCCCCTTTTTTTCCCTAGCTGTAGGATGTTTTTCTATGCTTTTGAGTTGGGATAAACTCTTAGCTGACCCTCCAGTTTTGGAAGTTAGATGTTAAATAAACAGATCTGTCTTGGAGAGAGTGAAACCAAGTTTCTCCTTGGAGGCTAGGAGTTTGAAGTTCTGTCTCACATACTTTGGGCATGTGTCTAGGAGAGACTGGTCCTTGGAGAAGGCTATCATGCTTAGAAGGGAGCAGGGGCTACAACCAGGAGAAGATAACATAGATGAATGGGACCTTCTAAGACTCAAATCCCTATGCACATCCAAAAACTTCTCCAGTAGGGTAAAAAGGGAAGCCACTGACTGGGAAAAAGTATTCAGTAATAACATATCAGATAAGGGACTTATATCCAGAATTTATGAAATACTTGAGCACCACAACAAGATAAAGGTAAAGAATCCAATAGAAAAATGGGCACAGGATATGAACAGGCACTTCACCGAAGACGACATTCAGATAGCTAACAAACACATGAAGAAATGCTCAAAATCCCTAGCCCTAAGAGAGATGCAAATTAAAACAACTATGAGATATCATTTCACCCCAGTCAAAATAGCAAAATTTAACAGAACAGCAAGCAACAAATGCTGGCGAGGTTGTGGAGAAACTGGAACCCTGATTCACTGTTGGTGGGAGTGTAAAATGGTGCAACCCCTGTGGAAAGCAGTATGGCGCTTTCTCAAAAAGTTGCAAATAGAGATACCATTTGACCCAGCAATTCCACTACTGGGAATATACCCTGAAGAGACCATAGCTGACATCCAAGCAGATATATGCACACCCATGTTTATTGCAGCTTTGTTCACAATAGCAAGGAGTTGGAAACAACCTAAGTGCCCATCAACAAACGAATGGCTAGAGAAGCTGTGGTATATTCGCACAATGGAATACTATGCTGCATTAAAAAACAAGGAACTCATGCAATATTATTCAAAATGGTTGACTCTGGAGAACATTATGCTGAGTGAAATATCCCAGTCACAAAAGGACAAATATTACATGATGCCACTGTTGTAGAATGGGACTGTCCTTGAGGCTGGGGAGAGACTGAGTAAGATGGGTTCAATAATGTGTACTGCACTGAAACAGAGGAGGGAGAGAACCGTTTAAAAGAGAGATGTAACTGGGTATTTCTGTCGTCACAGGAGACTAGAGTGAGGGCTGCATGGTGGAGGGGACCTGGGGGAGGGTTTGTAAAACAATGAAAGAATCTTTTCTTTTACTTTTCCATAATTTTTGGACTCATGTACTTATAACTTGTTAGTCAAATTTGTGTCTTCTAGGTTGCAACACCCCCATGATACATCTTCAAGGATATGTACATGTACAGCCAAGCACAATCATTAAGAGTGCATCTGAATTCCAAAATCAATCTCCATAATAGTCTATGTGTTTCCTACTGCCAAAGGGGCCCTTTAGAGTAGTGAGAGAAGATCTTCACCCTGAAACCCACAGCGTCCCTTTTCAGCAGGAAGTAGCTAAGAGAATACGCCGTGCCCTTTCCCTTATGACTCAGGGTGAAGTCTCTCTCAGGGAGGAGTGATAGGGAATGGCAAAGGATACACTGACAAAGAAGATTGATCAGAACTGGCTTTGACAAGCACTGTGGCATTTGGACAAGAACAAACTGGGAGGAGGGTAGAGAGAATAGTGCAACAATGAATGAGTGGAAGCCCAAAATCTCTGTAAATGTTTATGAAAATTAATAAAATATAATTATAGAAAAAAAAAAGAAAAAGAAAAAAAAAGAAGGGAGCAGGGACAGCGCAGGAGAGGAAGACCCTGGATGAGATGGATTGATACAGTGACTGCGGAATGGGGGTAGGTGTGTTGGAATTAGTGAGACTGGATCAGGACAGGGCAGAGTTCAGAACTGCTGTACGTAGATAGGGTCGCTATGGGTCGCAGGTGACTCGACAGCACATTAACAACAACATAAAAGATGTTAAAATGAGCAAAGTTATGCAGAAGTCTTGGCAGAAGTTCCACAGGTTTCCAGGGAAGACCATGCAAGGAAGCAGGATGGCAAGGCGAGAGTCTGCTCACAGTCTGCAGACTTCCTCTGCAGGCAGTGGGCAGTCACTGCTGTTTCCCAGCTAGGAAATAAGAAGTTAGCATCATTTTCCGTACGGCCCTTGGTGTCTGAAACAGTATATATGACTAGGCATATCAGTCATCAGATCATATCAAAGCATCTCATATTCCCTTCTTGCCCAAGCTAGTTGGAATAGAGTTTATCTTTGATTACTGCTGAACTGAATTTTAGTTTTAATTAAGATTGAACAGAAACTCTATGCCATTGACTTGATTCTGACTCTTGGTGACTCTCCCTCGGAATGGCTGGTGGATTCAAACCAATGACCTGTTGGTTAGCCCAACATGTCCACTATGCTGCCATCCATCTATTTTTTTAATTAAGCACAACTCTATTGGGAGCCATCTGAGTGCACATGAAGTGACTTAGGTATGTGCATCTTCTTGTCCAACTGAAGGTTTTATGTAGTGTAGACTTTGATTTTGCCAGGAAAATTTGACATTCAAATGGAGATATGCTATAAATACAATATACACCAGATTTCAAAGATTTAGTAAGGAAAAAAGAATGCAAAACACCTTGTAAATTTAAGGTATTCTGTTGAATGGTCAATATTCTGGATTGCAGCGCAGCTTCTTGCCACTAGGCCTCCAGAACTCCCCCTTTCTTTCTTTCTTTCTCTCTCTCTCTTTCATTTTACTTTTTCTTCATGTTGTATACCCTTGGCTCAAATCTGACTGGCAAAGGAGGAGGTTGCCCCTCCTCAAACAGAGCATCTGGTGGATTTGAACTGCATGCCTTTGGGATTGCAGGGCAGCTAATGAACAATATTCTGGATTGTTGCTGTAGTTGCCATCAGATCAATTCTGATTCATGAGGTCATGTAGTGTACAGAATAGAAGTGTCCCGCATAAACTTCTATGACTGTGACCTTTTGTTAGCAGAGCCTTGACTTGTCTCTGGAGGTGCCTGTGAGTGGATTAGAATAAGCAACCTTTCAACTGGTAGTCAAGCAATTTACCACATGAGTGTTGTGATGAGGTGCTCTTGAGTCGAGTATGACTCATAGCAACCCTGTGAACACACATCTGAGCCCTGGTCTGGCCTGTGCTATCCTCATCATCTCTGACATATTTGAGTCTGTTGCAGCAGTCTCTGTGCCAGTCCATCTCATTGACGATCTTCCTCTCATCCATCTTCCCAAGCCTGATACCCCTTTCCAAGGAATGATCCTTCTAACAACACACCCAAAGTATGTGAGATGAAGTTTCACCATCGTTGTCGCTAAAGAGCACTATGGCTGTACTTTCTCTGACATATTTGTTTATCCTCAGTTAAATCCACCAAAACCCTCAAATTCATGGCTGTTGAGTCTGAATCGACCATAAGTGACTTGCTCCAGCAGGTTTTGGGAGGCTGTAAATCATGGAAACAAGTAAGTTGCACTCTGAAAGGTATAAGAAAGAGGTGAATTCAGTATCCAATTCCATTTCTATCTGAAGCTAAGGACCAGGTTCTTGCTGCTTGCTGAGACAGGGTCCTTGTATGCAGTGGACGAGAGTGTGGCTGTGGAGCTGGTACCCAAGGGGGACTGGGCTGGATTTGGTTATGACTCACTCTTGCTTTGCATTCTCTGGGAAGTCAGCTCCTGTGGGGGAGAAGGACTCCAAGGGACAGAGGAGGACATGTGACACCACCAGTGAGTGATGGTAGTGACAGCCCACAGTCCATCAGCTGTCTGCAGATCCCTCATCCCAGGCTTGTGAGCACAGGGCTTAACCTTCCTTCCTTCCCTCCCTCCCTCCCTCCCTCCCTTCCTTTCTTCCTCTCTCTCTCTTTCTCTCTCTCCTTCTCTCTCTCTCCTCTCTCTTCTCTCTCCCTCCTTCCCTCCCTCCCTCTCTCTTTCTTTCTTGAAAAATAATTTATCAGAGATACCATTTACGATTTAGGATAGAGAGACAAAACTTACTGACAAAATAGAGTTCTGTCAAAATATGTATTGGTTTTTGCACCCAATATACTTCACTACATGAAGTATAGTTGCCAGTCCTAAGTACGCTCTAAGGAAGAATGTACCATTATCATAGTAGTAAAGATTATGAATTTGTAGAGTCAGAACTAACTCACAGTTGATCCTATGGTGGTTTTTTTTAGTTTTTGTTTTTTTTTTAGGTAATTTATCTTTATTAAAGATAGACTGGTTAGAGTACCCTGTGATCTAGAAGGTGTTTGGTAAACATTGATCAAGTATTTTTTAATTCTCTTTCTGCATGATTGATTCTTTTTTTTTTCCTTTTCCTATGGTGGTTTTTTAAAGGCAGTTAATCACACAGGAAGAGATTGTACATCCTTCTCCTGCAGAGCCGCTGGTGGCCAGATTGATTCAAGTTTGGAAGCAGGAGTGGCATCCCCTTCCTAAGCCACATGCCCCTGGAAACTCTATGAAGTTGGAGAAATGACAATAGTTATAGAAAGGCTTCAAACCTTTTGTTTATATAAGCATATAAGCAGGGCCCTTGTATTTAAATGTTGGTTAAGCCCAAGGGTCTAGTGTTATTTTATTTTGGAGGAATATTCTTCTAAGTTGTACAGCATTCGTCTGTCAGTTTGCTGCTCTGAAGTAATCTGGGTTTGCTGTGATGTTGAACGCTATGCCACTGGTCATAATGACTGCCCATGGTGGACAGTGTTTGATGGAGCTCCCAGTTTAAGACAGGTTTGGAAGCAGGAGTGGCATCCACTTCCTAAACCGCATAGGGCTTGCCGTGTCTAGCTCTGGTGGCATACATGGTCTTTAGCGAGCTGCTAATGTCTCCCGCAGTTCAGATCCGCCCACAGATTGCTGGAGAGATGGGCTGCCTCCTCCTGTTTGTGATTAACTAACAACCTCAGAAGCCAGAAGCCTGATGCAGGGTTGCTGTGGGTCAGAGCTAACTTGCCAGTAAGTGATTATATCCCCGAGATTCCTGCTTTGGGAATCAAGGGGCCTAAACTTATACAGGAAAGTCACTTAGATTCTAATATAGAAGGGATGGGGGAAGGGAACATATTTAAAAAACAGTCACTGGCTAGAACTATTTGATTTTGCTAACTGAAGTAAGGTTTGGTTGGAGAAAGGTTTTCCAGTGGCATTTGAGATGCTGGATTTTAGAATGTTTTAGGATTGGGAAGACTCCAAAAGGGAAGCTGAGTTAAAAAATGGTTCTTCGAGTTTATATAAGATTTACTATATAGGGTTTGTCTCTTATCAGGGGGAAAATAAAATATTTCTGGTGGTGAGTAAATATCTTAAAGTCCACTTGCATCTCTTTCCCAAGGGGTTGGTAAGAGATGAGACCAAAGAAATATTTGCAGGGAGAAGTTCTGATGTTTCCAGAGTTCTTGTTAATATGGTTTTATCTGTGTGGTGAAGTCCTTCTATTCAAACAACCCCAACAAAATGAGCACAGAGAATTTTCATCAGGACAGCACAGGTTTTGGTGGTGGTTTGTGTTGTTGTTTTTTTTTTTTAAATGTTTTAAAATTGTGTTTCTTGTGGTGAGTGTACATATAGATGTTTTGTCAGGTGCTTCGAACTTAACTCCAACTCACAGCAACCCAATGAACAACTAATGGAAACCTCGCCCTACTCTGGGCCACCCCCTCCGTTGCTGCCATCCATGCTCACACCAAGTCTTTTTTTAGTCAATAATAGTTTTAATTTTTTTAAATTATTTAAATTTTTTGGCAACAGCAGCCAGGAAATTAAAAGACGTATTGTCATGGGAAAGTCTGCTCTTAGGGACCTCTCCAAAGTACTGAAGAGCAATGGTGTCTCTCTGGAGACTAAGGTGCGTCTGATACAAGCTATAGTCTTCCCAATCACTTGTTATGCATCAGAGAGTTGGACAATGACTAGAGAGGATAGAAGGAGAATTGATGGCTTTGAGCTGTGGTGCTGGAGAAGAGTATTGAGGGTACCATGGACTGCTAGGAAAACAAACAGATTCATCCTGGAAAGGGTTAAACCGGGTGGCTCCTTGGAGGCAAGGATTCTGAGGCTCCGTCTGACATACTTTGGACATGTTGTAAAGAGGGACAGGTCCTTGGAGAGGAACATCCTGCTTGGTAGGGTGGAGGGACAGCGCAGGAGGGGAAGGCCCTCTATGAGGTGGATTGATTCAGCGACTGGGGTAATTGGGATGGGAGTGTCAGAGACAGTGCGATTGGCACAGGACAGAGCAGAATTTAGGGCTGTTGTACATAGGGTTGCTATGAGTCACAAGCGACTCGACGACAACAACGACAACCAATTGATATTTTAATGAAAATTTATGGAAAACTTGGATTTCCATTCATTCATTGTTGTACATTTTCCTCCCTACTCACCCATTCTTGCAGTCACTTTATACATAGCTAAAACAAAAATTTTGCCATTTACACAAAAATGTGTAACATTTTTCACATATAATTAATTAAGGGTGCAATGGGAGCTCTTTTGGCCTAGTGGTAAGAATCGGCTCTACAATCTCAAAAGCTCAAAGTTTGAATCCACCAGTTGTTCTTTGAGAGAAAGATGGGCAGTCTCCCCCTGTCTGATGTTACTGCCTCTGAAAACCTGCTGGAAGCTCAGCTAGGGGAGGGTTCTAACTTGATGGTAGTGGTGGTTTTGTGGTAAGGACTGGAACTAACAATACAGAGGCAGGCAGTTTGAGTTTACCTTTTGCTCTGCAGCAGATAGGCAATCTCCTTTTGTGTGATGTACTGTCTCTGAAAACCTGCTGAAGGATGGGCTATGAGTTGTTTCCAACTCCATGGTATACTACAGCAAACTAATTCATTGGCATTATTTTTACAATGATGTACAACCATCACCAGTAGCTGAATTTCTTTTGCTTGCCACAGAAAGCTCAGTGCTCGCCCCTTCTAATCCCCAATAGCTCTTTCTGTCCTCTCTCTACCCTTGGGTACTACTAACAGAGTTTGTTGTCTTATATTTATATATCATACAAGTGGACATTATATAGGTGATTAAGTTTTAGGACCTTTTTGGAAAAGTTGCAAATAGAATGCTACCTGTGTAGATCTTTGCACTTGGAAGAGGTGCAACAGAAGTTTTCCTTAGAGAATAAATGGTGAAACTCTGTCTTACAGACTCTGGGCATGCTATCAAGGGGGCCCATCCTTGGTTTCCTTTTTAGACATCATACTGGCAAAGACAGAGGATCAACAAAGGAGAGGAAGACCTTCAGCATGATGCAGTAACTCAGTGACAGTTACAGTGGACATGGTGGAGACCATGAGCATGGCACAGGATAGGCAAGGTTTTAATCTGTTACTGATAGAGTCACATGTGTCAATCCTACCCCTAGACCAAGAAGCTCTTGCCCCAACAGAGCAAAAGAACAGTGCATAGTTTAAAATGAAGAAAAAGTGTGTGTCAGGGCTATATCTTTTCTTCATACCTATACAGTTTGGATGCTAAGCAAGTGGTTGACAGTCTCCTTTGTATCCATCATGATTGAAAATGTCAACAGGAGGAGATTGAAACTGTCAACAGCTTTATCTTGCTTGGATCCACAATTAACACCCTTGGTACCAACAGTCAGGAAATAAGGAGATATATTGCACTGGAAAAATCTGCAGTTAAGGGGACCTCTCCACATTATTGAGGAGTAATGATGCCAGTTTGAGGATTAAGGTGTGTCTGATTCAGGCCCTAGTCTTTCTGATCACTTGCTATGCATCTGAGAGATGGACAATGAATAAGGATGACAGAAGAATTGATGCCTTTGAGCTGTGGTGTTGGAGAAGAGTGCTGAATATCCTATGGACGGCCAAAAAAAAAACATATTTCTTTTAGAAGGTGCAGCCAGAGTGTTCTTTGGAGGCAAGAATGTTGAGGCCTCACATCACGTATTTTGGGCATGTTGCTCGAGGGGGCTAGTCTTTGGAGAAGGACATGATACTGGAAAGGGTGGATAGTCAGCGAAGGAGAGGAAGACCTTCAATCAGATGGATTGACACGGTGACTACTGTAATGGGCTCTTGTGGGTCAGGAAGTGTGAGGATGGTGCAGGATAGAACAGGGTTCAGATCTTTTGTCCATAGGGTCACTATGAGTCATACTCAGCAACACCTAACAGCAACAAAAACATGCTGGGCAAATCATTAGAGAAGCTGGATTCTGTAGAGTATGGCATCAGGACTAGAGGAAGACTCAACAAGACTCATCATATGCTTTACACCGATGACACAGCTTTGCTTGCTAAAAGTGAGGAAGAGTTGAAACACTTATTGTAAGTGATCAAAGACCAGAGCCTTCTATATAGATTTACATCTAAACAGCAAGAACACAAAATTTCTCACTCCTGGGCCATTGACACCATCATGATAAATGGAGAAAAGGTTTAAATTGTCAATGATTTCATCTTACTTGATCCACAGCCAACACCTTTGATACTGTTGTTGTTGATTGCCTTCAAGTTGAAAATGACTCAAAGCGACCCTATGAACAAAAGGTCTGAAGCTCTACATCTGTCGACATTTATCAAAGTCTGAAGAGTTTCTGGAGGTAAGTTGTTTAGGAAGTGGATGCGACTCCTGCTTCCAAATCAAAAGATGTCTTGCATTGGGAAAGTCTGCTGTCAAGGACTTTCCCCAAACTACTAAGGAGCATTGATATCAATTTAAAGACTAGAAAAAAAACACACCCACAAACAAAATCCCAGCAAACAAAACCCACACCAAAAATACAAACTTCAAACAAACCCAAAACCAAAAAGACCGAGATGCACCTGATCTAAGCTCATCTTTTCAGGCACTTAATATGGGTAGTGACATCCTAAGAATGATGATGATGATAAAGAAGGGTTATAGAGGAATCAAGGCCCTTCAGTTGTGATGTCGGAGAAGAGTATTGAATATCCTATGGATTTCCAAAATGAATAAACAGATATGTCTTCAATAAAGGGCAAGCAGGGTGCTCCTTAAATGCAGGATGTGAGACTTTGGGCATGTTATTAGAGGAGACCAGTCACCGTGAATAGGAGTCATCGTGAGGTCACAGTGTTTGGGTTTGGGATTACTGTGCTCTGGGTCATAGATGGTCATACCAATTGACATATTTCAGCTAACAGATGCTGCCCTGTACGTGCCCACCAAGTTGTGCCAAGAAATCTGGAGAACAACCACTAGGCCAACTAACTGGAAGAGATCTATATTTGTTCCCATCCCAAAAAAAGGTGACCCAACAGACTGTGGAAACTATAGAACAATCTCATTGATTTCACATGCAAGCAACATTTTACTGAAGATTACATCAGCAGAGAAATACCAGAAGTCCAGGCTGGGTTTAGAAGGGGTCGTGGTACTATGGATATTGTAGCTGATGTTAGATGGATCTTAGCTGAAAGCAGAGAAAACCAGAGGAATGTCTATCTGTGTTTCATTGACTATGCAAAGGCATTTGACTGTGTAGATCATAACAAACTATGGCTGACTCTGAGAAGAATGGGAATCCCAGAACACTTGATCGTTCTAATGCGAAACTTATACTTGGACCAGGAGGCAGTCGTCAGAACAGAGCAAGGGAACACAGCATGGTTCAAAATTGGGAAGGTGTACACCAGGGATGTGTCCTATCTCGATAACTTTTCAACCTGTATGCAGAACAGATTATCCGGGAGGCTGGGCTCTATGAGGAGAAATGTGGGGTCAAGATTGGTGGACAATTTATCAACAATCTGCGTTATGCGGATGACACAACCCTGCTTGCTGAAACTGGAGAGGACCTGAAGCACCTGCTGCAGAGGGTCAAGGACTGCAGCCTCCAATATGGATCGAGGCTCAATGTCAAGAAGACAAAGATTCCCACCACTGGACCAATTGGCAGCATCAGGATGGATGGTAAAGAGATTGAGATTGTACACAGCTTTAGTTTGCTTGGCTCCACAGTCAACACTCTTGGCACCAGTAGCCAAGAAATTAAAAGGCACATTGCCATGGGAAAGTCTGCTGTTAGGGACCTCTCCAAAGTACTAAAGAGCAATGGTGCCTCTCTGGAGACAAAAGTGCATTTGATACAGGCCATGGTCTTCACAATCACCTGTTATGCATCAGAGAGTTGGACAATGACCAAGGAGGATAGAAGGAGAATTGATGCCATTGAGCTGTGGTGCTTGGAGAAGAGTATTGAGGGTACCACGGACTGCTAGGAAAACAAACAGATTCGTCCTGGAAAGGGTTAAACCGGGTGGCTCCTTGGAGGCAATGATTCTGAGGCTCCGTCTGACATACTTTGGACATGTTGTAAAGAGGGACAGGTCCTTGGAGAGGAACATCATACTTGGGAGGGTGGAGGGACAGCGCAGGAGAGGAAGGCCCTCTATGAGGTGGATTGATTCAGTGACTAGGATAATTGGGATGGGAGTGTCAGAGACAGTGCGATAGGCACAGGACAGAGCAGAGTTTAGGGCTGTTGTACATAGGATCTCTATGAGTCGCAAGCGACTTGACGGCACATAACAATAACAACAACAACATTGTTGATCAGTCCTGACATAAAGGACCATGATAGATCATTTCACAGACAGAGGAACTGAGAAACAGAGATGTCATCTCTTGCCATCTTGATAGCCCACATCCTGCATTGTTTCAGGAGAGCATGAACAAAGAGAAAGTGACAGAAGAGATCCCAAAACACAAGTTTTCAGTTGTAAGGGCAAGGAAATGTAAGTAGGTTTTGCACTGATCCTTTAACACTAAGAGATTAGTGAGAGTCAATAAAACAGTATAAAATTTTAAAAAAAATTTAATAAAGTAAAAACAAACCAAACCAAACCCCCAAGCAACCTACTTTTTATGTAACCATTCCCTCCATCCTTTGCCTGTCAGCCCTGTGATGTGCATCCCTTAACATTTTCTTGTGTGATCTCTTAGCTTGGGAAAATGAAATAGGAACAATGAAGGAATGAAAAGCCAACTTTTCTGTAAACTTCCATTAAAATTACAATTAAAACAACACATTTTATTTCTAAAAGTGACAAAGGAAGTGAGCTCTGGTGGCCTAGTGGCAATAAGCTGCGCTGCAGTCCCAGAGGTGCATGATTTGAATCCACCAGATGCTCTGCTGGAGAAGGAGGAACAATCTCCTCCTGTATCAGTCAGATCCAATTTGATGGTACACACACACACAAATATAATAAAAAGAATGATATAGGACAAGGGCATTTTCGTTATTGTAACATTGAGCGGGGGCTATGCAGCAGCACTTCTCAGACTTTGGCCATTGTGAAGTGGACCTCTTGTCTCAGGGACCACTCTTTGGTTTTCAGTAAGCTCAGCCTTTAATTGCCCATTGGTCTACTTTAAGTTTCTCCAGCTTTAACGTCTTTTATTTTCGTTTGCAAGGAAAAAAGAATCATTAATGAATATTTCTAAGAAGAGCTTAAACCTTTGCATGTAGTGTCCTGAAATGTAGAACAACTTAATTTTTCAATTACAATTAGAAAATAAAAGTAGTGAAAGTGAATCACAGTACAGAAGTATGCCAGAGGGAGCCAGTTTGTTAAACAAATATTTATTAAGCGCTGCAGGTGAGGGGAGTGGGAAATGATAGATTTGCTGGCTACTTAAGCAAGAAATAACATAGTGGTAGTGCATCTATGTAATCTTGAGATTTGTGCTTTAAATAGATTAAAAGAAAAAAAAAAAGGTCCCAAGTTAAAAACTAGCAGTGATACTGGCAAAGATAGGGATGTTTGTTTTCTTGCTAGAGAGCATTTCTGCTTCTTTGTAACCGTAAAGTCGTGCCAGACATGTGTTTTTGTCAGAACAACAACACGAAAAGCCATGTGGCAGTTGAGGAGGGGGCACTGACTTGGGAGGAGGAAGGAGGACTTGGGATGAGAGAGCATCCTCTTTCCTGTTCGGAGAATCCACCCAAATCCCTGTGATGCTATCTGCTTTGGCGGGATTGTCAGCTGACTTGTTTCCCAGAACTGTTTTCAGGGAACTGTGAACTCCCTGGTCTTTCTGGGGCTGCCTTGTCTGGGACTCTGGTGAGCAGGCATTTTTCTGTTTGAGGAAGTCCCGAGGGCTGGTGTGTTAGCTGGTCACTAGTCTGCAGAGAGCTGGAGAGTGGGCGCTGTCAGCTTCGTGGCTTTGGTCTCCTTCCCAGAACTGAAACTGATCCTAATCCTGAACGGCTCAGCACATGAGGAAGGCTCTTTCAGGAAGTTGACCCACAAGGAAGTAAGGACACAGTCATGTGTTCTGTGGTGACTCATGCAGGTTTTCTTCTGGCTTGTGATCCTCGGGCTGCCAAATGCTGGAGTAGAATGAATTAATAAGTAATGATTCCTTACTTTGTTTAACCAGCTCCGTTCTTTCTCCTGGAAAGACTTGAATGACAAGCAGCTGCCAGGAGGAACTTTGTAGCCAGCTTGCCTAAGTCTCCCTGCTCCACCAGGTCTGTGACCCTGGGAAAAGTGTGGGGGTAGGGGGGAAGGTGTAAGGCCTCAGTTTCTCCATCCGTAAAATGGGCACAATCTTAATCACACTTCATATGATTCTTGTGGATGTTACATGACATAATAAATACAAAGCAGTGCCTGCTACATGATAATCCCTTTTAGAAAAACTGTCATTTGTTTAGCGTTGGAATAATTTCTCATTCTGATATTGTTGTTGTGTACCATTGGAACCAACCCACAGCTGACCCTCCAGCAGGTTTTCAGAGGCAGTTAATCTCATGGGAAGAGATGGCTCATCTTTCTCTAGCGGAGCAACAACTGGTGGACTTGAACTGCGTGCCTTTGGGATTGCAGTGCAGCTTCTTGCCACTAAGCCACCAGAGCTCCTTGTATGTTATGATTGTTGAAATGCTTTAATATCTATTATTAATTGATCAGAGGATAATAGTTACAATATTTTGCAGGAAATAGGCTGAGGAGAGAATATAGGCTAGAAAGGGAAATATGTGTGAGGCCTTCCCAGACAAAGATGTACTCAGTTCTGTGCGGCCAGTCTGAGTGCTGCCCAGACAGCTTAAAGGGGAGGGACTGGACTTGTACCTGTAGTGTTCGTTGTGTGTGTTTCTGAAAGCTATTCAAGGAGCTCTGGTGATGTAGTTTGTAGGGTGCTGCACTGTAAACTCAATGTCTACGGCTCTCTGGCAGTTCAAATCCATCAGGGGCCCTGTGGGACAAAGAGGCATAATCTCTTATGTGATTTATAGCCTCAGAAACCCATTGAAGGCTCAGCTGTGTGCCAGTTCTGACATTAGAGTCCCAAGTGAGAGTCCATCCAAAGGACAGCAGCTGCCCTGGGCAGGAATAGAACCATTGACAAATGTGAGGCACTTTCACCCTTCCCCTAGTCCCTGCCTCCAAGGAAGCTGACCAGTCTCTGGCGATCTCTGCCTCCTGTTTCTTAATCTGTCTTTGTTTGGGAGCTCAGCTGAAACCTGTCCTGCACAGGTGCCCCTGCTGGTATTTGAAATTTCAGTGACATCGCCTTCCGCATCATAGCAACAAGCAAAAGTGCTGCAGTACAGAAAACAGACAGGAGAGCAGAGTGATTGAAGAGATGATGGGTCTAAATACCATCTTGGGGTACCCGTGGGTGGTGGTCAAGGTGTCGTGGTTGAGAGTGCAGTCTCCAGAGTGCGGCTGAGCTACGCTGAAATCCAAGTAGCCCTCACTCTCCAAGTGTAACCAACCAAAAAGGTCCTCACACTTCATCAAACATCAGGAGTGGTGGGTGTGTGTGTGTGTGTGTGGGGGGGGGGGGTTTGAAATGAGTCCAGCTGTTTCCAGTGAGGAACCATGACTTTGAAATCCTTAACACTTCCTGGGCTTAAGGAGTATGGGCCACTCGATTATCTCTGTAACCTTTTGGACCTTTTCTTAATGCCCTTCACCTTTATTTTGCAGTCCTTGGTAAAAGACATCTTGCTAGAATAGGTGGAGGTTCAGAGAAAAAAGAGGAAGACCTTCACCAAGACGGACTGATGCAGTGATTACAGCAGTGGGCTTGAGGATACCAGAGACTATGAGGATATGCAGGATAGGGCAGCGTTCAGACATGCTGTTCAGAGGGTCTCTATGTGCTATAGTTACCTCAACGGTACCTGATAATAACAAGGAGCCTTGGTGGCCTACTTCGTAGTGACTTGGGCCTCTAACCCAAACGCCAAGTTTTTCTAGTGGTTCAAATCCACCAGCAGCTCCATGGGAGCTCAATGTGATTTACACCCTTGCAAACACAGTGGAAGTCAGTGATGAGATGGTTCCATCTCGGCCGTCTTCCAGCATTTTTAACACCAATTTCCTACCTGTTTGCTCTTCTCATCGCCCTCCCTGCCGTCCCTGATGCTGTCATGACTTATGACATTATGAGGCATACCAACTGGTCACAAGTTTGTCTGACAGCCTGAAAAGAAACCGCCACTCCATTGAGCCTTTCAGAGTCTGTGGAAATTCTTTCTTCCTCTTAACGTCTTTGTCTCAGTTAGGTGTCCCTGAAAGTTCACTGGAATTAAGCAAGCAAAAGCCTCAGAGTTTCTTAGAAAAACTAAAATCAGACTCAACCCAGTGAACTAGAAAGCTTGTTTCCTCCTCACAGCACTAACTTTGCCTGGGCTGTTTCTGAAATAATGAAATGCTGGCCTGTCCACTCACCTGTCAGTTTGTCGCGCTGTGGTGTCTTGTGTAACGCTGCTATGTCACTAGTGTTTGATATATGTCAGCAAGATCACTCATGGTGGACAGGTCTCAGTGGAGCTCCCAGACTCAAGGCAGACTAAGTAGCAGCACTTCTGAAATAATGGGCCCTTGAAAACTGTAGGAATGGCAAGGGAACATCACTTGATGCAGTGCCCAAAGCCGAACCCCTCACATTGGATGGCTCTCAAAATATAACAGAAAGAGCTGCTTCCTCAAAGCGGAGTCTATCTGAACGATGCAGATGTTGTCATGTCTCTTGGGAACTGACTCAGAGTTGACCCTTCAATGAGTTTTCAGAGGCAGTAAATCATGCAGGAGCAGATTGTCCATCTTTCTCCCTTGGAGCAGCTGGTGGATTTGAACCCCTTGCCTTTGGGTTGGCAGTACAACTCCATACCACTAAGCCACCAGAGTTCCCTACGATGTAAATGGAGTAAAACTTTTAGACAGTGAACAGCTCACATTTACCGATGTGACACCATTTAGTTTGAAGAGAAATAGCTGCAGCCATCCAATAATAATTGGAATGGGGAATGTTTGAAGTGCACAGAAATGACATCCATACATTTAATAAGCACGGCAGGGATTGTGATCTGTTGCACGTAAGGTCGCTGTGAGTTGGAATTGCCCTGATGGCACCTAGCAGCAGCAAGTTATGTAAGACTCAGAGTACACAGCTCCTTCCATTCTTGGAGAAGTTTCTGCATCTTAAAAGTTTAATCACTTTTGAGATAGGAGCAGAGAGAGGAGGAAAGGGGGAAAAAATCAGTAAATAAATAATGGCCGTAGAAACTGAGGAGGAACTGAAGCACTTGCTGCAGAAGGTGAAGCACTATAGTCTTCAAAATAGATTGAAGCTCAACATCAAGAAGACAAAGATTCTCAGCACTGAGCCAGTTGGCAGCACCATGATGGATGGAGAAGAGATTGAGATTGTTAACAGTTACAGCTTGATCAGCTCCACAATCAACACTGTTGGCACCAGCAGTCAGGAAATAAAAAAACAAATTGCATTAGGTAAATCTACTGTCAAGGAGCTTTCCAGAGTATTGAGAAGCAACGATGTCTATTCTAGAGACTAAGGTGCGCCTGATCCAGTCCATGGTCTTCACAATTACTTGTTATTCATTAGAGAGATGGATAATGACTTAAAGATGATAGAAGAAGAACTGATGCCTTTGAGTTGTGGTGCTGGAGAAGAGTCTTGAACATACCATGGACCACAAAGAAAACAAATAGGTCTGTTTTGGAGAAAGTGAAACCAAGTTTCTCCTTGAAGGCTAGGATTTTGAAGCTCCATCTCACATACTTTGGACACATGGCCAGGAGCGGCCAGTCCTTGGAGAAGGATTTCACGCTTGGGAGGGTGGTGGGACAGCGCAGGAGAGGAAAAACTCAGATGAGAGAGATGGATTGATACAATGACTAGAGCAATGGGGGTAGAAGTGTTAGAGTCAGTGAGACTGGCTCAGAACAGGGCATGATTTAGAGCTGTTGTACATAGGGTCGCAGGCGACTTAATTAATGCAGTCTGTAGAGAATCATGCTGCTAACTCAAAGGGGAGACCTCGCTGTCTGTTCTAATCTGCCCGTGGCTCCAGAAGAGAAAGATGGGCAATCTCTTCCCGTGCTTTTACTTACAGCCTCAGTGGAGGCTTTTACTTACAGCCCAGTGGAGGCTGTGTATGAATCGGTCCCAAGAAGTTTGTACTAATAGATCCTTTGCCTGTGCAGCCAGCTCTGTTCTTCCTAATTCTTTAAATGGCAAATATTCTAAATACCACTGGGCAGTAGCTAAGGCAGCTTTGTGGCCAAGGGTCATCTGACCTACATCTTCAACTTTGACAGATGAAAACTGACACCAAAGACTATTTCCATACGAAGTTTTGCAGAAATGGAAATTCCAATCATCTTTCTTAGTAACTGGTTCCAGTTTTTAATTGTCTTCTAAGTCATAAGTTTCTTATTTTTTTCTTAACCGCTGAAGCCAGTTTCCTCTTTACACTATTTATTTAATGAAAATACACTTTAATGTGATTATTTAAAAAGACTCTACCAATGAAGCATAGTAGGGAAAAAGGAGAAAATAAAAAGCACCTGAAATCCCACCCAGAGATTAACTGCTGGTGGGAATAACAAGTCTTTTAAAAATACAAGTGAGATGTTTATGTTTATGGGATGAAGTTGCTTTGGTTGCCTTCTGACTAGGTTAGGGGTAGGATCCACAGGCACAATTTTATTCTGAATTTAAAAATCTAATTCTTTTAAGCAAATGAATAAATTGTCTCATAGTCCAAACTAAGCCCACTACTGATTCCGAGCCATGGCAGCCCATCATCATTGGGCGTTTGAGAGATGGACAGTGCGGAAAGATAACACAAGAAGAATCGATTCCTTCGAGCTGTGGTGTTGGCAAAGAGTATTGAACATCCCACGGACTTCCAGAAGATTTTTTTAATTTCTTTGACTGTTTTTTTTTTTTAAGTCTGTCTTGAAAGAAGTTAAACCTGAGTACTCCTTAGAGGCAAAGAATGTTGAAACTTCCTCTCACATATTTTTGGGCATGTTGTTAGGAAAGGTCAGTCCTTGGAACAGGACAACATGCTGGGCAAGATGGAGGGTCAGACAGAAAGAGGAAGACCCTCAACAAGATAGATTGACACCGTGACTGTAACAGTGGACTTGAACTTGGCAGAGATACGGAGGCTGGTGTCAGAAAGTGCAAGGTTCAGATCTGTTTATTGTTAGTTTATTTGTTAGTAAACTCAAAGACACCTAACAACAAAAACAACAGCATCTTAATAGGATGAGACAGCTTCCATTCTCTCCTGAGGACCTAATTTAATGGGTTCGAATTGCTAAGCTTGTGGTTAGCAGCCATACCACCAGGGATCCTTTAAGATGTCTTACAGGAGACTTAGATTGACACTATGTAATGGTGAAACATCACACTTCTTTATATCAGTTGTTGTTTTCAAATAAATTAGGGATAGAGTCCAGCTTTTCTTGCTTCTTACATATCGTTTGAGTAGTTAATAGCTTTTCTCTCCTCTTTTTCAAAAGAATTAAGAATACTGCATGAATTGTTTTGCAATTTATTTTTCTTCAGTTAATAATATATTGTGGAAATTGCTTCATGCCAGCGCACTGAGAACTTCATCATGACCCCTTCCCGAATGGTAACAACAGTGTTGCTCTGTGTACATGCTCCATGATTTACATGACAAGTCTCCTGTTGATGGACATTTGGTTTATTTCCAGTTTGGCTATTACAGGCAATACTATAATAAACTATCCTGTCCACATATAATTTCCCAAGCATAAATATATCTCTAGGGTAAACTCCTGCAAGCAGGTTGCTTGGTCAACGAGTTTACACATTCGTTCAGACCTTTTGTTCATAGGGTCGCTATGAGTCATGCTCGACTTGAAGTCAATCAACAACAATTATAATAGTTATTGCCAGAATACCCACCACAGAGTTTGTACCCTTTTATGTTCTCTTGAGAAATGTATGGCAATGCTAGTTTCTCCACAGCTTTGCCAGCATAATATGTTATCAGTTTATGGGGTTTTGCCAATCTGATAGATGAGAAATAGTTCAGAGTGGTTTTGCTTGCATATTTTCTTAAGTTAGAGGTCACTGTACTTCGTTCTATCAATGGTCTTTATATTATGTCCTTTTTCCAATCGAGTTATTGGAATTTTCTTATTCATGTGTACAAACGTTTTATACAGTCCAGCAATTCGATTTTAGTGATATGTACACATTGTTTTATGCTTACTGCTGGCATGGATTTGTGTACAGGTTTTGTAAATTTCATATATAGTTATATTAATCAGGCTTGTATTATGATTTTTGTACTTGGAATCTCAGAAAAATATTTCTTATTTTAAGGATTGTCAAAGAATTCCCTTATGTTTTCTGATGTAATTTTGGTGTTGCAATTTTTGCGTGGATTTAAATATTTGATCAATATAGAATTTATCCTTGTATGAGAACAAAAGTATAGATTCATTATCTCCCCCCACCCCAGATGAATAGTTAGCTGCCTCAACCCCTTTTATTGAATAGTTCATTTCTCTACTGGCATGAGATACCACTTTCCTTGTTTACAAAATGCCTTAATGTGTGTGGCTGTACTTTTTCTGTCCCATTCTATTTCTCTGATGATTCATGTGTAAATATTCATGAGTATTCTATTTTTGTGTTTGTGCATCTTTTGCCATTCCATTTCCCCCTCTCAATTAGCTTTCAAGTCTTTCTTTTACAGAAATGGATTTGTTGCTTACTCTGTAAATGCCATTCTTATTAAAGCCCTACCTCTCTTTGGTTTTCAAGGACACTACACTGTAATCTTTTCTTCATACCCACATATGTTACAAACGATTGTGTTGATAATCCAATATGCCTGCTTGCATGGGGTTGCAGAGCTAGAGAACAGCTGCTTCTTGGTCTGTGTACAAGTTGTGCATAAGCACAGTTAACTATTTTACACTTCCCATTCTTTTCAATGTCATTCTTTTCATGTCCCCACAGTTGAATACCTTTGTACAGTCAACGGAACACAAGTAAACATCCCTCAGTGAGAAGTATTGACACTGTGGCTGCAACAGTGGCTTTAAATCACAGCAGAGATTGTGAAGATGACACAGGATGGGACAGCGTTTTTGTTTTGTCACACATAGAATTGCCATGAACTGAAGTTGACTCCTTAGGGACAAACATGAGCAGGGGTAGAGACAACAATGCAGTGCTTAATAGAGAAGCACTTGGTTTTTACTTGTTGTCAGGTGCTGTCGAGTCGAATATGACCCATAGAGAGCCTCTGAACAGCAGATCTGAACCCTGTCCTATCCTGTGCCATCCTCACACTTCCTGACACATTAGCACCTGTCAAGGCAATCACTGTGTCAGTCCACCTGGTTGAGCATCTTCCTCTCCTTTTGTGACCCTCCACCTTTTCAAGCATCATGTCCCTCTCCAAGAAAAAGCCTCTCCTAGCAACCTGCCCAAAATATGGGATGAAACCTCATCATCTCTGCCTTCAAAAATCACTCTGGCTGCACTCTCTCCAAGATATATTTGTTTCTTCTTTTGGCTGTCCATGGGATGTTCAGTGCTCTTGTCCAAAACCACGGTTCAGAGGCATTAATTCTTCATCTGTCATCCTTAGTCATTGTCCAGCTCTCAGGTGCGTAGCTAGTGATAAGAAAGACCATGGCCTGAATCATACACATCTTAGCCCTCAAACTGGCATCATTATTACTCAATAATTTGGAGAAGTCTCTAAGTGCAGACTTTCCCAGTGCAGTACATTTCCTGATTTCCTGACTGCAGGTGCCAGGGATATTAATTGTGGATCCAAGTAGGATGAAGTTGTTGACAGAGTCTTTTCTTCATCATGATGTTGCCTATTGATCCAGTGGTAAGAATCTTTGTCTTCTTGACATTGAGATATAATCTATATTGAAGGTTGTATTCTTTGATCCTCTGCAACAAGTGGTTCAGATCCTCCTCACTTTCAGCAAGCAAGGTTGTGTCACCTGCATAATGAAGGTTCTTGATTAGTTTCCCTCTGATCCTATTGCCACGTTCCTCTTCATAGAGTCCAGTTTCTCGAATAATTTACTCAGCATACAGATTGAATAGGTATGGAAAGAGAATACAGTCCTGACACACTTCCTTCCTAATTTTAAACCATGTAGCATTCCCTTGCTCTGTTCACACAGCAACCTCCTGGTCTAACTATAGATTTCACATGGGCACAATTAAGCACTCTGCAGTTCCCATTCTTCTCAATGTTAGCCATAAGTTGTTTTGATTTACAAAATCAAATGCTTTTGCATAGTCAGTAAAGCATAAAGACACATTCGTCCGATATTCTTTACTTTCTGACATCATCAATGATATGCCTGGTGCCACGGCCTCTTCTAAATCCTACTTCAACTTCTGGAAGCTCCCTATCAATGCACTACTGTTCTACCCATTTTTTAATGATCCTCAACAGTATTTTTTGCTTGAATGTGATATTAATGATATTTTTAGATAGTTTCCACATTCTGTTGGATTACTTTTCTTGGGAATAAGAACAAATATAGGGGCTGGTCCGAGTGCAGTGGAGGCCACAACTAATTGATCACAGTCAGAAGAACAAATATAGGCCTTTTCTAATCCATTGGCCAGACAAACTGTCCTCCAAATTTCCTGGCATAGACATGAGCATATCCAAGCTTCATCTGTTAATTAAAAAGTAGTATTTTACTATTGTCTTCAAATTCTAGTTGGTCATTACAGTAGTTTTGCATCCTTGAACTAGATCCAGAGAGAAAATTTCCATCTCCGAAAAATGGACACACTTATTTAATCTTCCTAAAGTTTTACTGTGACCATTAAATGAGAGAATTTACAGAACATGTAGTAACAGGCGTGCAGTAAGCTGTCAGTAAGTATTAGTTAGCTATAACAGGTTTGACCTAGAGAGGGTGAAACCAAGTTGCTCCTTGGACACAAGGATTTTGATGCTCTGTCTCACATTCTTTGGGCATGTTGCCAGGTGAAACCAGTCCTTGGAGAAGAACCTCCATGCTTGGAAGGATGGGGGAACAGCACAAGAGACAAAGACCCTGGAGGAGGTGGATTGGCACAGTAACTAGGTTAATGGAATTAGGTGTGTCAGAGACAGTGAGATAGGACAAGGGTCAAGACAGGACAATGTTTAGTGCTGTTGTGCATAGGGTTGCTATGAGTCTCAGGCAACACATGTGTGATAGCACATAACAACAACAACAGCAACAACATGGTGCTTCTTGGAGGCAAAGATGACAAAGCTTCATCTCACATACTTTGGGTGTGTTGCTAGGAGAGGATAGTCTTTGGAGACATGACATGCTTGGAAAGGTGGAGAGTCAATGAAAGAGAGGAACACCCTCAACCACATAAATTGATGCAGTGGCTGCAGCAATGAGCTCAAGTCAAAAATGGTGAGAATGGCACAGGATAGGACAGGGTTCATATCTGTTGTTCATAGGTTTGCTATGAATTGCACTCCACTCGGCAGCACCTAATAAAACAACATACTCCAGTCTCCTCTTTTTAGAGAATTCCTGAAGGTCCTCCACTTAGGTAATAGTCTTTTTTTTTTTTTTTTTACTTTTTATGTGTGTACCATCAAATTGGATCTGACTGGTACAGGAGGCAATTGTTCCTCCTTCTTCAGCAGAGCATCCAGTGGATTTGAACCACACACCTCTGGGATTGCAGTACAGTTTCCTGCCACTAGGCCACCAGAGCTCGCCAGGTAATAGTCTTAACATTTCCAAATTGTTAGGAAGTGGTTTTTTATTCCACTTTTCTTTCCTTGAAACCATAAAAAAAAAAATAGTGTAGATGAGCTAATGTGTATGTAGGGCCCTTGGGGAATGCAAGTAGTTAACACACTCACTTGACTGTTAACCAGGAGGTTGGAAGTTTGAATCTATCCAGAGGCAACTGATCTCTAAGGAATCCTAATGACATAGTACATTACAAACTGAGCTATGACCCAAAGGTCAGCAGTTTGAATCCACCAGCCACTCGGTGGGAGAAAGGGAAACCTTTTCCCATAAAGATTAACAGCTCTGGAAACCTGAGGGTAGGTTGCTGTGTATCAGAACCAACTTGATGGGTGTTTTTAAGAGGCATCTTGCAAAAAATTAGAAAATTAGAAAAATCAGTGACTGGAAACTCTATGGAACACAATCCCACTCTGCACACACTGAGTCAACATAACTTGGAATCTATTCAGTGGTGACTTGTTTAATGTGTATATATAGTCCCTGCTAGGTCAGTGCTGTTCTAAACATTAACTATGTTAACACCACTGATGATTATTAACCAGATGACATGTGCTATGGTTATCCTTACTTTACAGATGAGGAGAGATATATAAAGGTTAAATAACTGCCTAAGGATGTCCAATTAGAAAGTGTTACTACGATTCCAAGTGAGATAATGTGATGTCTACCTATTACACTTGAAAAAGGAATCATTGACAAATTGAATATTCTTCCATTGGAGAAATGGGTTAGGTCTGTCGGAGACGATGAGGTTGGCTTAGGATAGGGCAGGGTTGAGAGTTAATGTATGTAGGGTTGCTATGAGTTACAGGTGACTCGAAGGCACATGGCAACATCACCTCATGAGGCTGCCTGTTGGGTCCAGTTGTGTCGACTTTTATTTTCTTGATGTTGAGATGCAACCCATATTGAAGGCTGCCAAAAGAATAAACAAGTCTATCTCGAGGGATGGTGACACTTCATCTCCTGTACTTTGGATATGTTGTTAGAAGGGGGAAGTCCTTGGAAAAGAGGCCATGCTGGGGAGGAGGGGGGCCATCAGAAAAAGAGAGGAAGTCCTTCACATGATGGATTGATACAATGACTACAACAGTGAACTTGAGCATGACGGAGTTCATAACTATGGTGCAGGATAAAGGGCAGGGTTCAGATCTCTTGTTCATAGGGTCACTGAGTCATGCTTACCTTGATGCAACCTGCCACACTCGAGCTAAGAGCAAACATACTCATGTTTGCACCTTCATTTATTTAGGAACCACGAGTTTAGGTAATTAACGACCCAAGTTTGCACACTTGACTTGTAACAGACTTAAGATCTGAATGCAAATTGATTTCATATATATCAACACAATCATACTGACTGTCTAAAACACCAAAATCACTTTGTTCCTGGTGGTGGATAGCAGCTGTCCCGAGCCTTTCATGTTTTCTCACCAACAACAACCTGGTGCCTCCTCAGGAACAACTGCACTTGATCAACAGCTAAAGGGTTATCGTCCAGTCCAACAGGGACATCAAGGACCCTGCTCTGACCAAAGCCAGTTGGCCGTTGTGGTTCCCTGCTACAGTGCTCTAGAATCCAGTGCCATGGTGAGGACTGCTGAACAGCCAGGGAGAGCTCAGAATGAATGAATCAGAAAGTAACTTCATTTGGGATCAAGCCAGAAACATGGAGGAAAGATAGTTGACTTCAAGGCCTTTTCTTTGATTCTCATTTGACTGAGGTTGCTGGAGGGAGCATTTTTTCATTTCTCCTCTCATCCTGACTACATCTGTCCTAACCTCCATACCATAACCTCCCTTCTCACCCATCAGCCCCCGGGGATCCTTGTTTAGATGCTACTTCAATCAGCTTTCCTCACTGAGGTTCCTCAGGCCTTAGTGGCCCTCAAGTCTGGTTAGTTTTAGGACCCTTTGTCTTGCATTGAAGGAAAATTATTTTTTATCATTTTAGGGTCCTGAACATCACTTCTAAAATTGTTTCTTGGGACAAAAAAAACCCTTGAAAACCCCAACCATTCCTGTATTTCAGAAAATAACTCGTGTAAGACATTTTCTAAATGCTAGAGAATACTTGTGTCCTTGTTGTTAGTTGCTGTCTAGTCCATTGACTTATGACAGGCTCATGTGTCTCAGAACTGAACTCTGTGGGGTCTTCAATGACTGATTTCTTCCATCCAGTGTAGATCACCAGGCTTTTCTAGCAAGATGTCTCTAGGGTGTATTTGAACTTCCAGTATTTTGGTTAGTGGGTGTTTAATTGTGTCACCACTTAAGAACTCACTAGTGTATTTTCTCATTAAAAATTCTTGTTTAAAAAAAAAAGCCAACAATAAAAGCTCATTGCTCTTGAGTGGGACCTCATGTAAGGTGACCAGTTCAGTGGGTTTTTAGGTGGCAAAGGAGGTGACTGTGTATGAGGTTTTGGGGCATGTTGCTGGGAGGGATCAGTGCTTGGAGAAGGACATCATGCTTGGAAGGGTGGAGGGACAGCACAGGAGAGAGGACTCTGGATGACATACATTGACATATTAACTGTAGTAATTAGGAAAACTGTCAGAGACTGGCTCAGGATAGAGCAGAGTCCAGAGCTCTTGTACATAGGATTGCTATGAGTCATAGTCAACTTGATGGCACATAACAATAACAGTGGGAGGAGAAGGTTGCCTGTTTTCTTCTGTGGAGCTGTTTATGGGTTCAGATGGCCAGAGAGGCACTGCCTTTTGGGTTAAAAGTACAACTCTGTAGGCTACACCACCAGAACTCATCCTCAAGCCATTTATTCCATCTGTTGGTTTGTGGTTGGGTGTTTTGTTTGTTTTAGGTTTTTGCTTTTGGGGTTTTTTTTTTGTTTTTTTTTGTCTGCAGACATGTTACCTGTGTTTGTATCTTTTATGGTAAAACTATACCTTCCCTACTTTTCAGGATTTTCTTGTACATGAGTTAGGATAAGACACATGGAAGTCATATTTAGATTATCATGGTTTCAATGACATGCAATAGGAAAGGAGCTAGTAGCTCCAAGGAATACAGATGGACAGTCTCCTCCTGTGTGATGTAGCCTCAAAAAAACATGAGAGCGGCAGCTATAATAGGTCTTATTCAATGGCACTTACAAGTATATGGTTTAAATGAAGAAGGCTGTGTGTCAGGGTTGTATTATCTCTCCATACCTATTCAATCTGTATGCTGAGCACATTATTTGAGAAGCTGGACTCTATGAAGAGGAATGTAGCATCAAGATCAGATCAGAGGGATACTCATCAATAAACCTGCATTATGCAGAATGGCACAAGATTGCTTGCTGAAAGTGAGGAGGACTTGAAGCACTTGTGCAGATGACCAAGGAAAGCAGCCTTCAATACAAAAACAAAGATTCTTACCACTAGGGTTGTACCAGGCAACCTTGGTGGCCTATTCCATAAAGAGTTGTGTTCCTAGCTCTGGTGGTTAAAATCCTGTCAGTGGCTCTTTGTGAGAAAGATGAGCAGTCTCCCCCAATGCAATTTAATGTTGTGTGCTATCGAGTTGGAATTGAGACCCCTAGCTGACCTTCCACTTGGTTTTCAGAGGCAGTAAATCCCACAGGAGGAGATTGCCCAAAGTCCTTCTGTGGAGCAGCTGGTGGGATTTGAGCTGCGTGCCTCTGGGTTGTAAGAGGCTATCATTAGAGAGGGACATCATACTTGGGAAGGTAGAGGGATGGCGGAAGAGAGGAAGACCTTCAACCAGGTGACTTGATACAGTGACTACAGCAGTGGGCTCAAGTGAGAGGATGGCACAGGATAGGACAGAGTTCATATCTGTTGTTCATAGATAGGGTCCCTGCTCAACTTGACGACACCTAACAAGAAGCCACCAGAACACCCTCCTATGATATTTACAACCTCAGAAAACCCAGTGAAGGTATCAGCTGTGAGTCAGTTCAAACTATGACTATGAGTTTGAAGGGTGTGCTTGTCTTAATCATAAGAGGTAACCATCCTAACGGTCTCAATTGGCAAGGTATTCATTGCCTCTGTAGAGAGGTAGCTCTGAAGAGTGGATTAGCTCTGAGCTGAGCATGTGAGGCGTACCAAGATTGTAACTGGAGAGGCCGCACAGCTGGGACCAGCTGACTGCTGACTGGCTGTGTGACCTTGGGCAAGTCACGTTGCCCCTCAGTCACCTTTTCCATCAGCTAGCAGAAGCCTCAGGTATTTCACACTCTTAAAAGGCCAGTAGAATTCTAAGAATTTGGCCCCTGGGCAAGTGTATGGGATCATTACAGAGAGGAGACAAAAGAAAAGAGAGAGAGCCATAAAACAGCAGTGCCCATTGCTGAAAATGCTGCTTAGGAAGCAGATAGGTTGATCTGGAACCTATCAAGTTGAGTACACAAGAGCTCAAAGTCCAGGTGTACTTTTATCAAGGGCTAAAACACTGTGCTTGGAAAAGGCATCAAGTTGGAAAAGGTGGAGGGTCAGAGAAAGAGAAAGGTCATTAACAAGAGGATTGACACAGAAACAATGGGATTGAGCATGGGGGTGGCACAGGACAGCATAAGGTTCAGTTCTGTTGTTCAGACAGGGTTGCTGTGAGTTGTAGTTAACTCTACGGGACAGAAAAATGACATGTGAGTCATTTATAGAATCCATGGATCTATTCACTTTGGATAATTTTATACTGCCTCATCAAACTTTGAGTTGTGGTGCTGGAGAAAAGTATTATACCATCGACTGCTAGGATACCAAACAGGTTCTTCCTGGAAAAGTGTGAGACCAGGCTGCTCCTTGGAGGCAAGGATTCTGATGCTTCATCTGACATACTTTGGGCATGTTACAAGGAGTGGACTAGTCCTTGGAGATGGACGTCATGCTTGGAATGGTGAATTGACAGCACAAGAGAGGAAGACCCTCAGTGAGATGGTTAAGACCCTCAGTGACTTGGGTAATAAGGATAAGTGTGTCAGAGACAATGAGGTTGCCTCGTGATAGAGTAAGGTTTAAAGCTATTGTATATAGCTTCGTTATGAGTTACCAATGACATAACAACAACAAGATTGAACTTGATCTTCTTTTAGGATGCTTCATTTGAACCAGCATGTTTATTGAATCTTATTTGGACCAAATATGACTCACTGCTTATAGAGAATTCTTCATTACTCTCATCTCTTCTACACATAATTGGCTCTAAGCACCCTCTGTGTGAAACTGTTACTACTCCATACTGAAAACAATATATCAAAGTTGTTTTTGTTTTTTGTGAGTAGACTGTTTTGGGTCCATGTGTATTTGTGTTATGGAAACAATGCATATGGGAAAACATCCTGAGTTTTGTCTTAAAAATAGCCAGCCTTAAATGTAAATAAATATTTATTTTTATAAGAAAAAAAATAGCCAGCCTTTGCTTTTTAGTAACTTATTGAATTCTCTGAGAAGAATGGGAATCCCAGAACATTTAATCGTGCTAATGCGAAACCTATACTTGGACCAAGAGGCAGTAGTCAGAACAGAGCAGGGCAACGCTGCATGGTTCAAAATTGGGAAGGGTGTACGTCAGGGATGTGTTCTGTCTCCATACCTTTTCAACCTGTATGCAGAGATTATCCGAGAGGCGGGGCTCTATGAGGAGAGGCGTGGCGTTAGGATTGGTGGACGATCTATCAACAATCTGCGTTATGCAGATGACACAACCTTGCTCACTGAAACTGAGGAGGACCTCATGCACTTATTGCAGATGGTCAAGGACTGCAGCCTTCAATATGGACTGAGGCTCAATGTTAAGAAGACAAAAATTCTCACCACTGGACCAATCGGTAGCATCAGGATGGATGGCGAAGAGATTGAGATTGTTCACAGCTTCAGTTTGCTCGGCTCCACAGTCAACACTCTTGGCACCAGTAACCAGGAAATCAAAAAACGTATTGCAATGGGAAAGTCTGCGGTTAGGGACCTCTCCAAAATACTGAAGAGCAACAGTGTCTCTCTGGAGACTAAGGTCCGCCTGATACAGGCCATGGTTTTTGCAATCACTTGTTATGCATCAGAGAGTTGGACAATGACTAGGGAGGATAGGAGAATTGACGCCTTTGAGCTGTGGTGCTGGAGAAGAGTATTGAATGTACCATGGACTGCCAAGAAAACAAACAGATTCATCGTAGAGGGGATTAAACCAGGCTGCTCCTTGGAGGCAAGGATTCTGGGGCTTCGTCTGACATACTTTGGACATGTTGTAAGGAGAGACAGGTCTTTAGAGAGGGACATCATGCTGGGTAGAGTGGAGGGACAGTGCAGGAGGGGAAGACCCTCTATGAGGTGGATTGATTCAGTGACTGGGGTACTCGGGATGGGTTTGTCAGAGGCAATGAGATTGGCACAGGATAGAGCACGGTTTAGGGCTGTTGTACATAGGGTCGCTATGAGTCGCAAACGACTCGACAGCACATAACAACAACAACAACATTGAATTCTCATATGCTTAAGGTGAGGTTATGTCAATATTGCAAAATGAATGTTAGCTTGAACTTGCCATGCTAGAGTTTCTAGAAATTCTTTTTGGTAGGATTTGAGAAGAGGAGTGAGGGAGAGCTCTGGTTTAGCAGTAAAACGTAAGTGATTATTTATCCAAAACAATTTTAAGAACCCTGAATCACCAATGTATCATGTTGCCTTTATTATATTTTTTGTTATTTTAAAACAATTTTTCATGTTGTCTTTAATAATAGTGCCTCTTGTTGGTCCCATACCCACAACAGGATAAAAGAATTGCCAGATAACAATTTGCCTCGTTAAAATTAGAGGTTACCAGACGTTCCCTTATCAGTTCAGGTGAGGAAATTCCTGGGGGAGACCCGGGACTCCAGGATTTAATGAATTCTGCAGGCCATGACTGAGAAACACTGCTGCCATGCAGGTTTCTGCATCTTCACAAGAAAGGTGCTGTGTTGTAAGTAGTGGTTCAATGTTGCCTTCCATGTGGGAGACGTGCGTTTGATTCCCAGCAGTGTACCTTGCCTCACAGCACCTACCTGTCTGGTGGGAAGAGCCTTGTATGTTGTTATGATGTTCAGGATTCAGCCAAGTGTCCAGAATAAGACCAGGAAGAAAGGCCTGGCAGTCCACTTTCACAATCAACTAGGGAAAACCTTCTGGACCACAAAGGTCTGTCTCACAGGGCCTCACGGAGACCAGAGATGGGCCTTGTCTTGTTGTGCATGACCTTGCCGTGAGTTAGAGGTCTCATGACAGCAAAGAGTCACAACAGCAATGATGGACCTGCTTTTGCTGTAATGTGGGAGGGAATTGTTGTTGTTAGGTGCCACTGAGACCGCTCTGACTCATTGTGACACCATAAGAACGAATCGCTGCCTGATCCCGCGCCATCCGCACGATCTACCCTGTGCCCATTGTCACAGTCACTCTGTCAGTTCATTTCCTCGAAGGTCTCTCTTGCAATGACTCTCCATCTTTACACATATAATGTTCTTCTCCAAGAATTAGACCCATCTGACAACAAACCCAAAGTATGTGGTGACGTCTTACTACTCTTGTCTTTAAAGAGCACCCTCACTACACTTATGCCAAGAAAACTTTGTGGTTTTTTTTTGCAATACATTGTAGAGTTACTATTCTTTGCTATTGTTGTTGTTAGGTGCCATCAGCCAAATACGAAGAGCCTATGAACAATAGGTCTGAGCCCTGCCCTATCCTGTGTCAGCCTCACAATCTTTGACACTTTCAAGCTCGTTGCTGCAGTCACTGAATCAATCCACCCAGTTGAGGTTCTTCTCCTTCACTGTCTTCACCTTACAAAGCAGGTGAGATGAAGTTTCACCATATTTGCCTGCAAGGCGCACTCTGGCTACACCTTCTCCACGATCTATCTGTTCTTTTGGCAGTCCATGGGATAGTCAGCACTCTTCTCCAACACCACAGCTCCTCTGTCATCCTTAATCATTGTCAGCCATCAGAATGCATAGCAAATGACTGAAAAGACCCTGGCCTGAATCAGGCCCTCCTTAGTCCTCAAACTGAAGGGAGTGAGGGAGGGTTCAGTCATAGGTAACTCATAGCGTCCCTATGAACTTTCTTTGTTTTTTCAAGTTCATAGGGTTTCTGGAGGCAAGCTATTTCAGAAGTGGACGCCTCTCCTATTTTATAAGTGAATGCCACTCCTGCTTCCAAGCTTGTTTTAATCAGGGAGCTCCACCAAACACTGTCCGCCATGGATGACCAGTATCGCATTTGGCACATCAGAATTACAGTGTTCAGCATCACAGCCACCACGAGTTACCTCTGTACAGCAAGTGGACAGACCAGGGCTATACCACGTAGAAGAATGTTTGACAAAAATAAAAAAAAAAGAATGTTTGACCATTCTTCCAGCTAGGGAGGAGAAATCTAAACTCACCACCTTCCCCCACGCCTTAGCCTGGTGCATGGTAAAGTTCAGGGAAGGTCTGGGATGAGGATCTTGTCTCTGGGGCAGAAAAGCTGTCTTCTGACTTCAGCTGCCTGCACTTCAGCGATCACCTCCCACTTTCCGCTCATAAGTCCCGAGGAGTGTCCTCTCCTCTGACTGTCACATTTCTTCCTAGTCACGTTGATCCCACAGTGTGATTACCCTGCCCAGCCTGCATCCCAGATAATCTCTTTCCATTGACTGTGCATCTTCAGATTGTCTCTCAGAGGGCTTGTTCCCTGCACTGTGATCTTAATGAACTGATTGAGTAAAACATGCCACTGATTTGATAATAGTTTTCTAAAAAGAGTAAACAGGCAGAATGATGATTTATTTTGTTTTTTTTCTATATTTTATTAATTTTCATAAACATTTACAGAGATTTTGGGTTTCCATTCATTCATTGTTGCACTATTCTCTCTACCCTCCTCTCAGTTTAGAATGATGATTTAATACCTCAGTTAAGACATAAAATTAGGTGCCTTGTAGAATGGAAGCAACAGATTATTGAGAAGACTATGCCTTCTCAAGCTTTGTTAAGTGTTAACTGAATGAAAGCATGAAAAAAAAAAACCAACAAACTAGATGTTTTATTTTTTATTGTCTTTTGGAAGGATTCCTTAAGGGAGTGTAGATCTCTTAGGGACTTAATTCCCTGTCCATTTCTCCTTTTTCTCTCTTGCTATCTTTGTTCCCAGGTGAGTTCTGACTCATACATAACTGGCCCTCCAGCCAATTTCCATGCCTGTAAATCACCTGGGAGGAGACTGCTCATTTTTTCCTGATAGTGACTTTGATGGTGAATTAGCTCATCCTTTGACGTAGCAGGCCAGTTCTCTATAGGTAAACCACCTAGAGCAGCCTTGCCTATTTCTTCATGACTTTTATGTGATCTTTCAGAAACAGGTCACCAGCTCACTCTTCTGAGGCACCACTGAGCTGGTTTGAATGACTAGTGGTCAAGTTTAAACTATTTGTGCCCCTCAGATTTTAATCTAGCACACCACCAGTTGACAAATGATGAAAGGAAAAAGGACCAGGATCAATGTTAGATACTCTTGTTGTTATGTGCTGTCAAGTTGCCTATGACTCTTAGTGAACATATGAGCACTTGTTCTGAACGTTGTCCTATTCTGAGCCAACCTTACCTTCTCCAGCACGCCGGACCCCATTGCTACAGCTATTGTGCCAGTCTATCTCATCCAGGGCCTTCCTGTCTTAACTCTGATCATTTATCCTTCTGATAATAATCTTCTCCAAGGGCTAGCCCTTCTGACAACATGCCCAAAGTATATGAGAATTTCAAAATCTTTGCTTCCAAGGGGCAACCTGGTTTCATCCTCTCCAGGTTAGATCTATTCTCTGGGCAGTCCATGGTTGTGTACTCGTTTCTACAACTCAAAAGCCTCAATTATTTTCCCATCATCCTTAATCATGATCTAGTTCTCAAATGCATATCAAGCAATTGAGAAGACCGTGGTCTGGATCACGCACACCTTAGCCTCTAGACTGAGAGATAGGATGTAAGTGCGTGTCAGCATGCATCAGGGCTGTATCTTCTCTCCATTCATACAGACCTATTTAGTCTGTATGCTGAACAAATGATTTAAGAGGCTGGACTCCGTGAATGAGTTTGTATCATCAGGATTGGGAGAAGAGTCATCAATAACCTGCGTTATGCAGCTGACACAACGTTGCTTGTTGAAAGTGAGGGAGACTTGATGCTCTGGCTGTAGAAGATCAAGGAATACAGACTTCAGACTTCAGCATGGATTGCATCTCAGTGTCAAGAAATCAAAAATCTTTGCCACTTGGTAGATAGGCAGCATCATAAGAGATGGAGAAAAGATTGAAACTGTCAATGACTTTATCTTACTTGGAACAACAGTCAATATACTTGACATAAGCAGGAAGTCTGCAGTCAGTGACCCTCTATTATCGAGGGGCAATGATGTTAGTTTGAGGACTCAGATGTTGCTGATTCAGGCCATGGTCTTTTAAATCATTTGCATCTGAGAGCTGGATGTCAGATGAGGATGACAGAAGTAGAGTTGATGTTTTTCAGCTGTGGTGTTGGAAAAGCATTCTGAGTATCCCATGGACTCCCAAGAGAGCAAACAGATGTGTCTTGGAAAAGTGCAGTCAGAGTGCTTGCTGGAGGGGAGAATGGTGAAGCTTCGTCTCACATACTTTGGGCGTGTTGCTAGGAGAAGCTGCTCCTTGGAAAGAGATATCGTGCTTGCAAAAAAAGAGGGAAGCAGAAAGAGAGGAAGACCCTCAACAAGTTGGATTGACATAATGATTGGAACACTGGCTTGAATGGAGACTGTGAGGAAGGGACAAAATAGGTAGAGTGACCCTATGAACAGAGGCTCTTGCCTATCTTTAGCCAACCTTAATGTCTCCAACATACCTGATCCCATTGTTCAGCTCATCCAGGGTCTTCCTCTTCTGTGCTGACCATCTACCATTCCAAGCCTAATGTCTTTCTCCAAGGACCCTGTTCCTTGCTTGACTTCCTCAAAGTATGTGAAAAAGAGCTTCAAAACCCCTGCTTCTAAGGAGCAAAGTGGCTTCACCCGCTCTAAGACTAGATTCCACTTAACAATAACAACAGTGTTAAAATGGAAAAAAAAATAATCATTAGTTGGGATAAAAGGCTGGGGAGGGCCAGGGGGAAGGTCACCCTGGGCTGGTTGTTGTAGCCCTGATTTACAAAGGTCTATCACATTGGGAGGAACAGGGAGGGACTAGGGATTGTTTGTTTTTTAATTTAACTGATAATAATGCTCTGAGCTCTATTGGTCATCTGAGAGCAGGAAGACTTCTGCGCCTGACCAAAAGAATCTCTGGTTGGTCAGTGCATTATGGGTGTGCTGCTAATTGATAGGTCGGCTGTTTGAGTCCACCAGCTGCTTGCACCCTGGGAAGAAAGAGAAGCAATCTCCTCCCGTAAAGATTTACCGCCTCAGAAACCTGGTGGAAGTTGCTGTGAGTTGAAATTGACTTGAAGGTAGTGAGTGGGTTGTTGAATCTTCTAAAAAGTCATTTTTATGAATGTTTTAAGGATCTTAGGGCTTTTCTGCACTTTCCATGGATTCCAGTTCCTCAGGTGAAATCTGTGTGTGACCCTCTCTGTGTTAGGAAATTCTTAGGGGTTGTGATAACTCTTAGTGGTCTAGCTGTGTTTTGACAATAGCATCTTTGCTGATTTCACCTGGAGGCTGACAGCGTCCTCAAGGGCTCGGGAGGAGAATACTCTGAATGTGCGTGAGGTTATGCATAGATGACTCACCCCCCTGTTTAATTTTTAAGTTAACATCTATCATAAGTAATTTGACTCCTCCCAACCAAAATCATTACAGGCCTGAAATATCCAAGACCCGAAGCAACCCTTGTTATGGTTTGTTTGCTTGAGAGCTGGAACTGGGGTCTATTTTGTGCTATTAGCAAGAAAGAGGAATTGAGAAATCAGGAACAAGCCTTCTTTCGACCCTGTAATAAAAGGCCTGACTTAGCAAAAATGACTACCCTCCCCCTCTTTTTCACTATTAAGATTCTATGGGTGGGGTGCAAAGAAGGAGGGAGGAGAGATTTCCTGAAGTGAAGAACTTTGCTGACTCAACATGGTTCTCTGCAGATGGTGCTGGTGTGTCAGGAGAGTTGTTGTTTTAAGGTGCCATTGAATAGAGTACATAGCGACACACGATTTACTGACACACTCAAGCCCATTGCTGCAACCACTGTGTCATTCCCTCTGCTTGAGGGTCTTCCTCTCCCCACCCTTCCAAGTGTGATGTCCTCCAAGGAATAGCCTGTCCTAGCAAAATGCCCCAAATATGTGAGATGAAGCTTCACTATCCTTGCCTCTAAGAAGCATTCTGGCTGCTCCTTCTCCAAGATATATCTTTTTGTTCTTTTGGCTGTCTAGGGGATATTCAGTATTTTACTCCAACATGTAAAGGCATCACTTTTTTTTCTGTCATCCTTCTTAATTTTCTAGTTCTCAGGTAAATAAAAAGGGAGAGGTCCTTGACTGCATTCTTTCCCAGTGCAGTATGTCTCCTGATATTGATTGTGGACCCAAGTAAGAAGTTATTAACAGTTCCGGCCTTTTCTCCATCTATTATGATGTCTTATCGAGGAGAGTAAAAGCCTGTATTTCACATTTAAGCAATACTCAACTCTCTTTCCTTTGGTATTTAATCAAACTCTTCAGTGTTCACCTCAGCTCTCTCAGTTTCACTGTCTTCTAGTTCAGGGACTTTAGGCAGAAATGCAAGCAGTGTGCCTAGTTTGTGAAGTGATGATTCCCATACCCACAGTTTGATTTGTTAATGTGGAACTAGCACCTACATTATGGGCTACCCATATTAGTCTCTGTTCATCGCCTGCAGTGGTGCACATAGTTAAGTGCTTGGCTGCTAACCAAAAGATTGGTGGTTTGAATCCCCTAGCACCCTCACACGACTTACCTGACCTTTTGCTTTCCTGTATGTTCAGCCTAGAAAACCCTATGAAGCAGTTTAACTCCATCACTAGAGTCTGAATTGCATAGAAGTTAGTAGGAACTCAACAGCATTCAACAATTTATGCCATATAGGGGTCAGGGTATGGTACTGAAAATGGTTGTATTTTCAGCGACTGACTGAAAACCACAGGGAGTTTTGCTGCTAACCCATAAGTGGTTCAAATTCACCTCCAGAGAAAAATAAGCAAGCTTCTCCTGTGCAACTCACAGCCTCAGAAACAGAGGGTCAGCTATGAGTTGGTTCCAATTCCTTGGCAATGAGTTTTTTTTTTTTTTTTGTACTCAGACGGCAATGAGTTTTGAATTAGCAGAAAGGTGGTTCCAACCTTTCCCAAGATACAGCGGAAGAAAGTCCTGGCAGTCTGCTTTCAGGTTGAGGAGGACCAAAAAATAATCCTCATAGACCCAATAGAGCACAGAAAACACGTGAGTATCTGTATGAATTAGAGTTGAGTGGGCAGCAGTTGATTTTACTGTTTATATGCCAGGCATGTGGACAAGGAAGACAAAGGCCCTGCTTTCTGCAAGATTGTATTGTAACTTTAAATTCTGAAAAAACAGCTATCACTAAGCACAAAAGGGTATCTCTATAGCAGTAGTTTAAACACAGTTGAAGTTATGCCTGTTTCAAGTCATGGGATTGTCAGTTGCTCCTTGTGTGTCTGAGTTGGACACTGAATGTTGTTGTTATGTGCCGTCGAGTCATTTGCGACTCATAGCGACCCTATGTACAACAGCCCTAAACCCTGCTCTATCCTGTGCCAATAGCACTGCCTCTGACACACCCATCCTGATTGCCCCAGTCACTGAATCAGTCCATCTCATCGAGGGTCTTTCCCTCCTGCGCTGTCCCTCTACCCTACCAAGCATGATGTCCCTCTCCAAGGACCTGTCTCTCCTTAGAACATTTCCAAGTATGTCAGACGGAAAAAATAATACCTTTAATTGTGGTGTTGGAGAAGGGTATTGAATATCCCATGGCCTGCCAAAAGAGCAAATGAGTCTCTCTTTTCGTCACTTTATGGTTTGGAGCTTTTTCTCTCAGGTCTCTGATCCACCTTGAGTTAATTTTGTGTATGGTGTTAGATGTGCATTCTGTTTCATCTTTCAGCAGCTAGCAGTCCAGTTTTTTCAGCACCATTTGTTGAAGAGGCTGTCATTTCCCCATTTGATAGGTTTTATTTCATTGTCAAATATCAGTTGACTATAGGGTTCTCAATTCTATTCCATTGGTCTATGTGCCTGTCATTATACCAGTACCATGCTGTTTTGGTTACTACTGCTGTGTAGTAGGTTTAGAGGTCAGGAAGTGCTATGCCTCCCACTTCATTTTTATTTTTGAGAAGTATTTTGCTTATTTGGGGTCTTTTTCCTCTCCAAATAAACTTGACAATTTCCCTTTCTATCTCCTTGAAAAATTAATTTGGTATCTGTATTGGAACTTTGGAAAGGTCCCTAACAGCAGACTTTTCCATCACAATATGTCTTTTAATTTCCTGGCTACTGGTGCCAAGAGTGTTGACTAGGGAGCCAAGCAAACTAAAGCTGTGAGCAATCTCAATCTCTTCACCATCCATGCTGATGTTGCCAGTTGGTCCAGTGGTGAAAATATTTGTCTTCTTGACATTGAGCCTCAATCCATATTGAAGGCTGCAGCCCTTGACCCTCTGCAGCAAGCGCTTCAGGTCCTCCTCAGTTTTAGCAAGCAGGGTTGTGTCATCTGCATAACGCTGATTGTTGATAGATCTTCTACCAATCCTGACCTTACATTTCTCCTCATAGAGCCCAGTCTCCTGGATAATCTGTTCCGCATACAGGTTGAAAAGGTATGGAGACAGGACACATCCCTGGCATGCGTCCTTCCCAATTTTGAACCATGCCGTGTTTCCTTGCTCTGTTCTGACTACTGCTCTTGGTCCAAGTATAAGTTTCGCATTAGAACGACCAAGTGTTCTGGGATTTCCATTCTTCTCAGAGTCAGCCACAGTTATGATCCGATGTCTCTCTAGAGACTAAGGTGCATCTGATACAGGCCATGGTCGTCGCAATCACTTGTTATGCATCAGAATGTTGGACAATGACTAGGGAGGATAAAAGGAGAATTGATGCCTTTGAGCTGTGGTGGTGCTGGAGAAGAGTATTGAGGGTACCATGGACTGCTAGGAAAAGAAACGGATTCATGCTGGAGAGGGTTAAACTGGCCTGCTCCTTGGAGGCAAGGATTCTGAGGCTTTGTCTAACATACTTTGTACATGTTGTAAGGAGGGACCGGTCCTTGGAGAGGGACATCATGCTTGGGAGGGTGGAGGACAGTGCAGGAGGGGAAGGCCCTCTATGAGGTGGTTTGATTCAGTGACTGGGGTAATCGGGATGGGAGTGTCAGAGACAGTGCGATTGGCACAGGACAGAGCAGTGTTTAGGGCAGCTGTATACAAAGGGTTTCCCTGAGTCGCAAATGACTCAATGGCACATAACAACAGCAACAACATCTGTATTGGGAATGTATTGAGCATGTAGATTGCTTTTGGTAGGCTTGCCATTTCACAATATTGAGTCTTCCTATCAACCCACCGGAGGGTCAGTCAGGTATGAGTCAGTTGGTTCTGACTCAGCAGTACACAACAGCAGCACATTCATGAACAGGGCACATGTTCCATTTATTTAGGTCTTTTATTTCTTTTCTTTTGTAGGTAACTCTGTTTATTCTTGTGCTATTTTTAGCATCCTGTTGTTATCTTTTATTTTGGAGAAATTGACTATGATATGTCTTGATGCTTTTCTTTTTGAGTCTAGTCTACTTGGTGTTTGCTGAGCTTCTTGAATGTGGATTTGCTTGTTCATAATATTTGGAATGTTTTCTTCTAGTACATCTTCCACAATTTTCTCAGGGATTTTCCTGTTCTTTTCTTTTTCTGGAATTCCAGTCATATGTATGTCGTTCCTTTTGATGACACCCTATATGATTTTGTTATTTTCTTCATTTCCTTTATGTTTCATCTCTAATTTTTTTCTTCTAGTATGTTTCTGTTGAGGCTCTTATCTTCCAATTTTCTGACTCTCTGCTCCATCTCTTCTGTTCTACTTTTTTTTGTCCCTCTAGCATGTTGGACACTTCTACCATTTTGGACTTAATATTCTGGATTGCATTTTCATGTATTTCTGTTTTTTCCAGTACTGTGTTGGCTGTACCTTCTCTACATTGTAATAATTTTAAAACCTCTTGTACCTCTTTATCTATTGTTTCGATTATTTCTTCTATCCTTTGCATTTTCTTCCATAGTTGTACAAATTCTTCCTCCTCAATATATTTCTTCTGGCTCCATGTCTCTGGAGTGTTTGCTTTCTCAGTGGTTTTCATTGTTTCTTCCATCATTTGCACCTTCTTGTAGCTATTCAAATAACTCCTCCTCAATATATTTCTTCTGGTTCTCTGTGTATAGAATATATCTTTTATTTGTGGCTTCCATTATTTCCCCTACCATTTATACTTTCTTTCATAGCTGTTTGAATGTCTCCACATTAACCTGTATTATCTGTCTTTGTGACTCTGGGGTATTCATTGGGTTTGCAATATTCTCTACTTTTTTGGGAGAAAGCTTCATTTGTTTTCTCACAGTGTTTGAAGCTGCCTTCTACTTTCTTGACATTATATGAAGCTTCTCTTGATAAGTGTTAGGTCTTTTCTATTGTGTCTGTATAAGTTGATGGTAATTCTTCATTTATGATGTTATTGATTAGTTTCTGGGTTATTATTTTCAATCTACAGGATGAGCTACTCACTCTGTTGAAAGTCCTTTCTGGTAAATTTGCCTTTCCGAAGGCCCTTCAGGTTCTTTCTGTTCTGCACAGTAGCAAGAATCTGGTCTTAATGTAGTCTCCTGTCCCAAAAGCTATTGTCCTCCCTCCTTCGTCTATGGAATGGCCGAGTGGTATGAGACCAGGTACTCTACTCAAGCAGTGTCTGTCTGGGTGTGTTTGTGTGTGTGTGTGTGTGTGTGTGTGTGTGTGTTTCAAATCAGCTCTCTTTTTTGCAGCTCAACATGCCAGTTGAGAAAGCTAAAAAAGTCTTTCCCCTGCTTGTGGCTCTGTGTCCCAAACTCTATTGTCCTGTCTAGTCCCTGGGATGACCCCGCTGCTGCTGGGGAGGCAAACATCCCCAAATGGAGGGACTTATCCCCAGGGAGGTTTCAGTCCTGTCTCCCCACAAGCACTTCAAAGGGCTCAGTCTGGGTGGTAGTTTCTCACCTCCTGTGTGTGCTTTCGCTCCAAAAGCTTAATGTCTTCCTTTGTCTCTGGGGTGATAAGAGATCAGTGCTGCCAACTTCGTTTGTATGTGGGGTGGAGGGGTGGGTGGTGGTGGGTGGTGGTGGTGGTGGTGGTGGTGTCTCAAGTCAGAGTGTGAGGCACTGTGTGTGGCATGGATGGACAACATGGTTTGGTGCAGACACAAACAAGTCTATCTTGGAGACAATGTATCCAAGGTGCTCCTCAGAAGGATGATGAAACTTAGGACTTGTTGTCAGGACAGGACAGTCCTTATGAAAAGAATAATGCTAGGAAAGGTAGAGGGTCGGAGAAAGAGAGGCAGATCCTCAACAAGATGAACTAATGCAGTGACTGTAACCATGAACTCAAGTGTAAGAGAGATTATGTGGATGATGCAGGACAGCAGGCTTGTGAACTGTTGTTTGTGAAATTGCTTTGTGTCATAGTCACCTTGAAGGCACTTACCTAAGAACAAAATAAGAAAAGGCATGGTTGACCCTGCAGATCTTAGAATAAGTGATTGAATAAATGTGAATGTTACTCATAGACTCCAATATCAAACCTGGACTCATTATAATGGAGTTGGAACCATTCATGGCCGACCCTCCAGCAGGTTTCTGATGTTGTAAATTGCATGGGAGGAGATTGCTCCTTCCTCTCCCATAGAGCTGTTGGTGGATCTGAACTGCCAGAGAGGCACTGCTTTTGGGTTAGTAGCACAACTTTCTACTGACTTGGGCACCAGAGATCCTTAGGCTCCAATAGGATATAAAAGAAAACAGATGAGAGATCAAAAAGGTCACTGGGAGGGGGGGGGAAAAAAACCCTGAAAAAACAAACACAACCCAAAACAACCAACCCCCAGTGATTTCTGAACCAATTTTGATTTAACACCTTTGTAAAGGAAGAGCTCCGGCACATTAGATCATAGCTGCTCAAGTCACTTAATTTCCCTGAGCTTTAATTTTCCTACCTGTTAAAAAGAGAGAGAGAGACAGGGCGGGGAGGAGAAAGAAGGGAAAAGGGAAGGAGGGAGGGAGGATGGGAGAGAAGGAGGGAAAAAGGATGCTTGGATGAAGGGACAAAAAGAAGTAATAGTGGGCAAAGAATGGACCCAAGACATCCAACCCCTTATGAGCCTGGAAAAAAACTCAAGGCAGTATAAGTTACCTTGATATGTTTATAATCTGATTGGAAGGGAAGATCTAAATAGGTTAAAAGTTAAATAAGAATAATAGAATTAAGCAACAATGCAAAATGTTAACAGATAACACATCCCTGATGAAATGTCAGATACAGTGACCCAGGCAAGGAGGCTTTCACAACTCAGAGGTAGGAGAAGGCCTTGCATGTGTCTGTGGGTGAAGTGCTGGTCAACCTGCTTTCGGTTGTGCAATCCAAGGCTCATTCATTTACACAGTCATGACCCGCAGTGAGGTAGTTAGACATATAAGTGCACAAGCCACCAAAAAGAACACTCTGTGATGGATGTCTCAGTGGTAGGCTGTGAAGGAGATGTGGGAGCGAAGAAAAGGAGGGGAAACGTGTCACCTGGGAGTGTTGGTCTGGAACCAGTACTGGAAACAATGGTGCCATTTGCTGAAATAAGAACACTGAAGGCCCACATGAAGCAATAGCACACTGATAATTAGTTTGGGGATAGAAATGAAAACTGAATCACAATTTAATAGTTAAGAAGAGTCAGTTTTTAAGCCATACACTCTCCTACATGTGCACAAACACATACCCCTCTGCCTACACAATCAGCTCGTTATAACTGTGTGTCACAGTAGAACTGTCCTCTAAAAAGGGGCCTCTGAGAAGATCAGCCCTCCCACCCAGCGTATTAATGGTGCTCACCACCCATGGGTTCCTCGAAGCTCATAGTGGGGAAAAAAAAAAAAAGAAAATGGAAAGGTAATTCCAGATCCCCAGTTAGTCCACTCCAATTTTTCCCACAAGCTCCTGGGGAGGATTTCATCCAAGTTGAACCTTCTGATCATCAAAGACTTTGGATGCCCTTTTCCTGAGTGAACTTTGGGGGGTGGGGGTGGATCATACTAGTCCAAATCCATTTTCATGGTTGATAGCACAAGGCACCCTGACCAGCTAGCTGCCTTGTTGAATTCTTATTGCTTGTGCCATCTTGGGGAAATCTTTGCTTTTCAGGGCATACATTAATAAAGTTAAAAATTCAAACCAATTGTCAGCAAACAAACTGTGGTAACTGGTTTTCAGTTACCATGAAGTAGAAGTGTATAAGAGCACTGTATATGTATCATGTTAGAACAGCGCTCCATAGACTTGTCAGTGACTTTTTTCAGAAGTAGGTTGCCAGGTCAAATAAGACCTAGATCTTAAGAGTCATATCATCTTTTAAAATTTAGTTTGGGTAGAGTTGGATAAGGATGACAGAAGAGGAATTGACATCTTTGAGTTGTGTTGGAGAAGAGCACTAAATATCCCATAGATGGCCAAAGGAACAAACAGATATGTCTTGGGGAGGGTGCAGCCACAGTGCTCTTTGGAAGCAAGATTGATGATGCTTCACCTCACATATCTTGGGCATGTCGCCAGGAGGGGCTGTTTCTTGGAGAAGGTCATGATGCTGGGAAGGATGGAGGGTTTGCAGAGGAGAAGACCCTCAACCAGGTAGATTGATATGGTGACAGCCACAATGGGCTCTTATGTGTCAGGAAGTGTGAGGATGGCACAAGATAGAACAAGGTTTAGATCTGGGTTGCTGTGAGTCATACTCAACCAGGCGGCGCCTAACAACAGCCACTACTTCATTTTTTTTTAGGAAATCTTTTAACCCGTTTGTCCTGTCCATTCTGGATTATTTGAATTGTGCTAGATTTAAACTAGAGAGCTTTGATGGCCTAGTTTTAAGAAGCTGCACTGCAATTCCAAAGGCACAAGGTTCAAATCCAGCACCTGCTCTGGGGGAGAAAGATGAGTATTCTCCCCCCATGTGATTTTTAGCCTCTGAAAACTCACTGGGGGGTCAGCTCCAACTTGATGGCAAACAACAAGATTCAAGTTGTTGTTGTTGTTATTGTTATGTGCCATCGAGTCACTTGCGATGCATAGCGACTCTATGTACAACAGCCCTAAACTCTGCTCTGTCCTGTGCCAATCACACCATCTCCGATACACCCATCCTGATTACCCCAGTCACTGAATCAATCCACCTCATAGAGGGTCTTCCTCTCCTGCGCTGTCCCTCCACCTTACCAAGCATGATGTCCCTCTCCAAGGACCTGTCCCTCCTTACAACATGTCCAAAGTATGTTAGACGGAGATTCAAATTAGCTACCCTAAATTCTACTGAGCCTTGTGCTCTGTCAAATGGGACTTTAAAAAAGGGTCCACAGACCAGAAATGATATTTGGGACTGTAAGGGTGGGAAGTCTTATTTCAGTTTTGCAGACACAAGAGCAGGATCTGCGGCAAGATGGAAGTACATTTGTTTGTTTTTAAAATTCAAGGGCTGAGAGTAAAGCTTTAAATAGAAGTCTGAGGGTATCAATTATATTAAGAACTGTCCTTCTTCCCCTTACCACTCTTAGGTGTCATTAGGTCCTAACTGACTCAGCCGACAATCGATTCTTGATCTTTCTTCCGTGGAGCAGCTGGTATTCAAACTGTGTGCCTTTGGGTTGGCAGCACACCTTACCATTTGGCCACCAGAGCTCTGTCTACTCCTTCCTGTCTCAATCTCTGTCAAGAAAAAAGGCATAGAGAAAACTGGCCAGTGATTGTGCTGATGTTTAATTGTGGGCTCTTATGATCTTTCACTTAATGCAGCTTTTGAAGAGAGGTGCTACTTGATCCTTCCTCCCTCCCTCTTTCTTACCTACTTCCTTCTTCTCTGCCTCCCTCTGTCATCCTCCTCCTTCCTTCAGCCAGGAAATATTAACGTCACTGGACTCCCTACTCTCTGTGTGCCAGTGTGAAGAAAACTAGTGTTTGGGTGGTATTTGCTTGGTGTTGGTGGGTTTATTTCCTAGTCCAAAGTGATCTTGGGAACGTTGAGTGATATTGAGAGATGGTGGTGGCAACGTGACTTGAATTTTTGCTCTTTTTTTTTTCTTCTATAATTATATTTTATTAATTTTCATAAACATTTACAGAGATTGTGGGTTTCCATTCATTCATTGTTGC
>NW_006399972.1:4506029-4510192 GCF_000299155.1 Elephantulus edwardii
AGCCCTCGCTCTAGTCTCCTGTGATGACAGAAATACCTAGTTATATAGAATTTTTGCTCTTATTGCCATGATCTTGTTTGATTCATGTTGTACCTTCAGATCCTCTGATTCTGTATTGCAAAAGTGAAAGTATTAGAGTACCTGGAAGTTAAGCAGCAACTGAAAGGGAAAACAGCTTTTGAGTTTGCCAGCCTCAAACCCTAATTGTCTTGTGGCGAATCTGTTTTCCTCAGTCACTTCAGACCCAACTTGGGATCAAGTTCACAGTGTTATGTCTAACCCTTTCCATAGAGACAGATGGTACACCCACTCTCAGTTACCTTGAGAAATAGCTGTGGGCAGGCTGAGTGCTGCTGAAATAGCTTAGTTAAGTGCCCATTTTTGTGTTCGGGGGCGGGGGGAAAGTAAAGCCACAAGAGGGCAGCCTGACCAGGGAGCCTCCACACAGAAAAGCACTTGTTACATTTTTTATTAAATTGGTTTGCTTAACACAGTTTATATGCATTGTGTTTCACACTATGCTTCATTCACATTGTATTTTACACAATCATTCTCCTGCATTATGTTTTATAAAATTAATCACCTTTTGGACCTTGCCCATCATTAATTACCCTGGGTCCTTCCCTTTGCTCTTCCCCTCTTCCCACCCACCAAACTGTGCACCCCTTTGGTTTCGCCCCTACCCATCCTCACCCCTCCGTTCTCCCCCTTGAGTTCTTGTGCATGTTTTACTAGTTTACATGTTTAACCGGAAGAGCACTCTCAAGATGATTTGTGCAGCCCTGAAATCCCTTTATGTGTAATGAAGAGCTTTTAAATTCCTAGATGCGTCTTCCATTCAAAGAGAGAAATTTGGGAAATTGAAGCTTTAAAGATACACTCTCTTCTACCTGAACATTCCCTTTCTCCTCTTTGGAATGTGAGAATAGACAGTCATTTCCCTTTGAATCCCTTTCCCCACACCCTTTTATTCTTTTTCTGGTCTTTGTTGAATGTAGCATTTACATAGTGTTGCACTGGCAAAGTCTGCAGTCAGGGACCTCTCCAAATTACTGAGAAGCTGTGATGTTAGTTTGAGGACTAAGTTGTGCCTGATTCAGACTGCGGTATTTTCAATCACTTGCTGTGTTAATGAGAGCAGAACAGTGAATGGAGATGACAGAAGAGAAATTGACCCCTTTGAACTGCGGTGGTTGGGGAGAGTACCTAATGTCCCGTGGACAGACAGATATGCCTCAGAGAAGGTGTAGCCACAGTGCTCCTTGAAGGCAAGGATGGCGGAGCTTTTTGTCATGTACTTTGGGCATGCTGCTGGGAGAGTTTATTCCTTGAGAAGAACACCGTGCGTGGGAAGGTGGAAGGTGAAGACGACCCACCACCAGGTGGATTGACACGATGACTCTAAGAGTGGACTTGAATGTGTCAGGGGTTGTGAGGATGACACAGGATAAGACAGAGTTCAACGATGAAAAGAGAGGAAGTTCCTCGGTCAGCCAGGTCGACCGACACAGTGACTGCTGCACTGGGCTCAGTATGTTCAAGATGAGGAGGATGGCACAGGATAGGCCAAGGTTCAGGTCTGTTGTTCATTGGGTCGCTGTGGATTGTATTTAACACAACACTGGCTAACAACAACAGAGCCACATGATAAGTGATGGCCTGTAACAGATGTACAGAATTCTGAAAACCTCATCCCAATTACTCTTGAGTTGGAACTGACTCATAGCTGATCCTCCAGAGAGTGTCTAGATGTTGTCGATCGTAATGGAGATGATTGTCCATCTCTGTCCTGTGGAGCCGCGAAGAGATTCAAACCACCAGAGTTTAGCCTGTGGGTTGACAGTGCAACACCTTCCAGAATAGCCCGCTAGGGCCCCTTCCTTACAGTTTAGGAGTCAAGAAGTTCAAATTCAGTGTGATAGCTTGAAGACTGCCCTCTTTCTTAGTTCTGGAGGAAAGTCCTTGTGTCTTTCAGTGTTCGTTCCTGGAGACCTCCATGGGCTCTAACCTTTCCTGGTGTCAAGGAGCTTCCTAGTGCGAGCAGCCTAGGTCCAGAAGGATGCTTTCCACCACTGGAGATTATTTTTGGCAGTAATGAGATCCCCCGTTTTTCCCTTCCCTCTTATCTTACAGGTTTCACCCTGGGTATAACCACCTTGCTGTGGTTAAGGAGTGTTGCATTCCACTGTTAATCTCTCACGATTATTCGGTTTATAAGAGCATGGGAGATTATTAACCACAGTATATCCTCATTTGTTGTTGTTAGGTGCTGCCGAGTTGAGTAGACTCATATTCTCTGGGAACAGATCTGAGCCCTCTCCTATCCTGTGCCATCCTCATCATTTTTTACAGACTGAGCCCATTGCAGCTCACTGTGTCAGTCCACCTGGTTTTGGGTCTTCTCTCTTTTATAGATTGTCCACTTTGCCAAGCATTATGTCCCTTTTCAAGGAATTCATGGGAAGAGTCTCACCTACTTTGGCCATAGTGTCAGGAGAGGGATGTCTTGGAAAGAGATATGTCTTGGAAAGGGACATATCCTTATTGTTGTTGTGTACCCTAGAGTTGGAACTCACTCATAGCTGACCCTCCAGTAGGTTTTCAGGGGCAAGTTAATTGTGCAGGAGGAGACTGCCCATCTTTGTCCTGCAGAGCAGCTGGTGACCTCAAACCACGTGCCTTTGAGATTGAAGCACACATTCTTGCCACTAGGCTACCACAGCTCCCATTTCCTTATTGTTATTGTTGTTAAGTGCCATTGAGTTGTAGACAACTTACAGCAAGAAAGACCTGAGCCTGTTCATAGAGTTTCCAGAAGCAAGCCATTTCTGAAGTGGATGCCACTCCTGCTTCTAAGCTTGTTTTAATCGGGGAGCTCCACCAGACACTGTCCACCATAGGTAACCATTATCCCATTTGACACATCAGTGTCACAGTGTTCAGCTTCACAGCAACCATGAGTGACCTCTGTACAGCAATGCATAGACCACTGCTATACCATTTAGAAGAATGTCTGACAAAAACAAATTTAAATCAGGCCTGAGGGCTGCGGATTCAAATCGCCCACTTTGGGCTTGGTAGCATAACTTTCTGTCCACTAGCCCAACGTAGCTCTCTCTATGTTGTCATTGTTATTGTTGCTAGGCGCTGTCGAGTTGTAGACGACTCATATCGACCCTATGAATGAAAAACCTGAACACTGTTCATAGAGTTTCCAGAGGCAAGCCATTTCGGAAGTGGATGCCACTCCTGCTTCCAAGCTTTTTTTATTTTTAATCAGGGAGCTCCACCAGACACTGTCCACCATGGGTAACCATTATTGCATTTGGCACATCAGTATCACAGTGTTTAGCATTTTCCTTATTACATATATTTTTTTATTTTATTTTTTTTAGGAGACACAGGCCAGTCCATGACAAGTAGTGTCATCCATGCTGTGCTGACTTCCATGACAATTCCTCTTCTGCATCCTTGACCTTGACTACTAAACATTGAAAGTCTGTTTCCTTGTTGCGTTTTCCCCGGCCACTAGCCCTCCATTGTCAGTACTGTGCTGTCGCCAGGCTCATCCTTGTAATGTGTAGTCTGGTCATGTCACTTCCCTGATTAAAATTCTCCAGCGAGCTCCCTGGCCCTTGCCTTGCTTGGGTTAGGCTGCACCCCAGTGCCTGCTCTCCATCTTGCTGGGCCCAATTAACCATCACTTCACAAAGACACGGCATTCTCGTGAGTTCTACAATCTGGAGCGGCCTCTTCCTTCTGCTGCTCACCCTCCATCCTTGTCTGCCAGGCCCACTGTGACTCCTCCCTCAGGATGTATTCTTTGACTAGTCCAGACAGACTTGGGGACTTGGTCTAGATTTAGCCCCATGTGCTGCCCCATTACTTTTTAATGGTCTCTTCCACCTCTGACCTCCATGCATTTGTTCCCTCCTGGAGGGCAGCCACTCTGTCTTTTCAACTTGATGCTTTTAATCTGCTGCAATACCTGGGCCTTCAGACAGAGAATGCACAGAGGCAGTGAGCACATTTATTTTATTCACAATTTTTTTTCTTTAATTTAATTTTTTAAATGGATTTTAGGTTTAAACCCACCAGATGCTCTGCTGAAGAAGGAGGAACAATCGCCTCCTGTACCAGTCAGATCAGATTTGATGGTATAC
>NW_006399972.1:4510647-4521467 GCF_000299155.1 Elephantulus edwardii
CTGCATAATATTCCATTGTGTGACTATACCAGAGCTTCTGTATCCATTTGTTTGTTGATGGGTATTCACAATTTTTATGGCCAGAACCTGGCTTTGGGCCTGACCTGTAGTAGAAATTGAATTTCTTTTCCAGTATTTGTCCCTTGAGTGATCTAGTAGGGAGCTCTATTTGCATAATTTGTAGGAAGCTGTGCTTCTGCCCAAAGGTCCTGAATCCAGCAGCTGCTCGTTGGGAGAAAGATGGACAATCTTCTCCCACATGGTTTAGAGCCTCCGCGATGCAGTGTGAGATGTGAGTGAGCCCATTCTAACTTGGCAGCAGTGAATACGCTGTTGTGGGCATGGCACAGAACTGGCCAGTGCTTTGTTCTGCTCTACTGGGCATGCTAGCAGTCAGCACTGACTCAGCAGCACCTAGCAACGATGCAAACACATCCAAAGACTAGTCATGATCCCTTAAAGAGGTTTCCCATTGAATTCAGCATGCCTTGCATTGCTAAAAACATAGTATTGACAAAATACTCAAAGCAGAAAATAATTTTTTTTTTTTTTTAGGGCATGGTGAACTCTTTTTTTTTTATTGCGCTTTTTTTTTCTATAATTATATTTTATTAATTTTCATAAACATTTACAGAGATTTTGGGCTTCCACTCATTCATTGTTGCATTAAAAGCAGAAAATAATTTGACCATGAAAGGTTAATAACATTAATTGGTGATTCTCCAGATGGGAGATGTTGTTAGCTGCTGGGATGTTAAGTTGAATTCATAGCAACTCCATGCAGAACAGAATACTCCCCAGTCCCTCACCATTCTCCCAGTCTTGCTGTTTGAGTACATTGTCACAGCATCTATGTCAATCCATCCCACTGAGTCTTCTTTTTGCTGTCTGGTGGCCTAGAGGTAAGAATCTGCACTGTAATCCCAAATATATGCAGTTCGAATCCAGCTGTTCCGCAGGAGGAATATGGACAGTTTCCTCCAATGTGATTTACTGTCTCTGAAAACCTGCTGGAGGGTCAGCTATCAGTTGGTTCAACATGAAGGCACAGAACAACATCTCTCATCATCATGATGTTGTTGTGAGGTGTCATTGAATCAAGCACAACCCATAGTGACCCTATGAACCACGGTTCTAAACCCTGCCCTATCCTGCCCCATCCCCATCAGACCTCCTGACACACTGGAGCCCATTGCGGCAAACACTGTGTCAGTCCATCTGGTTGAGGGTCTTCCTGTCTTTTGCTGACCCTCTGCCTTTCTCAGCATGATGTCCCTCTCCAAAGAACAGCCTTTCCTAGTAACATGCCTGAAGTATGTTAGGTGAAGCTTTATAATCTTTACCTCCAAGGAGCACTCCGGCTGCACTTTTTCCAAGACATATCTATTTGTTCTCTTGGCCGTCCAAGCGCTATTCAGTGCTCTTCTTCAACACCACAGCTCAAAGGTATTGATTCTTCTTCTGTCATCCTTATCCATTGCCCAGTTCTCAGAGGCAAGTGCTCGTGACCTGAATCAGATGACAATGCTGATTTCAGAATCATCTTAAGAATAGGTTTGATGGGAAATAGGAACCTACAGTTTGATTATAGTTATTTTAAAATCACAGGGCGTTTTTGGTTTTGGTTTTTTTTTTTTCCTTCTCCCTCAGAACACCTCATACTAGCTAATATTTGCTAGAAGCATTTTGAGGAAGGCCTCTGGCTGCTGTCAGTATGGACTCTTCCCCTCACCCGCAGTATGGACTCTTGATGATGGATTTAGAAAAATCAGATAGAGTAGACCTGCCTATGAGGTTTTCAAGACTGTAATCTTTGTAGAAGCAAAGGCTACAATTCCTCTCTTCTCCCCACCCCCTGTTCACTGCCGCCCAGGGAGTGGTAATGAGTTCAAAGAATAGCTCTTAATCAGATGATGGAAAAATCCAGTTGTCATTGAGTCTAATCCAATGCATAGCTGCCTTTGGAGACAGCGTACAACTGTCCCCATAGAGGTTTACAGATTGTACTCTTTATGAAAGCCGACAGCTATATCTTTTTCTTGCAGAATAGCTGGTGGGTTTGAATTGCCTACCTTTTTTCCATTAGCAACCAAGTGCTTAACTACAGTGCCACCAGATATGCTTAAGTATGACTAAGAGTAAAAAACGAATACAAAATAACCACACCTTAAACCAGTACAGAAGTTTTATTTTCTGTAATTACCTTAACTACCCAAAAGTAATTCATCCAAGGCTCATGTGCTACTTACTCTCCCACCTTATTCCTTTTCTGTCCTCAATAAATGGCTGCCACTCTCAGTGCTTGAGTTCCAGCCACCCCCTTATCTATATTTCAGCCACCAGGAAGGAGGAAGGGACTCGGGAGAGAATGCTTTCTCCTCCTTATTGAAGCCTACAGGGATCTTCCATTGGCCAGAACTTAGCTGCTGAAGGGGCTGGGAGCTCTAAAAGTTGAGCAAGGCTATTATTAGTACAAAGGAAGAATGTTGCTATGTGCCATTGAGTGGGAACTGATTCATAGCTGACCCTTCAGCGGGTTTTCAGAGGTAGTAAATTGCCCTGATGGACATTGCCCGTCCTTCTTCTGGTGAGTATCTGGTGGGTTTGAACTGCATACTTTTGGCCTGGCAGTGCAATCACTTATTGTGAGGTAAAAAGGCAAAAAAGATGGAGAACCAGATGAAGTAAAACAACAGAAGTTATTATCAGCTCTCCGGTGGGTTCCCCACACCCAGGCCAGAGGGAGGCAGTGGGGATGGGAAGTCAAGTGCTGGAAAGTTACAACAATGGTTTTATGTGTGTGGGAGGGATGTAAGTTTATCTCTTCTATGGTCAGTCCTCTGTTTGGTGGTCAGCTCTCTGTAGAGGACATTAATTGGATGCCCCCTGCCCATTCCCATGTACGGAGCTGCCCAGGACCCTTTAAGTGAGTTGCATCATGGCTGGCGTTAAGTAGAAAATGGCTGGTGGTCGTGCTGCCTTCTGATTGGCTGAAGCATTGGAATGTTTCCCAAGAGGTGCGCTCACACAGAATGCTGCCCAGTTTCCAGGTGACCTTTCATTTATAAGTTCTATCACCAGAGCTGGAGAACAGGAATTTGGGGATAATAACCATCTCTAGTCAATGGATGGTATATCATAAAAATGGTCCTGTCTCTTTTAGTAACCTCACAGCCAATAAAAACTTCCTTATTGGAGAATAGTCCTCTTTCCATGTTTCATATTGATTGACAAAAGCCTTAAACCAAACCAGACTCACTGCCATTAAGTCATTTCTGGTTTATTGTACCCTTAAAGACAGTATAGCTTCCTTTTAGTGTTTCCAAGGCTGTAAATCCTTCTTTTTTCTTGCATAGAGCAGCTGGCAGATGAGAACTGAATGGTTTTTGGTCAGCAGCCATGTTCCTTAACCATAGCACCACCAGAGCACTTACACTGATTGACAGATATAGACAAGGAAAAGATTGCTTAAATTATCAAAGGAAGCTGTCCTACACCAATACATTAGTTTTTCTTGTCCATGTTACTACTAATACTCTTCATTGTCGTGAAGTCTAAACCAATTTATTGCTGACTGACCAATGGGATTTTGTTGTTAGTTTGTTTTAAATTATTTTTACAATTCACATTGTGTTTCTTATGGTTATTCTCATACATTATGGGATTTTGGAGGCTGTAAATTGCAAGACTGGAAGTTGCCTACCTTTCAGGAGGATCTGAGAGGTTACCAGTGCAATTCCCAACAAGCTATACCAAGCTCTCTTTGGTATATTTTAGGACTCTGTATACAAGAATAGCCTTCCTCCATCCCCTGCCCCCCATATTTTTGTACACAAATTCACATAAATGTCATCACCACTGGCCTACATGGACTGTCTTATGTTTTGAAGACAAATGACTTTTATGTTTAAAGAAAGCTTAAAAATTTTACTTTTTAAAAGGAATCTAGATTATGTAGATGATAACTTTATTGGTAGTGAAGTCCCTTAGGAGAAAGTGAAATGGTTCCTTAGGGTTTTCTATACTGTAATCTTTTATTTGTAAATAAAATTTTATTTTAATTGCGATTTTAATGACAGTTTACAGAAAACTTAAATTTTCACTCATTCATTGTTGTACATTTTACCTTCTCTCCTCCCTTCCCCTATCCCAGTTCACTTTTTTAAGAACTATTCATTTATGTTACACAATTATCTCCGTCCCTCTCTCCCCAAATTCCTTTGAAACAATTCTTTGCTTCATCTGTTTCAATGCAACAGTCATTATCTATCCACTTTTTTCCTATTCTTCTCTCAAGCCCCCATGCCACACCTGCAGTGGTGCAGTATTTGTCCTTTTGTGACTGAGATAATGTGCTCAAGGTCTCCCATGTTGTGTAATGTGTTATAAGTTCATTGTTTTTGAGTGCTGAGTAGTATTTGCACACCCATGTTTATTGCTGCATTATTTGCAAAAGCAGAGAGATGGAAGCAACCCAAGTGCCCATCAACAAATGAATGGATAGAAAAACTATGATATACTCATCAGTGGTGTATTGTAATCTTTATAAGAGCAAAACACTGAGTCTTTGGCCTTTGAAACTGTTGGATGTGTTCAGATACACAGCTGAGTGCTTAATGGTTGCACCATGAGCCTCCTTACAAGTACTTAAAAAAAAGCCAAATATTAATATAAAAATGCCCCTTCCGTTTTCTGGGCTATCTGATCAAGCCATCACACCAGTATATTTTCCACTTTGAATTAAGGATAAAACCTAGCCTTGGTAGGTAAATAATGAATTCAGGAGACAACAATTGGAACTTTAGATGAAAAATCTAGTGGGAACGGATTTATATTTCAAATTGGTACCTTACATTCCCCATGATTGATCGTAGCCAGCAATTGATGGTTTGATTCATGGGAAGGAAAAAAAAATATTTAAAGCCCATAGATCATATAAAAAGAATTTTAAGCTCCTATTTTCATCTCTAGTATTTAAAGCTCCAGATTCCAAGTCCATGTAGCCTCATTTGCGATTTACTCTTGTGAGATTTCTGTTTCATATTGGTGACAGGCTACAAGTGCTAAAGGAGAGAAACACTGATGTTGATGGCAAAGGAATGGTTTCTGGAGTCACACAATCAGACAAAAGTCATAAGAAAAATCGTATGTGTGGATCTGAGTTGTGAAAACTGAACTGTGAAATAGCTTGTGATTGCTCTGTAAATGTAAAGCTCTGTTGAAACAGGAACTAGCTAATAATAAAGTTCTTTACAAGAACTTAGCAATAATCACTGGGTGGTGCAACTGGTTTACAAGTTACTGCTGATCGAAAAGCTGAAGATTCAGGTTCACCCAGGGCACCTCTCAAAGAGAGAAATCTGGTGATCTACTTCAAAAACGTCAGCCATTTGGAGCACAGATTTATTTGGACAGTACCTAGTGCTGCCTTGAATTAGAATCAACTCAGTGGGTTGATTAGAATTAATGCAGTGGGTTTCCTGGCTCCAAGAACCTCAAAAGGAGAAGACTGGACAGAAGGTTAGGAAGACAGACACGAGGTGAGGGAGGAGCTCTGGTGGCTCACTCCATAAGGTGTTAGTCTACCAACTGTGAGGCCTGAGGTTTGAATCCACCAGGTACTCCTCCTAAGAGAGACGGTGTATAAAAGAACTCCTTTAAAAAAAAAAAAAAAGAACTCCTATAAAAATTTACAGCCTTGAATCCCAGTGGAAGACTCCTGTGAGTCAGAATCAAATCCAAGACAGTGAGTTAAGGTGAGGGAAATACAGCATGGAGCAGAGGCAAAATTCAGCCTCTTCTTGAGTCATGCGTTAGAATAAGTGAGTTGGTACAGGAGGATGTAACTACAGAGAGGGCAGATTTCCCCAGACAGAATCTGGACACCTGTTGGGATATTTGATCTCTGCTTTGATCTTGGGATGATATGCATGTCTCTTAAACAAATGCCATGTAGAATTTAGGTGCTTTTCAGATTGGAAATAGAGAGCCTTGGTTTTTATTCCCTTCCCAGACTAGTGGCTATAGGCTGTCTCTGGCCAGGGTCTGGTGGACGGCACAGCTCCTGCCCCTTGTGAGGACATGGCACTGCCTCCGTTTGCCGTGAGCAAACAGCCAGAGCCTTTTTTGCCCTTGAAACCAGCCCTCGTGACACACGTTGAACTCAGAGATGCAGGTGAGGTGCCAAGTTTCTGTGGGTCAGAGTTCCTTCAAGCACTCTATGTTAATCAAAAACTCAGCCTCATTGAATTAGGCCAGTGAGCAGGGAAGAACTTTGGAACAAGTGGTTACTGTGTAGGGCTGCCACAGTTAATAGAGTCTGAGCAACTGTTGGGATAGGTAGTCTGTATTCTCTGACCTACAGTTCAGTGACAAACCTGGAATCTTTCTGAAAGTGGATGGGAGCAAGGTTCTTGCCACCACTGGGAACTTCTGATATCATAGTTCTTTTGGTTCTTTGTAGGGAAGAAGAATAGATACAGCCTGTACATTAGAGTCTGGGGAGCTTTGGTGGTCTAGTGACAAGAAGCTGCGCTGTAATCCAGAAGGCATGCGGTTCAAGGCCACCAGCTGCTCTTGGGGAGAAGGATGGACTGTCTCCTCCCGTGTAATTAACTGCTGGAGGGTCAGCTCTGAATCGGTTCCGACTCTACTATCCACAACAACGAGTATAGAATCTACCAATCAGATACAAAGGAGCTCTGGTAGGGTAAGTGGTAAAGAGCTTACCAGCTAACTGAACGGCACGTAAGTTCGAATCCACCAGATGCTCTGAGGGGAAAGATGGGCAGCCTCCTCCCATGTGATTTACTGCCTCTGAAAACCCTCAGGAGGGTCAGCTATGAGTCGGTTCAACTTGATGGCGCAAAACAACAGATGCCCATAAAGCTGAATAATGCTGATCTATTGTTTGTTTGTGGAGATGGATTGACTTAGTGACTGGGGCAATGGGGGTAGGTGTGTCAGAGACAATAAAGTTGATTCAGGATAGAGCACATACATACATAGGGTTTTCAGAGGCCTGCTATTTCAGAAGTGGATGGCCAATCCTTCTTCCTAGTCTGTCTTAATGTGAATGTTCAGATTTAGAGAAGTATCAGACAGACCAGCAAGTTAAAGGTACACAGCTTTAGTTTGCTTGGCTCCATAGTCAACACTCTTGGCACCAGTAGCCAGGAAATTAAAAGGCACATTGCCATGGGAAAGTCTGCTGTTAGAGACCTCTCCAAAGTACTGAAGAGCAATGGTGTCTCTCTGGAGACTAAGGTGCATCTGATATAGGCCATGGTCTTCGCAATCACTTGTTATGCATCAGAGAGTTGGACAATGACCGAAGAGGATAGGAGAATTGATGCCTTTGAGCTGTGGTGCTGGAGAAGAGTATTGAGAATACCATGGACTGCTAGGAAAACAAACAGATTCATCCTGGAAAGGGTTAAACCGGGTGGCTCCTTGGAGGCAAGGATTCTGAGGCTCCGTCTAATATACTTTGGACATGTTGTGAGGAGAGACCTGTCCTTGGAGAAGGACATCATGCTTGGGATGGTGGAGGGACAGCGCAGGAGGGGAAGGCCCTCTATGAGGTGGATTGATTCAGTGACTGGGATAATCGGGATGGGAGTGTTAGAGACAGTGCAATTGGCACAGGACAGAGCGGAGTTTAGGGCTGTTGTACATAGGGTCGCTATGAGTCGCAGGTGACTTGACAGCACATAACAACAACATGTGGAATGGGCACATAATTGAAGGAAGTGAGGATGAGAGAGGAACCTTGGGAAAGGAGAGGCTCTACTAGAATGTTTAAACACTAGGGTGAGAGAAGGTACACTCTGCGGGTGCTTCCTTGTGTGAAAAGCCAGGAAGGCTATAATTCTGTGAGAATGTTTCTAGAGAAGTTGTAGCCTTGTAAGAGTATGGCCTTATCTGGAAATCCAGGACATGTCCAAACTCAACAACCCCTACCCTGCTGAAACTGTGAAACTGTTAAGGTTTTAAAACCACCAATGAGAAAGTAGCATAACTGCTTCATTGTCTGTTTCTTATAAAAGGCCCAGGATGCAAAGTGAATGAAGCATTAGCGTGAAACAAAATGTAAGCATATACACACACACATACACACATAAACACAGAGTAAAGAAAAATAAAAACCTAAACAATGGAATCTAATCTAGTTTTTCTATAAACTCCATAAACATAAAGAAATGACATTAATTGTAGAACAGAGTTCAGGTCTTTTGTTCATAGGGTGACATATATATGTATTTGGCTTGACAACACTTAACCACTGCTAAGTGAGACTAGTGTTGCTATATTTTAGAGGAACATTCTTCCACCTTGTACATCACTTCCTGTGCTGAGGTAGTCTGGGTTTGCTGTGATGCTGAACCTGTGCCACTGGAGTATCAAATACCATAATGGTTTACCAATGTGAACAGTGTTTGGTAGAGCTCCTAATTGTAGGGAAGGCTTGGAAGCAGGAGTGGCATCCACTTCCTAAACCACATGCCTATGAAAACTGTGAACTTGGAGAAACTTAGAGAAAGGCAGTGGGTCTTTTGTTCATGGAATTGCTATGACTTGTGCTTGACTCGGTGGCAATCAACACTAACAACCTAGTTATGACTTAATGTACGTCATATTATTTAGCTTTTTAAAATTTTATTTTATTAATTTTAATGAACATTCACAGAGATTTTGTATTTTCATTCATTCATTGTTGCACTTTTTTCTTTACCCCACCCCCCACCCCCCAGTTCGCTGTTTTTATAAAGATTCACTCCTTTATTTTGCCCATTAAGAAAAAGAAATAAAGGCCCAGGACATAGTTTGGGAAGCTCCACAATTTTGGACAGCAGTCTCCCCACTCTCACCCCCTAAGCTCCAATGGTGAATAAAGCCATGTCCTCATGTCCTTTTCCCTATTCCCTCCCTCGGGTCTCGTTTTCGGGCAACAGGAGGAGATTGGGCCTTTTTGGAGCGTCTGTGTTCCACTGCCCTCCTCATTTAATACTTCCATTCCGTTTCTTCCTTCAGGCAGTGTTTGAAGTACTTACTTTGGTTTGTTGTAATATTTGATTTTTTAAATTAATTGTGGGTTGACGAATTATCCTCTGTTTCTGTTCTTTTTATTTTCTGTTGTCTTCAGTGTAGAGGTCACCTGTCAGCTCTGTAGTCCACCATTTTAACAAATCTCACATTTGTACATGAGAAGAAACAGTGCTGCTACACTAACCCTGTTTCTATAAGAATTGCTGTTGCTGTTGGGAGGGTTTTGATTCGTAATGACCCTGTGCGTGCAGAGGATTGTCAAGGCGGTGACCTTCCAGAAGCAGATTGCTGGGCCTGCTCCTGCAGGGCCACAAACTGCCAACCTTTGGCAAGTAGTGGAGCACCAGTCACACCATACAGTGTGGTCTACGGTAACCCGTTTCTATTCAGCTCCTTGACCTCCTGATTTTTTCGCTTTGCTTTGGCCTCAAGGTGCGCTAGTGCAATATTCAAAGTCTCTATTGACATCATGATGGATGGTGAAGCAATTGAGACTGTTAACAGCTTTAGTTTGCTCGGCTCCACAGTCAACACTCTTGGCACCAACAGCCAGGAAATCAAAAGATATATTGCAATGGGAAAGTCTGCTGTTAGAGACCTCTCCAAAGTACCGAATAGCAATGATGTCAGTCTGGAGACTAAGGTGCACCTGAGTCAGGCCATGGTCTTTGCAATCACTGGCTATGTGTCAGATAGCTGGACAATGACTAGGGATGATAGAAGGAGAATTGATAGAAGGAGATGGTGAGACTTGCACAAGATAGAGGAGAGTTTAGGGCTGTTGTACATAGGGTCTCTATGAGTCACAGGCGACTCAATGGCATATAACAACAAACAATTGACATCCGTCTTGGTCTTTTCTTCCTCCTCTGTCTTTGTAATGACCATTTGCATTCTTCCTAGATGATGTTCTTGATATCCTCCCATAGCTCATGCGGTCTTTGTTCATTAGTGTTCAAAGCCTCAAACTTGTTCCTGATATGGTTTTAAAATTGAGGTGGATGGGACTGAAGGTCAAATTTTGGTTCTTGTGGAATTGTTTTCATTTTCTTTACTTTCAGTTTGAACTTGTGTAGGAAGCTCTGGTGGTCTAGTGGCAACAAGCTGTGCTGCAATCCCAAAGGCACGTGGTCCAAGGCCACCACCTGCTCTCTGCTGGAGAAGGATGGGCAGTCTCCTCCCGTGTGATTACCTGCCTCTGTCACGAAGTCCATATTCTCTGACTACTGTGATCTTTATTCTTGCCCTGCAGCTTTTGCATTCCAGTCACCCATTAGCATTAATGTATGGTTGCATGTTCGATCAGTTTCCAACTGCAAAAGTTGGTAAAAATATTCTACTTTGTCCTCTGGTTCTTGGTGCATATATTTGAATGATCGTGGTATTAACAGGTCTTCCTTGTATGAGTATGGGTAGTATTTGCTCACAGCACTGTTTTTCAAGATGATCTAGAAATGGTCTTTTTAAAAAAATTTTTTTGAGGCTATATATTTTCTTTATTACATTGGTTTTCATACAAAATTCCTATACTTTGTCTCATTCATCTTCCCTCCTTCCCTCGCTCCTTCTTTCCTTCATTTCTTCCCTCCCTCTCTCCCTCTCTCCTTCCTTCTCATAAGATCATTCCTATACATTGCATTTCATAAACCAAATCACTAGTAATCTATGCCCATTATCACCCTTTCTTTTCAGATCCCCACTTGATCTTTTTTAAAAAATAATTTTAATGAGCATTTACAGAGATTTTGGATTTCCATTCATTCATTGCTGCA
>NW_006399972.1:4522012-4531371 GCF_000299155.1 Elephantulus edwardii
TCACATTTTCATTTTTGGAGTAGTGGATCCCGTGATTGTCTAATTCAGAATGTCCCATGCCGAACCATCTCATTTCACCAATGCCTAATATGCTACTATTCAAGCATTCCATCCAAGTCTTTTTTTAAAATCTCCAATTTTCTTACATTCACTTTTCATGTTCCAATCACTTGTGCCTACTTGTAGCTGTTCCTCATCCTTTGTGCTTCCCAATGCAAGGGCTCAGCCTTTGGTGCCATATCTCTTAGTCTAAATATTCTCTCTTGCACATAGGGTTTTTGAAGGCCCTTTATATCGGAAGTGGATGACTAGTAGTCCTTCTTCCTGTTGTTCTTGTTATTATGTGCCGTTGAGTCGCCTACAACTCATAGCTACTCTATGTACAACAGCCCTAAACCCTGCTCTATCCCTTGCCAATCTTATTGTCTCTGACATACCTATCCCCATTGCCCCAGTCACTGACTCAATACATCTCATCAAAGGTCTTCCTCTCCTGCACTGTCCCTCCACCCTCCCAAGCATGACATCCCTTTCTAAGGACTGGCCCCTCCTTGGAACATGTCCAAAGCATGTCAGACATAGCTTCAGACTCTTTGCGTTCAAGGAGCAGCCTGGATTCACCCTCTCCAGGATGAACTTGTTTGTTCTCCTAGCAGTCCATGGTATATTCAATACCCTTTTCCAGTGCCACAGCTCAAAGGCATCAATTCTCCTTCTATCATCCCTAGTCATTGTCCAACTCTCTGATGCATAACAAGTGACTGCAAAGACCATGGCCTGTATCAGGTGCACCTTAGTCTCCAAACTGACATTTCCCAGACTGCACTGGGAAAATCTGCCATCAGGGAACTCTCCAGAGTGCTAAAGAGCAATGAAGTCAGCTTAGAGACTAAGGTGCACCTCATGTAGCTATAGGCTTCACAATTACTGGCTGTTCATCAAAGAACTGAACAATGACAAAGAGTGACAGAAGAATCGATGGCTTGGGTTGTGGTGCTGGCGAAGAACATACCATGGACTGCCAAAAAACCTAATAGGTCTGTCTTGGAGAGCATGAAACCAAGTTGCTCCTTAGAGGCAAGGATTTTTAGCTCTTTTTAACATACTTTAGGCATGTTGTTATGTGGAATCAGTCCTTGGAGAATGATATCATGCTTGGAAGGGTGGAGGGACAGCACAGGAGAGGAAGACCCTGGAAGAGATGGATTGACACAATAAGTGGGGTCATAAGTAGATGTGTTGGAGGCAGTGAGGTTGGCACAAGATAGGCCAGGATTCATAGGTATTGTGCATTGGGTTGCTATGAGTCACAGGCGACTTGATGGCACATAGCAACAGTAACAAGAACAACAACAACAACTCTCTAGGCTACGGTGCTGCTGTAAGGCAGCATTGACTTGACCACAGAAGATTTGGTTTTGGTGTTGGTGGGCAGAGAAGTCTGTCATAAAGGACTCTCTAAGGCTGAAAACTCCCCATATAAAACAGTGATAGTTAGCAACCCCTTGGTTGAAATGATTTTGTGTCTTGGAACCTGACCTTAATAACTCACAGCTCAATGTACTTCAGAAAGAATTGTAAATGAATGTGCTAGCCAGTGCCCTTTAAGGGAGACTTTTCTCTGTGCCAGGCCACATGGCCTCTGTATCTGTCCTCTTCTTTGGTTTCATGATGTCCCTTACAGGTGGGTAATATTAAGCCCTTAGGAGGTGTGAAAAGGAGGCTCAAAGAAGGTGAGCACAGTTGCCCAATATCACCAACTGGTGGAGCTGAGATTGGAGCATCTGTTGAATCCCGGACTTTAGACATTCCCCCTTTTCTCCTCTTATAGTGACCAGAATGCCCTCGGTTACCATGAACTTTCGTAGTCCTAACAAAACAGTGGCCTCCTATTTATCCACGTGCGTGTGGGCCGGTGGAAATTGCCTGTATTGTCTCCTTATACATACAGCTTCCTCTGACCACTCCCCTACACACATCAAGATGTGTGATAATAGCAACACACTCTATTTCTCCTCCTACCGAGAGGTCACTAAATGCCTGCTCCTCATTACCTGTGTCATAACCTCAAAAGTGTTATCTTTTCTATTTCACAGCTCAGGAAGCTGAAATATTAGAAGGACACCTGTGCCAGGCCACCTCATGGATCAGTGACTCCTTGGCTCACTCAGGAGGTTTGGTAAGTCAAGCTGGCTTCCTTGTCACCGGGTCTCAAATGAACATGATCCAGGGGCGGAGAAGTAGGTGAGCGTTACATGTTGTTGTCAGGTGTATGCCTATGAGGCAGAGAAGAACTTCTGCCAAGGATTTCGTAGGTTGTAATCTTCCCAGGAACTCATGGCCACCTTTCTCCTGTCCTAACCCTCAGACCCAGGACACTGCTGGTGGATTTGAACCATTAACCTTTATTTTAGCAGCTCATGATTAACTATTACACCTTTAAGGACCATTGACATCCAAGTGCTCTTTCTTTACAGATAGGTTGTTGTTATGTGCTGTCGAGTTGTCTTGCGACTCAACAACTTTTTGTACAATAGCCCTAAAACCTACTCTCTCCAGTGCCAATTTATTGTCTCCGACACGCCTATCCCCATTACTCCAGTGACTGAATCAATCCATCTTATTGAGGGTCTTTCTCTCCTGCCCTGTCCCTCCACCCTCTCCAAGGACTGATGCCGCCTTGCAGCATGTCCAAATTATGTCAAACAAAGCTTCAGAATCCTTGCCTCCAAGGAGCATCCTGGCTTCACCCTCTCCAGGACAAACTTGTTTGTTCTCTTAGCAATTCACAGTATATTCTTTAGCACCACAGCTCAAAGGCATCAATTCTTCTGTCGTCCATAGCCATTGTCCAGCTTTCTGATACATAGCAAGTGGTTGCAAAGACCATGGCCTGTATCAGGTCCACTTTAGTCTCCAGCCTGACATCGTTGCTCTTCAGTTCTTTGGCATGGTCTCTGACAGCAAACTTTCCCCAGTACAATTCATCTTTTAATTTCCTGGATGTTGACTGTTGAGCCAAGCAAACTGAAGCTTTCAACAATCTTAATCTTTTCATCTTTTTCATGAGGCGGCTAATCAGCCCAGTGGTGAGAATCTTTATGTATTTAAGGCTGCAGTCCTTGACCTTCTGCAGCAAGTGCTCCAGGTCTTCCTCAGTTTCAGCAAGCAGTTGTGTTATCTGCATAATACAGATTGTTGATGAGTCTACCTCCAATTCTGATGCCCACACTTCTCATAGAACCCAGCCTCCTGAATAATCTGTTTTGCATATAGATTGAAAAGATATGGACACATCCTTGATGTACACTCTTCCCAATTTTGAACTATGCAGTGTTCCTTGCTCTGTTCTGACGACTGCCTCCTGTTCCAAATATAGGCTTCGCATAAGTACAATCAAGTGCTCTGGGATTCCCATTTTACTCAGAGTCAGCCACAGTTTGTTGTGATCCACACAGTCAAATGACCTTGCATAGTCAATGAAACACAGTTAGACATTCTTCTGGTACTCCCTGCTTTCCACCAAGATCCATCTAACATTAGCTATAATATTCCTAGTGCCATGGCCTCTTCTAAACCCAGCCTGCACTTGAAACAGTTCTCTGTTGATATACTGTTCTAGTCGTTTTTAGATAATCTTCAGCAGAATCTTGCTTGCATGTCATATCAATGATATTGTTTGATAATTTCCACACTCTGTCAGATCACCTTTCTTTGGAATGGGAACAAATATAAATCTCTTCCAGTCAGTTGGCCAGGTGGTTATCCTCCAGATTTCTTGGCACAACTTGGTGAGCACATCCAGGGCAGTGTCTGTTTGTTGAAATATGTCAATCCATGTGACATCAATTCCTGGGGCCTTGTTTTTGAGCAGCTTGAACTTCTTTATTCATCACCATAGGCTTTTGCTCATGTTGTTTCATGAAATTCTTCTGTGTCCACCAATTCCTTTTGGTACAGTGACTCTGTATACACTTTCCATCTTCTTTTAATGATTACTGGATCATTTACTATTTTGCCGAGAGCATCCTTAAGTATTGCAACTCAAGGCTTGAATTTGTTCTTTAGTTCCTTCAACTTAAGAAATGCTGAGCGAGTTTTGCTCTTTTGATTTTCTGACTCCAGCTCCTTGCACATTTCATTTAATACTTCATCTTCCCACACTGCCCTCTGGAATCTTTTGTTCAACTTCTTAATATCTTGATTTCTTCCCTTTGCTTTGGCTTCTCAGTGCTCTAGTGCAATATTCAAAGTCTCTTCTGACATCTGTCTTGGTCTTTTCTTCCTACTCTGTCAGTGTAATGACCTTTTGCATTCTTTCTGGGTGATATTCTTGATATCCTCCCACAGCTCATCTGGTCTTTGCTCATTAATGTTCAAGGCCTCAAACCTGTTCTTGAGATGATTTTGAAATTCAGGTGAGATATATATAATTCAACCTATATTGTTTTTACTATGGCACAAAACAACATAAATATTTTAATTCAACCTATATTATTTTTATTCAGTTTTCTTTGCTTAATTTTCTAGGCCAAGGTGTTATCTAAGCCTATAAACATGAGTGACTGTCCTTAGAAAAGTCCCGTGGTAAAAAAAAATAAATTGCAAAAGCCATATTTGAGTGATTGTTTTTAAACTCTTTGGGATTACAGTGCAGCTTCTTGCCACGAGGCCACCAGAACTCCCTGTGTTTAAATTCTTGTAGTATAGATTATCATGGAAATACAAAGGGGTGAATTTTTCTTACACTGTTTATTGCACTTCAGTTTAATACCTCTGAAATTGGAATGAGTTTTATAATTTACGGAGTCTTAGACTTAGAGGGAAATACAGCATTTTTAAGGTAATCCCCAAATACTTTAATGTGAAGATGTTAAAACATTAAGTGTCCTTTACCTCCTGTTCTCCGCTTGCAAGTGCAGTGTGTAAGGCTTGTCATTACTGTGAGGTGCTGTCCTGTTGGTCCTGACTCCTAGGCTTGTTTTCTATAACACAATGAAGCATCGCCCGGGCCTGTGCCGTCCTCACCATCACTGCTGCTTCTGCCCATTGTTGAAGCCACTGAATCAATCCGTCCTGTCAAGAGTCATCTTCTTTTCCTGCTGACCCTGTATCTGCTTTAACATATGGCCAAAGAATGTGAGACAAAGCCTGATCACTCTTGCTTCTAAGGAGCTCTTTGGCTGTATATCTTTTGGAGACATGTCTCTTTGTTCTTTTGGCATCTGTGGAAGGAACTGAGATTGTGAGTCTTAAAATAAAGCATAAAAACCAAAATTAATGGATTTTGGTGATTTTGCCTGGTGGCTTTGAGATACTTGTGTACCGTGGATCCTAGCACCCAGAAAGAGCCGAGCGCAGTAGTGCAGTGTTTCCCAGACAAAGGATCAGACTTCTCCACCCAGAGTCTCCTCCAGAAGAGGCCTACTAGATGCATCTGTGATGCATGTGCTCCAAGTTTGGCCCTAGCAGCTTCTGCCTGTATCTTTTCAACTGTGAGTCCAAATCTGTACTCCTAGTAGATACTGAGGGATATAGCACCTTTAGAGTTGATGCCGTGAATAGAAGTGATTTGCCAAGTCCAATAGACCTGAATTATACAGACTTGAAGGTTTCTAGAAGGGGAATAAACGCTGGTGGCTCAGTGATTAAGTACTTGGCTAGGGACAGATGGCTGACATTTTGTTTTATCTAACATTGCCATCGATTAACACAATTAGTGTTTAATCAGTCCATTAGTGTGTATTGCCTTACCATTCATCTAAGTTACAAAATTCCAGGGTTCTTGAAGGGAACATATTGAGCCTTGACTCTTGCCTAGTGATAGCGCACTTTTCCATTCCAAATCAGTTACTCCATTAAAACTTGGCTATTGCTTAAAAGAAGAGCTAAAAAAGCAAACTGTTTGCAAAAAGGTGGGGGAGGGAGGGGGATGTAAGGGAGAATGAGCTGCCTGAGATGGTTTCCTGAGGCAGAATGGCTCTTGGGGTCTCTTGGTGTTCTCCTGTGGTGAAATCACAGATTTCTTGGGTAAGCATCAGAGATTAGTCCAATCTCCTCCATCTGTTAAGAACCCCAGTTCCTTGAAAATGACCAGAAGATTGAGCTCTGGGAATATGATCTTCCTCATTGTTTTCTTTCAAAGATAGCCTGAAACCCAAATAGGATTTAAGGGGTGCCCTCTAGAGTTGCACAATTCACATGGTCCCTAGGAAGAAAACTTGCTCAAGAAGCAAACAGACACAAAGGTGAAGCCACCCAATGGGAACAGGCACTCTTTTGTTTAGTGACCTGCAGTCAGGCACCTATCACAGAGTGACTCTAACCTGCTCACTGCGGTTTGTTTTCAGCTACTTCACCTCAAGTGCAAGCAATCTTTCCCCATCACACCAAGTTACTTCTCACCATTTACTTTGCACAGGTTCATTTATTACCACACATAGTAATTTGGTTTCATTCAAATTAATAAACTGATAGGACTAAATAAGTATTGGTCATTGAGCTGTCTCAAAGCTGATGCCAACCCCACGTACAAAGGGAACAAAACATTGCCCAGTCCTATGCCAAAAACCAGGGTGTGCCTGATTCAGGCCATGGTCTTTTCCCTCACAGACTATGCACCTCAGAGCTGGACAGCGAATTAGGATAACAAACAAATTGATGCCTTTGAGTTGTGTTGATAGAGGAGAGTACTGAACATCTCATGGACCGCCAAAAGAACAGATATGTCTTGACGAAGGTGCAGCCAGATTGCTCCTTAGAGACAAGGATGATGGTGAAGTTTTGTTACACATACTTGTTCGTTACTCTGGGCATGTCGGCAGGAGAGGCTATTCCTTGTAAAGGGACGTCATGCTTTGAAAGGTGGAGGGTCAGCAAAAGCGAGGCAGACTCTCAGTAAGAAGACTGACACTGTGACTGCAGCAGTGGGCTCAAGTGTGTCAGAGATGATGAGGATGGTACAGGAGAGGTCAGAGTTCAGGGCTGTTTGTTCATAAGGTTGCAATAATAACATGCACAGCCTATGTTCCTAAAGGCTTCAGACAGGATAAAGATCAGAGAAAAGCCTATTTTAGGAATGCACATCTGATTTGCAGCCATGGAATGGGTTGTGAGGCCCCGGCCTCAGCCTAGGCAAGAAAGAAGGCTGTAGCAGTAGTGTGGTGTGTAATTCCTTTAACAATGTGATACTTGCCGATTAAAACAAAACAAACCAAAAAAGAACCTTGAAGTGAAACTATCCCTTGAGACAAATTTTAAACAAACAAAACAACCAAAATGAAACCCATTTAACTCTATACAGTAAAGAATGCCCTCTATCCTCTCCCCCCCACCCCCCGCCTTTGATTATCTTTCTGATACCAGAGGGACAGCAGCAGTGACTGGAAAGTGTCCAGGAGACATTTAGGGCACAGTGAGTCTAAATTAATGAGGACGGAGCTACAGCAAAAGTGAGGAGAATGTGAAGAATGTAACCGGAGTCACTGAATACAGCGTGAAGAAATGGCTGAATGAGAATATGGCTTGATGTGAGTGCTTGTATCAAATATAAAGTTAAATTAAGAAAAAAATACAGATCACAGATCTGTATCTGGTCTGAATCAGGTGCAGAACACAGCCTGAATCACGCACACCTTCATCTTCAAACTGACATCATTGCTCCTCAGGAATGTGTAGAGGTCTCTGACAGTGGACTTGCCCAATGCAGATCACAGGCAAACAAGGAAAAATGCAAACAATGTACAATTTGAACCTAATCCCACTGCGTCATCCTCATCCTCCCTGTCGAACCACCTGGCACAGCCACAGTGTTACTACATCGTGCTGAGGGTCTTTGTTTTTTCTGATCTCCCACATTTCCCAGCATGATGTCTTTTAACAAAGACTGGCCCTTCCTGACAGTGTACTCAATGTATGTGTGATAAAGTTTTTTTCCATTCCTTGCCTTTAAGGAACACTTTGATTGCACTTCCAAGACTGATTTGTTTGTTCTTTTGGCAGTCCATGATTCTCCCAACACCACGATTCAAAGGATGAATTCTTCTACAGTCTTCCTTATTTATTGTCCAAGTTTTTCTATATGTAGGAGGCAACTGAATATAGAGGGGCGTGGATCACCTTAGTCTTTAAACTTGTATCATTGCTCCTAGGCACTTTAGAGAGGTCCTTGACAGATCTTTGCAGTGCAACACATCTTTTGATTTCTCGTCTGCTGGTAGCACGCATGTTACTTGCAGATCCACATAAAAGGAGATCATTGACAACTCTAGTCTTTCTCCATCTATCATGATATTGCTTGTTCTCTTTATGACAGCTCTGCAGTCATTCAAGAATGAAGTGGGGGTGTGGACTAGGAAGGTAGTAATGTGAATGGAGAGGGACAGCTACACAAGAACTTTCTAAAGTGAGGCAGTGAGATGAATCATAAGACATTCATGTCAACACACCCGAGTTCTAGACCTGGCTGTTTTGTGACCTGTTCTCTCAGTCCCTTGACATGATCTCCTCGTTTTACTGTCAGGGTAGAGGAAGATCTTTACTAGACAAATCAAACAAGTTACCATTGGGTAGATTCTGACTCTGAGATGACATGTGTGTTAGAGGAGGTGGAGATAAGCCAACTTTTCTTAGGGACATCTTCAGGCCAGGTGCATTGCATGTCTGCACCATCAAGGGTCTCCACACTCTTCTCACTGGTGGATCAAATGAGATGTTTGAGACTCCTTATTCTTTGAATGAAGCTGTGCAAATCATACTAATGTTTCATACAATCATTCATAGGCATTTTGATTTATAACATTGATCGCTATTGATTAATGTAGTCACTTTGTGCAGTCCTTGGAGAAGGACATCATGCTCGGTAGGGTGGAGAGACCATGTAGGCAAGGGAGACCCCGGGTGAGATGGATTGATACAGTAACTGCGGCAATGGGGGTAGCTGTGTCTGAGTCAGTGAGACTGGCTAAGGGCAGGGCAGGCTTCAGAACTGTTGTACACAGGGTTGCTATGTTATGGGCTACACAACAACAACGACAATGTAGTCAATTAGTGACAATGACTAAGCAGCCCATTAGGGAACTCTGGTCACCTATTGGATAGGGAATTGTACTGCCAGCAGTGAGTGGTTCAAATCCTCGAGCTGCTTCACAGGAGAAGGATAAACAGTCTCCTCACGGGCAGTTTACAACCTCTGCAGACCTCATGGAGGGTCAGCTACGGGCAGGTTCAAACTCCTCAGCCATGGGGTTGGTTCTGACTCAACAGCAATGAGCTTTTGTGTACCAATGAGGGAGTTTTGCTTTTCAAGGAGAGGAGCAAATGGAAAGGGGGGGGGGGAGGGGTTTGTGCGGGGAGAAGGG
>NW_006399972.1:4531471-4571048 GCF_000299155.1 Elephantulus edwardii
AAAAAAAAAATCAGCCCATTGTTGTGTATTGCTTTTCCCTTCATCCAACTTACCTATTAGGTTTTTCTACCCTCTCCCTCCCTAGTCATCTCTTATCTCTCCAAGAGTAATTCTATCTGTGCATACACACACAAACCCCTTATTCTTATCAAAAGCTCTAAAGCAGAACTAAAATGTGTACATGTGAATCTCTGTGTATAATTTAAGTAAACATCACAGACACCAGTGGTTTTTATAAGATAAAAATGTTGTTTTGATTTCTAAGCTGTGTGAATAACACAATAGCCCATTGCAGGTTTTATGGTTCCCCCCCCCCCTTTTATTGTGCTCCAAGTGAAAGTTTGTAAAGCAGATTGGTTCTTCATTCAATCATTCATACACATTTTGTTTTACAACATTGATTACAATACCCAGTTTAACCACATTCTTCCTCCTTCCTCTCTGTGATTCTCATTACCATTAATCATTCTCTCCTACCCCAGCCTCACTTCTCAACTTTGTCCCTGGGCCAATTCTGCCCTTCTGTCGTTATATATTTGGTTAGCCTATGGGATTCTTTTTAATTATTAAATTTTATTAATTTTAATGATCATTTACAGAGATTTTGGGTTTTCATTCATTCCTTGTTACACTATTTTCTCTACCCTCCTCCCCAGTTTGTTCTTTTTCCCCCCTTGAAAGTCTTTTTTAATTGTCCAATTGCCACAGTGCTTGTCAAAGCCAGTTCTAATTAATCTCCTTTGTCAGTGTGTCCTTTGTCATTCCCTATCACTTCTCCCTGAGAGAGACTTCACTCTGATTCATAAGGAAAAGTGGATGGCGTATTCTCTTAGCTACTTCCTGCTGAAAAGGGATGCTGTGGGCTTCAGGGTGAAGATCTTCTTTCACTACTCTAAAGGGCCCCTTTGGCAATAGGAAACACATAGACTATTATGGAGATTGATTTTGGAATTTAGGTGCACTGTTATCAATCGTACTTAGCCTTACATGTTCATATCCTTGAAGATGTGTCACGGAATTGTTGCAGCCTGGGATTTTTTTTTTTAAAGAAAATTTTTATTTTTTACTGGTTTACTGACAAAGTTCATAAAACATTCTTTTTCACACAGGATCTTTCTCGTTTCCTTTACCCACCTCTCCCTCTACTCATCAAATTGTGTGACCCTTATGCTTAATCATAGCCCATCAGGTTTTAAGTGTAAAGTAATTAAACTATATATTTTTTACCAGTGTTGTGTGGAGGCTATGTAGTTGCAGTTCATAGGACAAGTAATGGTGTGGTGTAGATGGGGCCCAGATTTTCCCAGTGTGGTACATCTTTGGATTTCTTGACTGCAGCTACCAAGGGTGTTAATTCTGGAGTAAAAGAAAATTAAGTTGTCAACAACTTCAACCCTTTCTCCATCCATTCTGATGTTTCCTATTGATCCAATGGTGAGGACTTTTGTTTTCTTGATGTTGGGATGTAATCCGTATTGAAGGCTGTAGTCTCTGGTCTTCTGCAGTAAGTGCTTCAAGTCTTCACTTTCTGTAGGCAGGTTGATGGGTCTTCTCCAACCTTGATGCCATTCTTCTTAAAAAGTCTAGTGTCTTGAATTATTTGCTCAGCATCCAGATTGAGTAGGTAAACTGTGCCGTGTTCCCTTGTTTTATTTGGAGATCTGCTTCTTCATCTGTGTATTGTAAGAAGCTATTGCTGTTGTCCTGTGCTCTTGCGTTGGAAGTGAGTCATAGCTGACCCCCCCTCCACACACACACAAGCTGATTTTCTGAGGCTGTAAATTGCCTGTGAGATTGACCATCTTTTTCCTGCAGATTAGTCAATTGTGGACTATTTGTCTAGGCTTACAGTTTATAATCTTCATGTGATTCGTGTTAATAATGCATTTACTCAGTGTGAGTGAGTACATATGCACACTCAATGAGAACTAGGTGGCTAATAGCTTCGCTTACTTTAAGTCTTGTTTCTCTGATTCCCCTAATAGAGAAGACTACTGCCCGAGGGCTTCATTCCCTGCTTCATTTACTGCTCAAGTTCCTTTTGAGAGAAGGTTACAGCACAGACCAGATGACTCCACAGTGATGTCACACCTGCACAGGTCAGAGTGAGAACTAGGCAGCAAGGAGCCCGTCCTGACAGCCAAAGTCTGGCTGAACAGTCAGACAGATGCTTCCTGCCTTGTGCCAAGTCATTGATCCATCACCTGGGCTGTCCTCATTGGTCTTGTTCAGGACTGTGGAGTCGATTTTATTTATTTATTTTTTACAGATTTTCATAAGGTTTTATTCCTTTTGGACAAATGTTTTGGGGTAGAATTAGTGGTTCAATAAGTAGAGGTTTTTCTTTTTTTTTTTAGATTTTAGTGAAAGTTTATAAAAAACTTGGATTTCCATTCATTCATTGTTGCACATTTTCCTCCCTGTTCCCCTCCCCCCCATTTTGCTTTATTCTTTGGAAAAAAAGTTCTTTCATTGTTATTCACTCCCCCGCCCCCCCGACTGTTTTACTATACTAGTCTTATTCTGGACTCTTGTCATGCCAATAATACCTAATCGTGGAGCCCATTTTTGACCCATGGTGACTGCCGTAAGTTTTTCTACTTTATAATCGGCAGCAGGTTTCCCCCAGAGCCACCAGGGAGGGTTCAAATATACGACTTTCCAGTTAGTAACCAAATGCTTAACTGCTGTACCACTGGGGCTCCCCGACAATCTGCAGATTTGGCTTGCTGCCTATTTTGGTCTGGTCTACGAATTTAAGAAGGATTCTTACATTGTTAAGGGGTTGGGGGAAAATCAACAAATCTGCCATGACCCCAAACCAAAAAGAATATTAAACTGGAGCCAACAAAGTCAAACATATTTACTCTCTGGGTCTTAACTGTTCAGAATAGCCTCAAAAAGAGAAGTATCTGGGCCGTTTAGCTTTCTGTGCTGTGAGGACAGTAAAGGCAATTGTAAAACATGCCCTGTGCTCTGTGCTTTAGAGCGCCTCGAAGGAGGGGGCCAGTGGTCAGTGGGCCACATCCATCATCTTTGTGTCTGATGAGTGAGGAAGGAAGGCTGGCCCTGTCTGCTGAAGGTGAAAAGCAGGCTTGGATCTACGGTGTCTGCATTTCTTTGGGAATTTGATGAGTCACAGTTTTGTCCCTTGATACCAGGCATTCACAAGAGTTCAGTTCTCAAGGCCTCATGTAGAAGAAAGCCACAGGGACTCCTGGTCCTCCGAGGCCATCTGAGCAGGAGATCCATGCCCTCATTTGCCTTTTTTCTTTTACTGCACTTGTATCAGTGCTTGAGGGACCCAGATTGAGGGAGGCAGATTGATCATCAGAGCAGAGCCTACAGCAGGGCTCCCAGGGAGACCTGAGGTGTAGTGGCTGTTTCTACTTTTCCTTTCTGATGTCCCAACCCCACATGCCTAGGGACCTTGGATTTTGTCATATCTCATGGCCTAGGGAGCTTTAGTGGCCTAGTGATAAGCAGCTGTGCTGAAATCCAAAGGCATGCAGTTTGAATCCACCAACAGCTCCATGGGAGAGGGATGGGCAGTCTCCTCTTGTGCAATTTACTGCCTCTGAAAATGCACTGGAGGGTCAGTAATGAGTCCGATCTGACTTAATGACACACAACAACAACATGACTTGGTGGTGAGAAACTGCTGCAATCCCGTTTGAATCCACTGGAGGGTCACCAGGATTGGTTCTGACTCAACAGCACACAATGACAACATTCCATCTAAGCCTAGTCTTGGATTTTTTAAAAAAATGCACTTTTTCTTTATATTTTAGTTCGAATGTCTTTTCCTTTTCTGATCTATTCTCTTTCCTTTCTCTCCTCTAGGTTAATTTTCAAAGCAGTAACTTCCTTAGCATCTACATGCATAACTGATTTGTTATCAGTTGCATTGTGATCCTGTGCATCACAGAACCCACTATTTCCAGGCTCAACACCATCCACCTGACTGTGGGGAGTCGGACTATGATCTGTTGTGATCCACATATTGAGAAGTAGGTTGCCATGTTTTTCTTCCCTGGCAAACACAACTACCTTATTATACACAAAACAGCTATCTATATACTCAACACTCATTGCTGTTGAGTTAGTTGCACTGACTCACAGCTAACCCTCCACTGATTTTCCAACTCTATAAATTTCACGGGAGAAGGTTGCCTATTTCTGTCCCACAGAGCTGCTGGTGAATTTGAACTGTCAAAGTGGACTTTGGCGAACTGGCCTTTTGGTGAACAACACAATTACTTATGGACTTTGCCACCAGAGTACCCTTCTTATAATATAGAGTTTGTCTTAGGAGGACCTGGTCCTTGGAAAAAGACATCTTACTGGGTCAGTGAAAGAGAGGAAGACCCTCGAGATATATTGGCACAGTGACTATTGCAATGTATTTGAGGGTGATGGAGACTGTGACCACATTGTAGGATAGGGCAGGGTTCAAATCTCTTGTTCATAGGTTTGCTGTGGGTCATAGTTCACTCTACAACACTTCACAACACACAACAAAAGCTACATATCTAATAGAAATCCAGATTTAGGAGTTAAAAATTTAGAAGGCAACTCTTCTCTTCTTGTAAAAGGAGCAAGGGCAATGTGAGGTATGTGAGGAAGGCAGAGTCTGTTATTGGTTAACTCTACAAAGAACTGTACCCATTAACATCCACAGCACAAAACAAATAGCTACAAGGTTAAACACCCCCCACCCCAAGCTCCTGCACCTTGTTGTTGACTCATTAACGACCCCATGTACAACAGCTCTGAACCCTGCTCTATCCTAAACCGACTTTATTGTCTCTGACACACTTATCTTCATTACCCCAGTCACTGGATCGATCCATCTTATCGAGGGTCTTCCTCTCCTGTGCTGTCCCTCCAACATCCCAAACATGATGTCCCTCTCCAAGGACTGGTCCCTCCTTGCAGCATGTCCAAAGTATGTCAGATGAAGATTCAGAATCCTTTCTGCCAAGGAGAAGCCTGATTTCACCCTCTCTAGGATGAATCTGTTCTCCTAGCAGCCCTTGGCATTCTCTTCTCCAGCACCACAGCTCAAGGGCATCAGTGCTCTTTCTATCATCCCTAGTCATTGGCCAGCTTTCTGATGCATAGTAAATAATTGCAAAGCCTATGGCCAAGATTAGGCACACCTTCATCTCCACTGACTGGATCATTGCTCTTCAGAACTCTGGAGAGGTCCCTGACAGCAGACTTTCTGAATGCAATTCATCTTTTGATTTCCTGGCTGATGGTACCAAGAGTGTCGATTGTACAATCTCAATCTCTTCACCATCTGTCATGATTCTACCAATAGGCACAGTGGTAAGACTCTTTGGTTCTTTAATGTTGAGTTTCAATCCATATATAAGGCTGCAGTCCTTGACCTTTTGCAGCAAATGCCTCAGGCCCTCCTCAGGTTCAGCAAGCAAGGTTGTGCCGTCTGCATAATGAAGGTTATTGATGAGTTTTCCTCTAATCCATATGCCACGTTCCTCTTTCCAGAGCCCAGCTTCCTAGATGGTCTATTATTCTGCATATAGATTCAAAGGTATAGAGACAGGACACATCCCTGGCATACACCCTTTCTGATTTTGAACTATGCAGTGTTTCCTTGCTCTGTTCTGACGACTGCCTCCTGGTCATGGTCTTGCACCTACCTCTTCTAATCACTGAGTCCAATATTCATTGCAGATTGACTCACAGATGTTACTTTACTTACAGTTATGTTATTTTCAAGGAAACAGGTTGTGGAGAGTGAGGAAGGCAAAAGATATCATGCACTGACAGTCCAGGTTTCATCCAGCAGTCCCATACCAGATTAATTACAAGACACAATTCCTCAATTAGTTTAGATAGCTCCTTAGTCTACAAGTAATACAAATGCAATGCAAATGCAAGAAGCCTCTGGTTTTCTCAATATTTTAGCAAGCTTTGTTACATAGCAGATACAAGTCAGCTTGTCCTTGAATCGTCTAGAAAACAGAACCTTTAACTGTGGCTCTATCTCCAGGGCTCCATCTGGCTATGCCTCTCCAGAGTGTCTCTACATCTGTATTAGCTCTCCCTCTTATATGTTGGCCCCACAGCTGTTTATGATTTTCAAGAGGCTGTTCAATGTATGCCTGCTGACTATGCCTCCAGGAACTAAGGGAATGGATTTAGAAGCCATTTTCAAAAGTTCTAACATCATACTAACTCAAAGGAAACTTTCTTTGGAAAGACTAGTATTTATCTTGCACTTCTAATAATTTTTTATACACCACTCTCGCAATTTGGGTAATTGGGGTATCTCCCTACCATGGTTGTCAGTAAGCCAATTTTTTTATTTCTGCAGATCCTATATAGCACAGTGGAGTATCTCTCTTTGCTCCTGCATGGGATCTTATTTCCCTCGTTTGTTGGCTGTTGAGTCTGAGCTCATTAAATGCATCCAGCGGTCTGAAGAGTGATCATGCAAAACATAAGACCTTGACTTGTTTACACAGTGGTTCCTTCTGCTTTGATACAGATTCATTTGAAGAATGCCCAACTTATTCTCAAGGATGATCTTCACTCAGCACTGGGCTCCCAGTGGTTTCCAATGAATAGTAATGAGCAGTGCCCATTCACCTGGCTGTTATGCTCAGGGAAGTACCCACTAGAGAACACACTTGTAAGTCAAAAGGGCTGAGGGACCTTTCAGGGAAGAAGCTCATCACACACACCCACACCCACACTGTACTCAGAGGCTTGCTGTTGTTCACCTTGCTCTGAAAGGGAGTGCACAGCTGGAAGGAAGAGAGAAGATAAGCAGCAGAAGTGGATTGGCTAACATTTGAGATGGAAGCGTGGAGAAAAACTAACCATCCTTGGGACTCTGGCACTCCTGGGAATTCAGTGCAGCCTGATAGCTTCAAGCTGGGATTTTTAGGGCATAGGAGGTCATGTCTCCCAATATTTAGCTTTACTAGAAGGGAGCTCTGGTGACCTAGTGTGATAAGAAGCTGTGCTGTAATCCTGAAGCACGTGCTTTGAATCCACCAGCTGCTCCGCAGGAGAAACATGGGCAGTTTCCTCCCATGGGATTAACTGCCTCTGAAAACCCACCAGAGGGTCAACTATGAGTTAGTTCCAACTTGACGGTACACCACCACCACCACCACCACCACCACCACCACCACACAGCAGAGTTCTTTTGAGTATCTTTTTTATCCTTTGTAGTATAGGGATAACAGTACTTAATGGAGTTAGTACTTGAGGTGGCCTAGTGGTAAGGAGCTGTGCTGCAAAGGCTGGTGGCTCGAATCCACCAGCTGTACCACAGGAGCAAGATGGGCAGTCTCCTCCCCTGGGATTTTCAGCCTCTGAAAACCCGCTGGAGGATCAGCTAAGAGTCAGTTCCGAACTGAGAGGGGTACATAGGGAGCTCTGGTACATTAAGGAAACATAGCAATGTATTAGGGAGCTCTGGTGGTTTAGTAGGGAGTTGCACTAATAACTCAAAGGTATGTGGTTCAAATCCACCAACTGGTTTGTGGGAGAATGATGGACAATCTTCTCTAGTGATTAACTGCCTCTAAAAATCTGCTAAAGGGTCAACTGTGGATGTTTCTTACTCAATGGTACACAATAACAATTACCCTTAATTTTTGCAATTAACTTTATACAATGTTAAAGCAAACCTTCATTGTATACCTTCACCCACCTCTCATTTAAGTACTTTTTAGTACTTTAGGACTCTTTACTTGTTGGTGCTTTTTAGTACCTATTGAGAGAATTATGAATATTCTCTGTTACTACCCCCTGAGTCTACAGGTGGTAGGTCTTAAACCCTGTTTCAGAATTTTTTTCTTGTTCTTGACACATTATAACTCATTTTTCAGTATTGAACTTGGAACAGATCTTTTATCTGTGAATGATTTTGTAACATCATGGCCTTGGGAAAAATCACTGCATTATTCAGATCACCCAAATGTTGACACATTTCATTATACACATTTCATTTTTATATTAAGAAATCACGTTTGGTAACATCACAACTGATCTTATCAGGAAAGCTTTTAAACCACTGGCAAACTGTCAAGCTCATAGAAACTGTGAGTGGTGTGAATGGTTAGCACACTTGTCCGCTAACTGAAAGGACGGGGTTTGAGACCATTCAGAGACACATCAGAAGAAAGGCTTGGTGATCTGTAGTGAGAATAAGCCCTTAGAAACCCTATAAGGTGTAAAGGAAGCTCTGGTGGCTCCATAGCATGTTTCACTCCTACAAATAAGAGTCTGTGCTCCATTGGTTCGAATCTGCCAATTTCTCTGAGGGAGAAAGATAAGTAGTGTCCTCCTGTTGCACAGACTTGAGGGCAATGAGTTTGAGGGTTTTTTTTTTTTTTGTTGAGGTGGAATTTTCTTTTTGAGGGTTTCTTTTGTTGCGATGCCATTATTGAACAGTGATAACTTAGGTCATGTGCTTACGATCAGATACAAATTTTCCAATATTTTAAAGTTTGCTTGGAAGCATAAAGTTAGTTTTTGGAAACAAGACTGTCAGATCTTTTTCTTCTAAATGACAGGCTTACCTTTTTTTTTTTTTAAGAGTATCTGCCACATACCCAACTCTGATTAACTATAGTTGAGTTTTTCAAGGAGGAAAAAAAATATATATTAGATGACAAAAGCAGCCAGTCCAGCTTGTAACTCAATCATGCAAATGTTTTTCCTTTTTATGTTGCTGCTGTCGTTAAGTTCCCATCAGCTGTGGCTCACTGTGACCTTATGGACAGGTTGGAACTGTACCCTCTCCTGTGCCATCCTCAAAATCTCCTCAGACATGCTTGAACCCATTCTTACAGTCACTGTGCCTGTCCACCTCATGGAACCTCTTCTCCTGTCCTGATCTGCCTGTCCCAGCATAATGGCCCGTTCCAAGGACTGGCCCCTTCTGAGCATGCCTAAAAGGTGCCAGATGAAGGAACACTTTGGCTGAGTTCTCTTCCAAGACAGATTCGCTTGTTCTTTTCACAGTCCATAGTATATACATATACAGCACTCTTTGCCACTACCCCAATTCAAAGGCATCACTTCTTTGGTCCTGTTTACCCACTATCCAATTTTCACAAATATAGGAATTGAAAATACCATGACTTATGTAAAGTACAGCTTAACCTTTAAACTGATATCTTTGCTCTTCAGTGTCTTAGAAGATCCTTGACAGCAGATTTGCCCTGTGTAACACCCTTTGATTTTTTTTTAATTGTTAACAAAATTTTTAACAAAAGTTTATAGAGTACTTGGATTTCCATTCATTCATTGTTGCATTTTCCTCTCTACCCTCACCAACCCTCCCCCCCTCCCCGTTCGCTTTTCTCTTTAACAAGATTCTTCACTGCTGCATGATTTCCTCCCTCCCTCTCGCCCCCATCCACTTTTCTATGCACTTCTTATTCTGGACTGTTGTCATGCAAATAATACCTAATCATATATTTCTTTTATACAGTTCTTTCCGTCATCTATTTAAATGCAGTGTTCCCTATTTAGGCCCTCTTCATAGTTTTCTCACAACCCCCATGTCAGTTCTGTTTTATAACAGTGGCATGATACAGTATTTGTCCTTTTGTGACTGAGATATTTCTCTCAGCATAATATCCTCAAGGGTCACCAATTTACTTTATGAGTTCCTTGTTTTTCAGTGCTGTGTAGGATTCCATTGTGTGAATATACCACAGTTTCTCTGTTTATTCATTTGTTGATGGGCACTTGGGATTGCATCCACACCCTTTGATTTTTGTAATTGCTGCTTCCAATGGTGTTGATTTTGGCTCCAAATAAAATGAAATCATTGACAACTTGAATCTTTTCTCCATCTGTTGAGATGTTGCCCATTGGTCCGGTGGTGAGGATTTTGTTTTCTTGGTGATGAGGTGTAATCCATATTGAAGGTTCTAGTCTTTGATCTTCTTCAGCAAGTGCTATAAGTCTTCTTCACATTCAGCATGCAAGGTTGTGTCATATGCATACTGCAGACTGTCAATGAGTATTCCTCCCATCCTGATGCCACATTCTTTGTCTCATTCAGTGTCTCAAATTATTCAACATGTTGAGTATTTAAAGTACTTAAAAGTTGAGGTTTTGTGAAATTCCTAGTTTATACTGCTTTGTCAAGAACATTCTTTAAATATATTTTTAAATTAAAATTTTGACACTTGGTTATGGAAAAGAATGTGATTGCCAAATATGCTTTGGAGGTAGTGTGGTGATTTGTGCCAATAGTTTTACCTGCCACTGCCTCTTTCTCTTTTTTTTTTTTTATCTTGCCTCTTTCTCTTTTAATAAGCTTTTTATTGCCGACTGAGTGAAAATTTAAAAAGCTTATTAGTTTCCCTGTTCAATAATGTACATGTATTTGGTTTTTGGATGTATTTTGTCATCCCCTCAACATAGCAGCTCTATTCCCTCCTCCTCTATGGATTCCCCATTTCCATTCACCCATCATTCCTGCCTTCTGCACTTTGTTATAGACAAATGCTGCCCTGTTGGTCTCACATGGCTAATTGCCCTGAGGAGCATGTCAAGTGTCACAGTTCACTTTAGGCCTGTCTACTACTTGACTGAAAGGCATCTCGGGTAGTGGGCTCAGTTCCAGGTTTGAAGGCTGATCAGAGGTCAGAGTCTGAGATGTTCCATGCATGTCCATCAAACCAGTTAAGTCTGGTCTCCACCATGTCCTTTTCATATGCAACTGTCAATATAGTGAAATAGTTAAACCTCTTTAAAAGCCCTAAAAAAGCAAGTATGTCATTTTAAAGACTCAGGTGCCCCTGATCCAAGCCATATTTTTCTCTTGCTTTGTATGCATCTGAAAGTTGGACAGTGAATAAGGAAGATGGAAGAATAATTGATGCCTTTGAACTGAGGTGTTGGAGAAGTGCATTGGGTAGCCCATGGACTGCTGAAAGAAAACCAACTCTGTCCTGGAGGAAGTATAACCAAGGTGATCGTTAAAGACAAGGATGGTGAAACTTTATCTCACACATACTTTGGGTATGTTGCCAGGAGGGGATGTTCCTTGGAAAGACATCATGCTGGAAAGGTGGAGGTTTATTGAAAGAAGATTCCCTATAAGATGGATTGACACAGTGCCTACAACAGTGAATGTGAGCGTGGTGGAGATCCTGGGGATGGTGTGGGATAGGACAAGGTTTCTATGTGTTTAAAAGGGCCCTGTGGGTCACAGTCAATGCAATAGAACCTGACAACAAAAACGTTGTGCAGATGGTCTCAACCTCTTAGTGCTGTGGAGTCCTCACTGTGGGAGCCACTAGTCTAGTGGATGAAGTCTGATTCAAGGATGGTGCTGGTAACTTGAATTCTTGGTCTCCTGTGCTGTTTTTAGATTTCCCCACTTGAGAAAACATGTAAGGTCGCTGGGACCTGGGGTTAGCACCTCGATTTAGGCTGACCGGGTAATGAGCAGTTTCTGAGATCGGGTTTTCTGTACTCTCTGAGACATTCTCCTGACCACTAAAGGGGCTGGAGTCATTCAAGGGCATTCCAAGGCTGCTAGGAGACTCTGAAAGACTTTAAAATAGGAAATATAATCCCCTCCATCTTTTTCTGTCCTAGTTTTTCAAGGGAGCTCTGGTGGCCTGTTGTTCAGTGCTGTTGAATCAAGTAAGACTCATAGAGACTCGGTGAACAATGGATCTGAACCCTGTCCTATACTCTGCCATCCTCACACTTCTTGACCTGCTCTAGCCCATTGCTGCATTCACTATGTGAGGGTCTTTCTCTTTCTCGCTTGCCATCATTCTGCTTTTTAAGGAATAACCTCTCCTAGCCACATGCCCAAAGTATGTGAGACAAAACTTCATCATCTTTGCCTCCACTTGGCACTCTGGCTGCGTCTCTCCAAGATATATGTGCTTGTTCTTTTGACAGTCCATGGGATGTTCAATGCTCTTCTCAAGCACCACAGCTTGAAAACATCAATTCTTTGGTTAACCTTATTCTGGTGGCCTGTTGTTTGATGCTGTCGAGTTGAGTATGTCTCATAGTGGTCCTATGAGCAAAAGATCTGAACCCTGTTCTATCCTGTGCTGTCCTCACACTTTCTGACACACAACAGCTCATTGTGACAGTCACCATGTACCATCCATCAGTTTGAAGGTCTTTCTCTCCTTTGCCAACCCTCCACACTTCCCAGCACCATGTCCTTCTCTAAGGAATAGCCCTCCCCCCACCTTCCCAGCAATATGTCCAAAGTATGTAAGTTGAAGCCTCATCATTCTTGCCTCCAAAGAGCACTCCAACTCTCTCCAACACCTATCTGTTTTTTCTATTGGCCGTCCATGGGATATTCAGTGCTGTTCTCCAACACCGCAACTCAAAGGTGTCAATTCTTCTGTCATCCTTATTCATTGTCCAGCTTTCAGATGCATAGCAAGTGATCAGAAAGACGATATAGCCTGAATCAGACACTCCTTAGTCCTCAAACTGATGTCATTACTCCTCAATAATTTGGAAAAGTCCCTAACTGAAGATTTCCCAGTGCAGTGCGTCTTCTTCCTGACTGCTGGTACCAAGGGTGTTAATTGTGGATCTAAGCAAGATGACGCAGTGGACAGTTTCATTCTCTTCTCCATTCATCATGATGTTGTCTACCGGTCCAGTGGTGAGAATCTGGTGGCCTAGTGGTAAGGAATTCAGAAGCAGATTTCCAGATCTTTCCTCTTAGTCTGCAAATGCCACTGAAATTACTTTACTATATATAACTCAGCTGATATTTAAGGGAAAGACAAAGGTTGATTGTTGTTATTTGCTGTTGAGTCGGAACTAATCCATTGGGGACCATCCAGCAGGTTTTCAGAGGCTACACTGTGCACGGGAGGAGAGTATATCTTTCTGTCCGAGCAGATGGTAGATTTGAATTACTTCCTTTGTATTAGCAGTGCAACACCTTACCCAGCAGCCCATCTGCGCTGCTTTACAAATGAGGAGATGGTCAAAGAAGTATGATGAGTCAAAACATAACTGGAAAGCCAGATCTGCCCAGATCCCTAAATCCAAGCTGCACTGAATTCCCAGGAGTGGCATATTCCCAAGGACATCGATGAGACTTTGTAATTAGTTAATTAAACTGATCAATGAATGCCCTTTGACAATAGAAAACAAAATGTCCACAAATGTTTGCAAAAACTATGTGATTTAAAAAAAAAATATTCTAGTGGCATAAGCTTTCTTCATTGTTACTGTGATGTGGCTGATACGGTTTGGCAAACTGACAGATGAGTGGTGGATTGTATGACTGAAGAAGGGAAAAGGCTATTGCAAAAGAGTGATATGACACCACAGCAACAGAATTTGGTCCGTGAGCAGGATGAGATCTCATGTTTGAATACAATAGACGGCCCAGTCCTATGTGTTACTCAGGGGAGTTCTGCCCACAGCGTTTAAAGTCAGGTGACAAATTTGTGACCACAGGGAGAAACGCTTACCTGGAATGGGAGCCTATACACCTTTCCTTTGATTGGTTTTTGTGTGGTCACATGACAGCCCCAATGATAATGAATGAATGGAGAAGAGAATGAAACTGCCCACTGCGTCATCTTGCTTAGAGTTTGTCAATAGATTTCAAAGGGAACAGGACAGATTGTCTTAGGGATAAGAAAAGAAAGGGTGGAAGGAGGAGGACAGAAATGGTGGGTGGCAAAAGAAAAGAAGGAGAGTAGGTAGCCAAACAGGTTTTGTGGTAGAATAGAGTTGCCAAAAATATACCCAGGTGGACCTCGGCTTAGGCAAGAGGCACATTCCTGACAGGCACAGTTGATGAGTAGGTAGGTTTACCCTAAGCATGCGTGCGAGGACTCTGATTGGAAGCTGTCAGCCCTGTGCCTGTGGGCGGCCTCTCTGCACCATCTTCTCTAAGGTCAGTGCTGCTGCTGTTGTTGTCAGGTGCCATCCAGCTGACTTCAACTCTTTGCGATCCTATAAACAACAGATCTGACCCTTGCCTTACTCAGCCTGTGCCAGCTTCACAGTCTCCCACATGCTGGAGCCCACTGTTGCGGTCATTGCGACTGTGTCTAACTCTTTTCTAAGGTTTTTCTCTTTTATTGAGGGTCTGACCCTCTACCTTTCGCAGCATGATGTCTTTTTCTAAGGGCTGGCCTCTTTCTGAAAACATGTCTAATGTATGTACAATGAAGTTTCACTCTCCTTGCCTCTAAGGAGCACTCCGTTTGCACTTCCTGTAAAATAGACTTATTTATGCTTGTGGCAGCCCATGGGATATTCAGTGAGAGTCCTCAAAAATATCAACCACAAACCAAAGCCACTACCATCTCATTGACTCTGACCCATAGTGACCCTCCACCAGGTTTCTGAGGCTGTAATGGGAAGAGACTGCCTGTCTTTCTCCCTTAAACTGGCTGGTGAACGCGAGTCACTTACCTGCCTTCTGTTAGCAGCACAACACGCTATGCACTGTGCAATGAGAACACCTTCCCATATACCAAATACCTGGTGATTGCAGAAGGAGCCTGGTGGCTCAGTGCTTAAGGTGCGTGGCCACAACTGGAAGGTCAGCAGATGACAGGGAGAATGATGTCACCATTGGCTCAAAATTATTTTTATTCTGATTTTATTACAAAGTTTGAATACATTTTTTTTTCCAAAAAAGATTCCATTTTCCTTCACCCCACTCACCCATTGAATTGTGTAACCCTGTGATTAACACTTTATCCCTGCATCCTTCCTCACCCCTTTATTCTCACCCCCTTGGATCCTCATACTCACTCTACAATAATGGTTTTATACAGTATTTGTCCTTGTGGGACTGAGTTAGTTCACTGAGTGTAATGCTCTCCAGTCCCTCCTAAGTTAGGTAATCATTTACAAAATCATTCCTCCTGTGTGCTGCGTAGTATTCCTTTGTGTGAATGTACTACCACAGTCCATTCGTTTGTGGTAGGACATTGAGGCTGTTTCCATGTCCTGCAATGTTTATAGCAGCATTATTCTGCATTGGTTCTTAAAGGACCTACAGCCTTGGAAACCCTCTGAAATTGTCTTCCTCTGTCCTGCAGGGTCACAGTGTGTCAGATGCCACCATCGGTGTGCCAGCTGACATTTATGGGAATGGCTTTGTAATTAATGAATTACATTAATCAATAGCAAGTAATGTCAGAAAACAGAAAGTCTATGAATGACTGTATGAAAAACCAATATGGTTTGTAAACCTACACTCACAGCTGTAGACAGAAGGTGAAGGCATTTCTCTTGCCTTCCTTTACTAGTTTGTTTGATGTAAGATAATAGAAGAGGTAAAACAAGCAAAAAAAAACAAAAAACCCCTGCAAACACATTACCATAGAGTTGGAACTGACTCGTAGCTGACTGTCTAGTGGGTTTTGAAGTGCTATAAATCACATGGGAGGAGATTTACTCATCTGGTGGCTTTGAGCTGCTCACTCTTGATTGGCAGCACAACACACTACCCCTTAGGCCCTAGAGTTCCCTAGTAGAAAAGATGGGATGATGGCAATAACCATTCTCCTATACTCCATGACCACCATTCTTTTAGGGGAGCAAGGTTGTAAAAGACGATGAGAGGGAAGAAAGAAACAGGAGGACGAGATGAGAATTTTTGAAGCAGGCAGCTAGTTCTGTTAGAGAGGAAAGATGAATTCACTAAGTGACGCTGTGTGAAAGCTAGAGTCTATACCACACACACAGAACTATTCCTGGTTCCTGGGATGGAAAAGGAGGGAAAAGGAGGACAATTAATAAATAAGTAAGTTGAGTATACAAGACAATAAGGGGTGATAAAACATTGTAATTTATGAATTAATCAGTTGTAATTTAGAAATGACAAAGGGCGTGGGTAGTCGGGGCTGAAGGTGGCTCCTGGCTCTCATTCCACACCCTGGGCAGTCTGATAAAGGGTCATTTGGCACACCCACCCACAGCCAATGAGACCAGAGAGGAGCACAACCAGTCACCCTTAGTCACAGAACTCACCAGCGTGTATGTAACATGAAGAAATTGAAAGGGAGATAGGGTCCATATGCATAAGGTATTAGGAGTTGGAAAAGTAGGAGAGACACAAAAATATTATAACTCTGAAGAGATTTCAAAACTGTGAAGGAGTGAAAGAGACCCCAGAAATGCCTTTCATAATTCTAGGGGTTTTTATTTTATGAGTGAGGAAATGAGCTTAGTGAATTAAGTGATGTGCTCAAGGTCACAGCTATGCTCACAGTTTTAAATTCATTCCATGCCACCAGGCAGCCTATTGTCAAAAGGTATGGAGTGCAGAATTCTGAGTACTCTTAGGAGTAGAGATGGGAAGAGAATGTAAGAATGGATTTTCTTGTTTGCTTAATATACCACAGAACTCCAAAGCTGAAGGTAAAATCCGCAATGAGTGGGACATGAGAACTTGAACTCTCACTTCCCCTCCTGAAAAGAAGCTGTGGTTTTCTTGAAGTGGAGGCAGGTTTGACAGCAGCTAAATGATTCCCCTTTTTCATTTCTCAGGCTGCCTGCTCTGGACTGCCAGAGCAGGTAGGTGCGTGTTGCTGGCATACGTGTGTGGGACTCTGGCAGTTTCCATCCTGCAGTTTCTGTAGATTGGAGGAGGTAATCCCCAGGCACCCTTTCATAGGTTTTTAATCTTGTTAACCCTCGTGGTACCAAGAGGCACCTGACATTCTGAGCAGGCTCGTGGTTTGGTGCCAAGCAAGTGCCTGTTATCCTGACGTTCTAATTGTTAACTTGAATGGAATGCAAAACTTCTGGTTTGGAGCCGAGCTGGTTTTTAACTGGGAAGAACTTGAGGGATATTGAAAATGGGGAGTACATTGTGTTATTATGGTTGATGGCTGACCCAGGGCTTAAGTTCAAGTCTCCCCTTCTCTGATAAACAGCTCCTCATTGGATAGAGACACTTGCTTCTGTAGGGGCAGCATCAGCAGTGAACTCTACTCCTTATGAACTCTCGCTTTGACACTTTTTAAATTTAGCAAGCCAAGGCTTGCTTGGGGATTAGAATTAGCAGTTTATCATAATCCTATCTTAATAGACACACACAGACATTCAAAAAGCCCCCATCACTTCCAGTATTAAGATTTACTTCTGTGAGTCTGTCTTATGAGCCCACCCTAGACCCCTGCAAATTTAGGAGGGTTTTTTTCCCCCTTAAGGGGAAGTGTGGAAATCGAAAGGGCTCGTTCATTTACATTATTGTACATTACACACTATCTCTGCGACCATTATATTGTGTTCTCTTCAATGGTGTTTGCTCTGAGGGTGGGACACAAGGCTGTTTAGTGTCTCGTAAAACATTTACCAAAAGCACTGAGCCGTGGTTTTGAAGGGCATTCCGTTGCCAGAGTGTGGGAGGAGAGAGGGAAGGAGCAGGCGAACAAGAGCTCCAGGTGCTTGGCAGGTACTCGCTTCATACTTTGCTATTTCTAAAGCTTTAAAACTTCAGGGTGCCGGAGACTCACTTCTTTTCTGCTGAAGGCATCGGTGGGGAGCAGGTGGAAAAAGTGGGTTATAGTCATTTCTTAGCAGATTGTTATTTTTTCGGTGTCTCCGAGTTCCCCTGAGAGTTGTAACCTTTGGTTTCGAACAAATGTTCTTTTCGGCCAGGGGACTTCATTGCCATGGGGGATGGGGGTGGGGGGACAGCCACCTGCTTGTGGGGTCCTGCCACAGACGGGATCAGATGCTCGACTGTGCTTTAGTCGAGAGTGCAGCCAGGTGTTGGGCTTCTAGTAGGCGACGTGTAACCTTGTGATTTGCACTCTGGGTTTGTCTGCCGGTGACTCATTCCATCAAAAGGTTCGGGGAAATGGTGCCTCGGGTTTTGTGAAAATACTTTCCAGCCTTCTTTATTCCTGTACTTTGTTAAAGTCAGACAAGATAACAGCAAAAAAAAAAAAAAAAAAGGCCAGCTTGAAACTCCATTTTGTTTTGTTAAGTTCTCAAGTAGGTGTTTTGAGAACTGGGCAGCTAAGAGTGACTTTCAGATGCTCCTCATACAGTTTATTAGATTGTTTGGGTGTTTGGGGGTTTTTTTCCCCCAGGAACAGGGAGCCTTTATATTCTAGGGTAGTTTCATTGTTACTTTTATTTTGTTGAAAAATAGGAGTGTATGTGATAAATGTATGGCCTTTATCAGATCGATTGTAACAAAGATATGCAAGACAGATATCCCTACCCTTGTTATTAGTGGCTAAAACCCAAATATTAAGTAAGATTTTTTAAAAAAAAAAGTCAAGTGCTAAATGATTTCTGCACTAGCCAGTTCACAGGGAAAGAATCTGCATTATAATTGAGCAGATATACACTGACAGGCTTGTTTATTGTCTCATATAGTAAGAAAGATACAGGTGTAAAGAAAAAAAAATTCATCAGCTCTGGAAGAAAGTGATTTGGAGTAATTTTGTCCCAGTGACCCCAGTCGTGGGAAGCCAGTGGCTTTCCTTGGGACAGGTCATTGCAAAATGACTGTCAGGGAACAGTTATTTTAGAGAAAACTTTCTTCTAGGGAAAGGAGTCACGGTGGCTTTATGTATTAAGGTGACACAGCGACAGTGGAGGCTCAGAGACATTGATTTAACCAGAGGGAAGGGTATCTGTGTCTTAAGAAAAATAAAAATGGCCCAGAAGCAAGTCCTTGCACTCGGGTGCCTGTGCAACTTTAACTTTTGGTAAGTAGGCTCTCTTTGGTTACCTCTCTTTTGAAGAGTTTGAAACTATGGTGGGGAGACATACTCCCTGCTTGACTGTCACCTAGACGCACTTAGATTGCTTCATCTGCCAAGCCTCTGACCTTCTGTGATCCCACATAAATCCAAAACACAGACCCTGGCTGGCGAAGGACACGGGGCATTTCTCTTGTTGTCTCTGCAGCAGACGGAGGAGACAGTTTTAGGTCTGCTCTTTTATCAGGAGGGAGAACAGGTGGCCTAGTGGTAAAGAGTCACACTCCCCAGCCAGGGGCAGGTGGTTGGAATCCACCAGCTGCTCCCCAGGAGACAGATAGGCAATCTCCTGTGTGATTTACAGCCTCTGAAAAGGCCACTGGAGGGTCAGCAACAACATTTTACCAGGATCAGGAAACCATTCCCAGATACCCTGTCATTCCTTGTATTTTTTTTATTGCACTGGGAAACGCCCTATAGTTGGTGTAATCACTTTCCTTATTTCTTTCCAATTTCAGATCCCAGAGATCTGTGTGGAATTGCAAGAAACTCATATCCCAGAGCAGCCATTTGTACCTCTTTTGGGTGTTCTTAGTTACATAATAGTCTCTCCACGAATCAAGTCATGCATCAAATGAAGCCCTGAGTAACTTGGCCCACATCGCTGGTATTTTCAGCTTTGTGACGGTTAAATACGATATGATAATGGCGCTTCTCTGTCAGGCTGGCTGGCTTAAGGCCTAACTGAGTAAAGTCTCTGAGCAAAGGTTGTTGTTACCTGTTCCTTCTGTCCTTTCAATGGCAAGTTTTTGATTGGTCAGATGACATCTCCAGGTGCAGTCATGGACTCTGAATCAGATGACAGTTTGCAACATGGGGGAAGACCCATGGAGCCAGGGCTGTTTAGGTTCCCCTGGTGGACAGCGCTGTCACATGGAGGCATTAGTGGGTGAAAACTTTTCGGGACTGATTCTGATTATCTTGCCTGAGTCCTACTCGTAAGAGTAGGTCAGAACTGGACAGGCAAGTTGGAGAGATTGTCCAAAGAGTCTTGGGCCATTTGTAATCAGTTGTGTTTTTGTAGAATGATATTAAAATACTCTATATGTACAGGGAGCTCTGGTGGCCTAGTGGCAAGAAACTGTGCCGCAATCCTGAAGGCACACAGTTCGAGGACACCAGCCACTCTGCTGGAGGAGGATGGGCAGTCTCCTCCAGTATGATTTACTGCCTCTAAAAACCTGGTGGAGGGTCAGCTATGAGTCAGTTCTGACTTGATGGTATACAACAACAACAACAAGAGCATGTATAGGTCAAAGATCCCTAGTGATATTACTTGTTGGAAGGCTGAAGTCTGAATCCATCAGAGACTCCTTGGGAGAAAGATGGGGTAGTTTGTCCTCTTAAAGATTTATAGCCTGGGAGACCCCATCAAGGATAGCCAGGAGTTAGAATGGACAGACGCGATAACAGGGACTTGATTTGATTTTGTGTTGGTTGGTGACTGAAGATTCTCTATTTAATCAGCAACTCAAGCTCTAAAATAGTATTAATAAAAAAGGCCTCAGGGCATCCAAAATGAGTGTTGTGAAGTCCATCATTCAGTACCTGCTGACTCAGAACTGAGATTTCATCAATAAAAACGCCTCATGAAATGTATAATAAAACAGAAGTCGTCGTCTTTGCCTGGCTAATGGCCATTCATTCATTCAGTACATATGTACTATGAGTTCATTCTGGACTAGGTTTTTATTCTTACTAGTCATGTCAGAGATCCATCAAATTAGATCTTAATATGTCCCCTTTCAAGGTTTTATTACCTTCATTTTACAATTGCTTTTACTGTTGAACTGTAAGTTGACTTAGGTTCTGGACCTGATGGACTCTGTATCCTGGAGTGTGTTGTCCTCGGCTTCTCCTCCAGCATTAGCACGTGCTGTTGTTGTTCCACGCCACAGAGTCACTTGCTGACTCTTATTTCCCCGTGTGTCAGTGTCGATCTTCCCCATAAGGTTTCTATGTCATAATCTTTACAAGATCAGATCACCAGCTCTAAACTCCTATGAAGCTGCTGGGTAGATTCAAACCGCCAACCTTCCTGTTAGCAGTCAAGCTCCTTACTAGGTAGTCAATAAATAATGTTCCAAATACATGAATAAATTCATGAATAGAGACAAGTTATGAGGGCAGAAATAACCACTGTTGCATGCAACATAAAAATAGGGCAAAAATTAATATCACACAGTTTAGAAGAAATGTCCAGCCATGCAAGTGTGTAAAGGTCACTGATTCATCAAGAGGAATGGGCTTCTTAGCCTCAGTGAAAAGTACTGATCATTTGGGAAAGATTTTCATGCAGGAAAAACCCAGTTTTCCAGCTTAAGGGAGTCAGTACAATTATTTGCAAAATTTCACGTATGTTGTTGTGTACTGTAGAGTCGGAACTGACCCATAGCTGACCCTCTGGCAGGTTCTCAGAGAGAAAGCAGGAGACTGCTCATCCTTCTCTCACAGAGCAGCTGGTGGCCTCGAATCATATACCTTTGGGATGGCAGTTCAGTTTCTTGCCATTAGGCCACCAGAGCTCCGTTATGAGCAATTCCTTATGTCTGCAATTCTGAAGCTCCATTGCACTCGCGTACATGTGAGACTAGTAAAAAGCATGAGAGGAAAACTTCCACATAACAAGATTATATCAAGTGAATGTTTGGGAAAAGTATCTTGAAGCATCATTGCAGTATATAGCATAAAGGCGATAAAATGCACAACCCTCATCTGGATAGCCTGATAATTTATAGATACATATGCAGCTGTGTATATCCACCCAGATCAAGATACAGAACATTTTCAGTATCTTAGAGGACTCCTTTAGGTCTCTTTTGCCTATCAAATTCTCCTTCTCTAGAAGCTCAGCTCATTGCTGTTGAGCGGAAACCGACTGAGAGCTGACCTTCCTCTGGGCTTCAAGGCTGTAAATCACAGTGGAGGTGATGGCCCAGGGGCCCCTGCTAGATCCCAACCACCAGAGGCCTTGGCTTAGCAGCTCCGCTCCCTCAGGACTGTCACCAAGGGCACCTTTTCTCCCCTAAAGTAACCATTATTCTCACTTCTACCACCAGCATTAACTTTGTTCTTGAGCTTCCGAAGAATGCTCTTTTGCATCTGGCTTCTTTTACTCAACGTTACTAATGTATTCATGTGTTGGATGGAATTTATTCAAAGGTGGCATGCATTCTCCTGCATGGATAGACCACACTTTAAAGAAAGTCTAGGGAATATATTTGTTGTTCCTGTTGTTCAGTACCATAGAATCAGAACCAACTCATAGCTGATCCTCCTGTGGGTTTTTAGAGGCAGTTAATCACACCGGAGGAGACTGCCCATCCTCCTTCCACAGAGCAGGTGGTGGCCTTGAAGTGCATGCCTTTGGGATTGCAGAACAGCTTCTTGCCACTAGGCCACCAGAGCTCCCCAAAGATTATATTTGGAAGCAGGAGTGGCATCCACTTCCTAAATAACATGCCTCCGGAAATTCTATGAACTTTGATAAATGTCAATAGTTGTAGAGGGGCTTAAGGTCTTTCGTTCAAAGGGTCACTATGAGTCGTGCTCAACTCGAAGGCAATCAACAATACACACACACCCACCCACTTTTTTTTTAAATTTTTTTAAGAAACAACTGTGAAGCCAGCTCTGTCCAATGAAGTGATTTCAGACAGGGCTGGATGGAAGATTTGTCACAGAAAGGGTGCTGGAAGAGGACTGAATGGGGAGTATATTTGCTAAGGACTCTATTCAGGCTGTTGATTTAACTGAAACAATTTCCCTAGGAGGGGACTACCATTCACCTTTGCAGATGAAGGAACAGCCTCAGGAAAGCCTCATGACCTCCAAGTTGGGTTTGTTAATTATGTCTGAGAGCAATCTCATCAGTAACCCGATAGACTCCAGATTACTGCAAGGCCTTTGACACCTCTGTTTCCAAAGGGTCGGGTCTCACGCCTTAGTGTCCCATTGCTGCCTCAAAAAGGCTTTAATGTCTTTGTGGTTAGTAGAAAGGCCTTTTCAGATGGGATGCTTCAAAGCAGTCATCCCAAATTGTTTTGAACAGATTCTTTTTCATATACATATACAATTCATATAAATGCATGCACAATTAATTATAAGAGCACCACCATATATTCTTGTATATTCCCTTTATACTTTAAGTAATCTCCATGCTTATGTTTTAATTTGTGTGCTATAAAATGTTTACTTTATGAATGAGAAAGCTGAAGTAGAGAAACTCAGGTCACGCAGCTGGTCCCCTTGGGTCCCCAGCTCTTCCCACTGATCATACTACCCACTACCCCAACACTGCTGGCTATTGATGATGGATGTTATTGATCATTGAAAACAAAATTCCTTCCAGTTTTTCATGTCATACTCATTGCTGTGTGCTAAGCTAAACACTGCACCAGAAACTTTATCTCAATTTTCAAACAACTTCACCAGCAGGAACTCATTAACCCCTTTTTATAAATGAGAAAACTGAGGTGCATGCTAAGAGGTCAAAGGCCTTGAATAAAGTCACATTGGTTAATAAGTGCTGGAGCCTGCTTTCACATTTAGATAACTTTGACCCCAAAGTCTATTTAGGGCGCTCTGGTGACCGAGTGGGTAAGGAGTGTTACTACCTTTCCAAAGGCAGGTGGTTCCTCGACAGAAAGATGGGTAGTTTCCTCTCATGGGATTTATAACCTCTGAACACCTACTGGAGGGTCAGCTAGGAGCCATTTCTTAGTCTCCCTATGCATCAGCTGCCAATCAGGAAATGTTTTTGGAATTTTTTTCTAAATTACAATTTATGTAAATGCAGTTGGAAAATGACTAGGGAGGATAGAAGGAGAATTGACGCCTTTGAGCTGTGGTGCTGGAGAAGAGTACTGAATGTACCATGGACTGCCAGGAAAACAAACAGATTCATCTTGGAGAGGATTAAACCAAGCTACTCCTTGGAGGCAAGGATTCTGGGGCTTCGTCTGACATACTTTGGACATGTTGCCAGGAGGGACGGGTCCTTGGAGAGGGACATCATGCTTGGGAGGGTGGAGGGACAGCGCAGGAGGGGAAGACCCTCTATGAGATGGAGTGATTCGATGACTGGGGTAATCGGGATGGGTGTGTCAGAGGCAGTGCGGTTGGCGCAGGATAGAGCAGGGTTTAGGGCTGTTGTGCATAGGGTCGCTATGAGTCACAAATGACTCGACGGCATATAACAGCAACAACAATAAATGCAGGAGTCTGAAAACAAGTTGTTGATACTTTCTGACAACCTCACTCAACGTATCTTCCTGATAAATGACATTTTCTTTTAAATGGAAAAAACCCTCCACCTCTTCTTGTCTCCAAGAGAGAACAAACTTATAATTGACCCTCTCGTGGGTTTTTAGAAACTCTGGTGGATTTGCAGTACCAGAGAGGTGATACCTTTGGTTGGATTAAATGGAAAAAATGGTTTAAACTCTTGGAATGGAAAGAAAATGGATCTGAGGCTCCTCCTTTGCATTGCCCCTGATACTGGGTGGTTGGTCACCTGTGGGGATACTGGAAAAAGGGCTCTTGCCTTGGGCAGATGACTCCACATGATTTCCAAAGTCCCTTAAATGCACGCATTTTCCCCGATTATAATTAAACAATCCATGAAGGAAAATTGAACAGAAGAAGAGAAGAGTGACTTGACTTCATTATTTTCTTCCTTCATCACGTCTTTTTTTTTTTTTAGTTTATTATTAATTTCAGTGAAAATTTACAGACTTTGGGTTTCCATTCATTCATTGTTGTACTTTTCTCCCCTACCAACCCTGCTTCCTAGTACACTACCCTCTTGAAAAAGTAAAAGAAAAATTCTTTCATTGTTTTACAAACCCTCCCCTAGGTCCACTCCACTATGCAGCCTTTCTCTGGACTCCTGTCATGACAAAAATACCTAATCACATATCCCTTTTAAACAGTTTTCTCCGTCATCTGTTTCAATGCAGTATACATTACTGACCCCATCTTTCTCAGTCTCCCCACAACCCTGATGTCAGTCCTGTTTTACAATAGTGACACCATGCAATATTTGTCCTTTTGTGACTGAGATACTTCACTCAGCATAATGTCCTCCAGGGTCACCCATTTTGAATAATATTGGATGAGTTCCTTGTTTTTCAATGCCACGTAGCACTCCATTGTGTGAATATACCATAGCTTCTCTACCCATTCGTTTGTGGATGGGCACTTAGGTTGTTTCCAACTCCTTGCTATTGTGAATAAAGCCTCAATAAACATGGGTGTGCATATATCTGCTCGGATGTCAGTTATGGTCTCTTTGGGGTATATTCCCAGTAGTGGAATTGCTGGGTCAAATGATATCTCTATTTGCAACTTTTTGAGAAAGTGCCACACCGCCTTCCACAGGGGTTGCACCATTTTACACTCCCACTAACAGTGAATAAGGGTTCCAGTTTCTCCACAACCTCACCAGCATTTGTTACTTGCTGTTCTGTTAAATTTTGCTATTCTGTCTGGGGTGAGATGATATCTTATAGTTGTTTTGATTTGCATCTCTGTTAGAGCTAGGGATTTTGAACATTTCTTCATGTGCTTGTTAGCCATCTGAATGTCTTCTTCGGTGAAGTGTCTGTTCATATCCTGTGCCCATTTTTCAATTGGATTATTTACCTTTATCTTGTTGTGATAGAAAGAAAGGCTTTTATATTGAGGTGGTTTGGGGTATTTTTTGTTTGTTTGTTTTTGTTAATTAAATGGCTTCTTATTGGAAAGCCATAAAAATGCTTACATAAGAAATGTTTCATTTCTTAAACCAGAATATTACAGCAAATCATGTGTACAGTTACTGCTGTGGTTTGCTATTAGATACCACAGAGGGAGTCAGATAAAATCACGAAAGCGTTAAATACTTGTCTTCCCACCATTGACTGAATGTCATCCCTCTTATGATGATTCAAAGATGTCTTGGAGAAGGTACAAGCCAGAGTGCGCTTTTGTGGCAAAGGTGTTAAAAGCCTCATCTCAAATACTTTGGTTATGTTGCTAGGAGAGGCTACTCCTTGGAGAGGGAAATCATGCTTGAAAAGATAGAGCGTCAGTAAAAGAAAAGATTTTAAATCAAATGGATTGACACAGCGATTGTGAGGATGGCAGAGGATAGGCAGAGTTCAAATCTGTTGTTCATAGGGTCACTATGAGTTGTATTCAGCGTGACAGTACCTAACAACAACAATAACTCATTGCTTTTGAGTTAGAACTGACTCATCGCTGACCCTCCAGTGTGTTTTCAGAGGCTGTAAACTGCCTGGGTGGAGACTGCCCATCTTTCTCACTCAGAGCAGATGGTGGATTCAAACCACCTGCTTTGGACTTGGTAGAGCAATTCCTTACCCATTAGGTGCCCCCTTAACATGATGAAGCAATTTTAAACTGCATTAAGTGATAGACAAATATTTAACTAGAATTTTTAAAATGGCATACAATTTTAAAAATGACATTTAAAAAAAAATTAAATACATACTAAAAATTACCAGGCTCTGTGGACATGAGATGCTATGGAAATGACATCAGAGCAGTAACCTTCTAGAGACGAGCTAGCTCCACTCTTGAGCCTTTGTTTGACTGGTTTGTGACTTAGAAGAACTTCTGCAAGCTCGCTGGCAGCACTCTGGTTTGCACTACTCTCCCTTGTTTCCTCACCCCTCCCCACAGCAGTTCTCAGGCACACTCTTTTTATACAGTGAGTTTTTGCTGGGTTTCTCCCCCCCCATTATTTTCTTTTCCAATTCTTGGAAATGAAAGTAAAATTTATTTTGATGTGACATTATTATATGGATAATGAATTCTGAGGAAGAACCAGGCTTAGGAATTTCAGTCCAGCCCTTTGTAATCTTTGCATAGAGGAAAATTGTTAGCTTCAGAAAAACAAAATATTTCCATATTTGTACAACTTGCCTTTAGAAGTTGGCAAACCTAGGACCCCTGTAAGCACTTCTTTCATAAGAAATCTGCTCTCTGCAGATATTCATGAATGACTTGTTTCCTGATTATATATTTTAACCATCAAAAGGGATCTGAGTAGAGAATCCTAAATCCAGCTCCTTGATAGCAAGAGTTTAGAATGTCATATGGAACTATCCATATTACCCTTTTTTAAAAAAAATATAAATCACTCATCATTCTTTTGTATTTACTGCTCACGTTTCACATGTATATGAGAACACTGAAAATACCATGGCTTAGGTTAGATGTTCCCTAGTCTCCAATGTGTACTTTTGCTATCTGAAACTTTTTTCTTTCATATTCCCTCCTATTTCTTTTCTCAATTGGTTTTCACCATTCACTCCCATTTCTTTCTTATCTTTGTATTTGTTGCCTGATCTTAAATGGCATAATGTGTTAACATCTTGGGCTGCTATCCAAGCCACTTCTTGGGAGAAAAATAAGGGAGTCTCTCTCTGAAACCCGGTGGGAAGGGCTGCTATGCGTCAAATGAATTTATAGGTACCTTGGAAAACTGACAGTAAATGTTTCATAAAATTTCCCAGGTTGTGATCTCTCTGGTGGCCTAGTGGTAAAAAGTGCACCGCAAACCTGCAGGGACCTGGTTTGAATCCAACAGCCGCTCTGCAGCAGAAGGTTGGGCAGTCTTCTCCCAGGCGATTCACTACCCCTGAAACCACGTGAGAGGGTCAGCTTTGGTCATTCCAATTCGATGGTATTCAATAACAACAACAATCTGTACAGAAGCATCTTTCTTCTGTGGAGCGATGGGTGGGCTTGAACCACTGATGTTTAACTCATAATGGCTCCAACTTTGGAAAATCCTTAGTAAAAGACCAAAGACTAGTATGCTCTACAGTGAAATGAATCACTGGGTATGAAGCACTGACTTTGCAGTTAGCAACTGAACATTTAACCACTGCTCCTCAGAACTGAGTCTACAGGTGACATTCATCACTGTTAGAGTGTCCATTTGTTGGTGTGGCTGGTGCTACTCTTCCACCACCCCTCCATCCACTCCCCAGAGCAGAAAACTGCAAAAACCATGTTCATCCATGATTTGGAACCACTCCTTCTTCCAATTCCTGTAATCCAACCTGGCTACTGATAGAGCCCTGGTGATGATAGCAAATAAATTGTACTTTGCTGCTCACCCAAAAATTGATAACTGAACCCACAAAAACCACTCCATTGCAAAATGACTCAGTACCTGCCGGCATGTGGATTAGATTACAGTCAGGAAAACACTAAGGAGCAGTTCTGCTGTAATATACGGCATGTCGTGAATAGGGACAACTCCACGACAGTTTACGACAGCTCTGCCTTTGGGGCCCCTTTGAGAACTTGTTGCAGCCCTCTGTGCAGGCGTTTTGTACCTGTATTATGTTTGACAGATCTAGATTCCAGTTCCAGGTCTTTGTAGCTTGTGCTTGAAAATCAGAGAGTGAAGAAAGGAATTGGACATAAATGTCAGATGTTAGCCACCGCTTCTGAGTCCCCACACTGCCCGAAATGTCTGCTCAGGCTTAACAAATGTACCTGTTTTCAGGTTCTGTATCATTGAACACTTAGTGATTCACATGCGGTCATTAGTCTCTGTCCCCGCCCCTCATCCCACAAATATGGAGGGGGAAACACTTCTAAACGACTCTCAGGGAGCTGCGTCCACTCCCTCCTTCATGCCTGACTGGCCCTCAGTGTCGCCCAGGCTGATCCACTAAGGGCCATTCTCTGCTCCTTTTTTGAAACAGAGTTAACAAGGAGACAGCAAACAAATCTGCTGTGGGAATCGTGTCAACATGATTACAGTACAACAGGTGATTTGTCCAGCGTGGCGCACCACCCATGTTATCCGAGAAGGATCTAAAACAATTATAAAAGGCCTCAGCTTAGCCGGCTGAAATTCACTTGCCGAGCTAGCTGCGCAGACGTGTTATTGCCTGAGTGAAAACTTGAGCTGGAAGAAACAGATCAGGAGAGAGAGCGAGCAACTGAGCTTCATACGACTATATGTTTTTATATTTATTTAAAGAATTTTGTTGTTATGGAAAGCATACACTGAACATGTATCAATTGAGTAATAATTTTGGAATGTAGAATTCATGGATACTGATCATTTTCAAGTTGTCCAGCCATTCCCATCCCCAGATTGTCCACCTCCAATAACATATTTACTGCTATCTAAACTTCTTGTCTAACATCTGAGTTTTTATTGCATCTCATGGCAAAGTTGACTTAAGCTTTTAATGTTGTTGTCGTCATCATTGTTTTGTGCCTTCAAGTGGCCTGTGAGTCATAGCAATCCTGTGTACAACAGCCCTAAACCCGGCTCTATCCTGTACCAACCTTATTGTCTGTGACAACCCCTATCCCCATTACCCTAATTACTGAATCAATCCATCTCATTGAGGGTCTTCCTCTCTTGTGCTGTCCCTCCACCTTTAGTAATGTTTTAAATAATATTAAAACCAATGATATAAAAATCTTCATAATATTTGAATTCTATTGAATCTTGGTCCAATCCTAATAGAGTGGATGTAACTTTTCTAAGACTTGCTAGCCTTTGTGCCCAAAAATCATCTGTTCTGGATTACTGTCTGCAGCTAGACCTATTCTCCTATGCAGTGTGGTAGCAAACAGTCACATGTGGCCACTTCAATTTAATGAATTTAATGAAGAGTAGAATTAGTCCCAGTTTTGAATTTGCCTCATGTCAGTTTCTCTGTAGCACTTGATTAACCCGCAGTTCACTGCCTTGGAGTCAGTTGTGATTCATGGATTCTCTCCTTCAGGTTGAGGCTGTAAACCCTTCTGGTTCAGAGTGGTTGGTGAATTGGAACTGCCAGGATTTTTAGTTATTTAGATATAGGTTTCACATGTAGTATATTTAGAATATGCATGTCAAAATGTGGCAAATATATAAGTAACCAAAGAGTGCCATTTTTACAATCTTCACTTGTATAGTTCAGTTTTTTTCAGGTTTTGTCTGTCATGTTGTTCAGCTGTCATCATTAAACACTCCCAAATTTTTCTGTCATCCTAACAGAAACTCGGTATCTCCTCATCGTGTCTTTTTTTCCTTCTCTTCTGCCCCTCATCCCTTTAATCACTAACAAATTTCCATCTATACATACTTACTTTGTGTAGTTATTCCATGTACATGTGATCATACAATCTTTGCCATTTTGTGGCTGCTTATGTCACGTAAATGTTGCGCTAGACCATTATTAAGAGGGGAAGAGGGAAGTATTGTATTATGTGACCTAAACAAAACGAGGTGAACTATTTGGCATCAAGCCTATTTCAACTCAAGGTCACTCCATGTTTTACAAAGTAGAAATGCTCTGTCAGATTTTCCATGTTGTGGCCTTTATTGTGAGGCATCTCTTTGTATATTTGGACTATCATCCTTTCATTAGTAGTTGGGTACTTAACTGTTTGCTCCACTTCTGATCTTGAACATGATGCAAAGCACTTTCTAATTCATATGCCCAGGAAATGAAGAAGCTCTTGTCCTGTGGGGTTATCCCAGTGCAGCTGTATTATATCCATTCATCTGAGATTCAGCTTTGTTTGGGTAATTCATTGCCTTGTATTGCTAACTAGTATTACATTGTATGACTACAGCTGAAACATTTTAACTGTTTTAACTAAATGTAGACAGAAGAGGTTATACAGAAAGCTGCTGTAAACATTCTTGTAAAGACTATTTGTGGGCATATGATTGTACTTCTCTGCGGTAAATCACTGGTGGTTGTGTACTGTGTTCTGTCGAGTCAGAACTGACCCATAGCTGACCCTCCTGTGGAGTTTCAAAGATAGTAAAGTCCATGAGAGGAGATTATCCATACTTCTCTCACAGAGCATGGATTTGAACCAAGTGCTTTTGGGATTGCAATACAGCTTTTTATCTCTAGGCTATCTGAGGTCCCCTAAAATTACTGGAAATACAAAATTTTTTTTAAAAAAATAGCATTTTAACTAGGATATTATGATACAGTGTTCTTATCAGTCTTCATGATTTTGATGTTAATCATTTGAGTAATGTTTGATGTAATCATTTGGGAAAATCCATGATGATAGTTTGTAAAGAGCATGCTCATGAAAATGTAATATTTACCTAATAAATTAGAGTTTGAAGAAACATGATTTCTGAAGACATTAGTGGGCTTTTAAGTCAAAAGAAAAGAACTGTCCCAGTTCTCATTGTAGCGTGAAGTGATTTAGAGTCAATGATGAAATGAATTTTACATGAGCTTTGGCTGAGGATGAAAGAAACTTTAGACCTTTCACTAGAGAGATGCGCCATCCTCTAAAGACATACCTGGGTCTCCACTGGGAAATGAGAAATTGCGTTAGAAGATCTCTGAAGCTCAATTCAATTAATGAAACATTTCTCCAGCTTGTGCTAGACTGTGAGGATGCTGGCAGGCATAAGAAATTTTTTTTTATTTTAAAAGGTTCACAGTTTAGGATTCAAGTTGGCATTTGCCAGTGTCATCTTCATTCTATGATTGGGCACGTATGAATGAATTGAATGGATGAGATCAGAATTCCTTGCTTCAAGGATATTTTAATTACTGACAAGATTATAAACAGGTGTTCTGTAGGGCTGTTATAAATCAGAATCAATGTGATGGCACACAACAAAACATTACACACACACACACACATGCAGTCTGCCAACATCATAATTCAAAGGTTGTGGATTCATTCCTGAAGTTGAACTTCCTGAAAGCCCAACATTCAGATGCATAGGAAACAACTGAAAAATACTATGACGTGGATCAGGCACGCCTTAGTCTTTAAACTGACAAAGAGTATTGATGACATTAAGGACCTCCAAAAGAACAAACAGATCTACCTTTCAGGAAGTACAACCAGAGTGCTCCTTAATGGCAAAGATGGCGAAACGTCATCTCCCTGATCATGAGTATATTTTCAGCAGGAACCAGTCCTTGCAGAGAGACATCAACATGGGGAAGGTAGATGGCCAGCAAAAGAGAGGAATACCCTCAATGAGGTGATTGATGCATTGACAACCACCATAAACTTGAGCATGCCAGAGATTGTTAGGAGGGTGCAGATTAGGGAGAGGTTCAGATATGTGGTGCACAAGGTCACTCTAAGTTGGAGTTGAGACATTGGAACCGAACAACAGCAGCATACATGTGTGTATCCATTTTCTAACAACCAGATGCAACTGTATTAACTGTCATACTTAATTTCTCATAGCAGATATATGATAATTTGCTTTCCAAGGATACTTACGGGGAACTCCCAGAGTTATCAGTGATACAAACATCTTCAGGAAAGAGATTTAAAGGGTCATTGGTTGTACTGAGATATGGCTTGTGGGATGGTTCATCACTGAGTATAGGACCCAAACAATTGCAGATCTACCAAGCAGAGGGAAACCGACTTGCTCAATGTTTGCCAATGCATGGTGAAGTTTTGAAGGTAGCTTGGTAGACTCTTGATTATTTTTTTTTGTGTGCTTTCAAGAATTACAACAAAAAGAAAGCCTTTGCAGTTTTATATGTAAATTGAGGGAGGTGTGTTCTGAATTTATAACTTTTTCTGAGTTTTCAGTAGTTTTTAAAAAGTTCTATTTACATGCTTGGCAGAACACTGGACGATTTCAACTAATAGTGCTTTGGAGGGATTATGTCAAAAGCAAAGGAAAATCAAACTGGCAGTAAAGACAGAAAGATGAGGGACCATCTTTAATACTGAGAGACAGACGTTTAACTTGAATCCTATTTTGCTACTTATTAGCAAATAATTTACAGTCTTGGGCAAATTACTCAACCTCTTTTAAGGTCGTTTCATCTTTTTTTAAAAGGCCTTTTTTTAAAAAAATATTATTTTTGTATGTACCGTCAAATTAGATCTGACTGGTACAGGAGGAGATTATCCCTCCTTCTCCAGGACAGCATCTGGTGGATTTGAACCACGCGCTTCTGGGATTGCATTGCAGCTTCTTGCCACTAGGCCACCAGGGCTCTTAAGGTCATTTAATCTTTTGAAAATGGGAGTGGTCCTCATTTCCAGGGTTTGAAAGGTCATAGTCACCATAAATCCAAACTCACTTGTTGTGGGAAACTATCAACAGCAGTTACTCCTGCTACTTCTGTTGTAAAAATTAGAGATTATAAAATACTAACTAAACGCCTGACACAGTAAGTACTTCAAAACTGATCACTGGAATTATCTACTCCTAGAAAGAATACATTAGGTAATGGCAGGAGAAGGATGGACATTCTCCTTCCATGTAATTTATTTCTTCTCAAAACCCACTGGAGGGTCAGCTGTGGGTTGGTTTTGACTCGGCAGCACACAGCAGCAACAGAGTGGGGTAAGGAGCTCTGGGGACGTAGTGGATAAGTAGTTGTGCTTCCAACCCAAAAGCAAACTGTTCAAATCTGCCATTCACTTCTCTGGACAAAGATGGGCAATCTCCTTCATATACTTTACAGCCTCTGAAAACCAACTAGTGGGTCAGCTAGAAGTCTGTTCCAAGCAGACAATAATTTTTTTTTTTTTGAGAGAGAGAGCAAGAAATGGGAGAATGTTCTAATTGTTGGTGACCATTTTGTACAGAGCCCAATTCATCCTCAAAATTATAATGAATGTATAAAATATTTATTTGGGGGGGTCATTGAGTTTATATTAATGAGGGAGGAACAGCTCAAAGGAGGAGAGTGAAAATACAACACAACTTGCAGACAAGGTCACTAAATTGTATAGGTAGAAACGGTTAAACTGGCATAAGTTTTGCTGTGTACATTCTCAACAACAACAAAATAGAGCATATTTGAGTGTTTATACAGACAAGTGATTTTACATCTTGACTACACAGAAAAAGCCATTTGAAGATGCTTTTGAAAATTACCAAGGCCCAGACAGACTCTTCCCACAATCCATTTTCTTCAGTTCTCTGGTAAAGTTGTACATCTGAGGTTGAGGCATTTAGACGAAGTGACAGTTTGAAGGCAGCCTCCTTCCTACTCTGGGCCATTGCTTAGCTCATATAAATGCCCATTAAAGGGAGGAGGGAGATTCTCCCAATAGATTTTCCCTAATCCCTTTGAAAGTTGCCTTTCTGTAGGTTTTGTCCTTTAGTTTTATCTGCCCTCCCTTCCTGTCTTTTTCTCAGAGGGAGGCAGGAAGAGAAGGCAGATGAAGTAAAAAGAAATGAAAATGATGGACTGCTTCTGAGTCTTTTGAGGGTGCCTAGTTGTTCCTGGTCAAGACACACACAGCAAAGCAACTACCAGGAGAGCTTTCAGGGGCAGCATTTTACCAGAAATCAGATGTCAATCATCTCAGAGAGGATCTCGGTGTGAAAAGGAAAATTTCAGTTAGTTTCTACTACAGAGAGAGGGGAAAAGAAAACGATGACTAGTAGGAATCTTTGTTTGACAGGCGCTCCAAGTCAGTGTTCACTTTCCAAGACATGGTAGGTGATCATCAGCCTTGGGTCAGGAGCTCTGTAGAAACAGACTAAATGGCAGGGCAAAGCGAGAAGGATTCAGCTGCTGGAAAGGAAGTGAGAAAAGGAAATGACAGTTTTTTTTGAGGCTCAGAGAAAGGTATTCATCAGGCTGAGGAAAAGAGTAGGCACAGGATCCAGATCAGGTTTTTATCCAACTTTCCTTCCACATTCTCCCCTCATTTACATCAAGGTAGAGAACCTCAGTGAGACCCATCCCCAATTAGGAGTTGCTGATGAATTTGAACCGCCGGCCTTTGGGTTAGCAGTACACCTCCTTACCCACTAGACTACCAGAATGACAGGGCTTGTTGTTGTTGTTAAGTGCCGTCGAGTCGCAGGCGACTCATAGCGACCCTATGAAGGAGAGTCCTCGATGCTTGGGTGCCTTTCATCCTCTCTCCAGGTTCATAGGGTTTCCGGAGGCAAGCTATTATGGAAGTGGATGCCACTCCTCCTTCCACGCTTGTTTAATCAGGGAGCTCCACCCCACTCTCAGTCCGCATTGGGTTTGTTGTTGTTGTTATGTGCCGTCGAGGCACCTGCGACTCATAGCGACCCTATGTACAACAACCCTAAACTCCGCTCTGTCCTGTGCCAATCGCACTGTCTCTGACATTCCCATCCCAATTATCCCAGTCACTGAATCAATCTACCTCATAGAGGGCCTTCCTCTCCTGCGCTGTCCCTCCACCCTTCCAAGCATGATGTCCCTCTCTAAGGACCGGTCTCTCCTCACAACATGTCCAAAGTATGTTAGACAGAGCCTCAGAATCCTTGCCTCCAAGGAGCCACCCGGTTTAACCCTTTCCAGGACAAATCTGTTTGTTTTCCTAGCTTTCCATGGTATTCTCAATACTCTTCTCCAGCACCACAGCTCAAAGGCATCAATTCTCCTTCTATCCTCCTTGGTCATTGTCCAACTCTCTGATGCATAACAGGTGATTGCGAAGACCATGGCCTGTATCAGACGCACCTTAGTCTCCAAAGAGATACCATTGCTCTTTAGTACTTTGGAGAGGTCCCTAACAGCAGACTTTCCCATGGCAATGCGCCTTTTAATTTCCTGGCTGCTGGTGCCAAGACTGTTGACTATGGAGCCAAGCAGAGGCCGCATTGGGTAGCCAACCATTAACGCATTTAACACATCCGTGTCACAGTGTTCAGCCTCACAGCAACCACAAGTGACCGCGGGATGGCAACTTGTACACCAGGGCTATACGACCTAGAGGAATGTCTGAACAAAAACAATGAAAGACTGGTCGGAGGGCCACAAACTAAAAGTCACCCACCTTTGTCTTGGTCATATCGTTCTCTCTTCACGGGGCCAGCTGATCTCTCTCTCTCTCTCTCTCTCCTGACCAACGGTTCAAATCCACCAGATGTTCTGTGGAAGAAAGATGGGCAGTCTCCTTCCATGTGATTAACTGTCCATGGCACAGGGTGGTGTTGTTATGTCCCGTGAAGTTGACTGAGGCTTATAGCAACAGATATGAACCCCACTATGTCCTGTGCCAACCTCACCTTCTCTGATATACCTGAGTCTGCTGTTACAGTGACCATGTCAATCCATCTTGTTAAGGGTTTTTCTCTCTTTTAATGACCCTCCCCCTTTCCAAGCATGGCCTTCTCCAAGGACTAGCCCTTCCTAACAATGTTCCCAAAATATGTGTGATGAAGGAGCATCCTGCCTTTACTTTCTCCCATGCAGACTAATGTTTTTTTCTCTTGGAAGTCCAGTGCTCTTCTCCAACACCATAATGCAAAAACATTTATTTTCTTCGGTCATTCTTATTCACTATCCAACTTTCCCATACGTAGCAAGCAATGGAGTAGACAGTTTAATTCTGTTATACATAGGGTCACCATGAATTTTAACTGATTCAGTGACATCTAACAGCAACAAAACAACTGCTTTGGTGGCTCTTAGGTGGCCCAATGGCTAAGTGCTCAGTTGGTAACCGAAATGTGGATGGTTTGAACTTATCTGTGACTCATGAGGGAGAAAAGACCTGATAATGTATTCTCATGAAGATGGTTTTTATTGTTTGTTGTTATGTGCTGTCGAGTCACCTGTAACTCATAGCAACAGCTCTGAAGCCTCCTCTGTCCTGAGTCTCACTGACTCTGACATTCCTGCTCCCATTGCCCCAGTTACTGTGTCAATCCATCTCATCTGGGATCTTCCTCTCCTGGGCTGTCCCTCTACCCTTCAAAGCATGATGTCCTTCACCAAGGATTGCTCCCTCCTGGCCACATGCCCAAAGTATGTGAAATGGAGCCTCAAAATTCTAGGAGATACTTGACTTCACCCTCTCCAAGACAGACCTAATTTATTTTCTTGGTGGTCCATGGTATGTCCAAGACTGATCTCTGGCACCACAAACTCAAGGGCATTGATTATTTTTCTGTCACCCTTAGTCCAGCTCTTTGATGCATAGCAAGTAATTACAAAGACCATGGACTAGATCAGGCGCACCTTGGACTCTAGATGGACATGGTTACCTCTCAGTACTCTGGAAAGCTCCCTGACAGTAGATTTACCTAATGAAATTCGTCTTTTGATTTCCTGGCTGCTGGTGCCAAGAGTGTTGACTGTGGAGCCGAGCAAGCTGTAACTGTTAACCATGTCAATCTCCTCCCCATCCGTTATGGTGCTGCCAGTTGGCCCAGAGGTGAGAATCTTTGTCCTGGAGAACCCTGGAGGTAGTTCTACTCTGTTTTATAGGGTTGCTATGAGTCAGAATCCATTCAACAACCACTGCTTTCAAATAAGTAAAGCACCCATTGAGGTCTCTGCTTCACAATGATTCTCAATAAACAAAATGTATTGTGATTAACAACTCTTTGCTATGAGGGGAAATATTTTCGCCAGCAGTTTGGTTTTTTTGTAAATAACAGTGATTGAGGTCCTGACTTCGTGAATTGGGGAATGCATGTATGCAGTGTCTGGCTGGTCCTGTCAGAGAGGTTGAAAGCCAATGTCTTGGGCATCATTTTTAAGGAACTAAGTCATCATGAAAACAAATGACAACAAGTATGTAAGCAAATGAAAAACCTAAGTACTGGTACATCTCACTTTTTACAAGAGAGGGGAAAAGCCAATAAAATGATAATTTTTTTAAAAGCCTAGTTGCTGTGGAATCAATTTAACTTCATGACAGCCTCAAGTATGTGCACCATAGAACTTTCAAAAATAAAGGTTGGTTTTTGTTCAATCATTAGTATACATTTTATTCTATAATATTGATTACAATGATAAATTCTAATGTCTCATTTAATACTCATTCTACCCTCCCTTCTGCTTTATCTTACCTATCCATCCACTAATTTCTTTTTCAATCTCATCTCTGTCAACCCTCTGATTATTTCTGTGTATCAACATTGCCTTAACATTTTTCCAGACAATCAGACGTATATTGCTCTGTCATTAATTACAATATATACAATATATGATCATTCATTCATTAATGGCCAAGGCCTCTTTCTTCTCCCCATGTCAATAGTTGACCCCTTCCCCTGCAAATGTACCTTGGAGTGAGCGCAAACTTCCAATGGATCAGGTAGCGGTATAGCATCTTACCTGTTTGTTCCACTGAGAGACAGTCTTGTAATTGGATGTAGATTTAACTTTGAAATGTGTAGCTATAATCAGTGTACACTGAAAATATTGACAGTATTAGAATGAAACAGGAATTCCCATCTATTTTACTAATACAATTGCTATGTGCTGACTCTTTATTTTAGAATTTGCCCAATGTCAACGTGCACTTGCCAAATAAATATGTAGAAAAGAATGAATGCTGAAATGTGTGGCATGGAGGTGGGTAGGGATCTTAAAAGAAGGTGAAGCTTGAGGAAGTTTGTGGAGGGAAAACAAGGTGTTTCAATAGAGAAAGTAGAAAGGCTGTTAGTATTGACTGAGGTTGAGGGGAACAAAGGGAAATTATACAGTGGCTTGTAATTAGGAGTTAACCAAAGACTTGCAGTTCATGATCAAAAGCTCCTCATGTTATAAGTGGCCACAGATCACGTCAATATTCCCTTCCTGGGAATAACATGATCACAGCCATACTTAATTTGATGATGAAGGTTCTTTCTGCTGCTTTCAGGATGGTTAGCAGAGAAAGTGCTTCTCAGGGAGGGAACTTGAGGGATAGGTGGGAGGTTCTGCTTGGCTAGTACTGCGCCAAGAAAAAAGAGGAAAATAATTGTTGGAACCTAATTTTGGACTAAAACGGAGAGAATGGGGCTGAAAAGAGAAGGTGTGATTATTTTATCAATAGGTTAAATTTTTCTGATGATACATGAATATGCATATATTATATATAGATTATAGGATGTGGCTAGGATATATGACATGAATATATGAGTCAAATGATACAGCAATATTAGCTTATGTTACAAATATGTTTATTAATAGAATTATAATTAAAATTAAAATTTAAAAATATAAATATACTTTTAAAACATAAGCTAAAATTTAAAAGTATATAAATGAAAATTTTAAATCACTCACATTCACATTCTACTTGTCCAGGGATAACCTCTGTCAATATTTTATTCTAGTTTTTCTTTGCATTTATGTTGTGCCAGTGGAGACCATGATGTGCACACAATTTTTGGTACAGTCTTTTTGTCATCTTATAGGTCATAAACGTTTACCTGTGACATTATGCATCTTCCTAAGTTATATGATTATTTTTGGCTGATTCACCATCACTCTTTATCCTTTTCTTTTTATTTAACTTAATCATAAAGAAAGTTGATAAAAATATTTGTACATAACTAAGCTTCATTTTTTGATTATTTGTCTAGGATAAATCCCTAGTAATATATTTGTTAAGGAAGAGAAGGGACATTTAGAAATATTTTTTTGTATATATATCAGAGAGTTGGACAATGACTAAGGAGGATAGAAGGAGAATTGATGCCTTTGAGCAGTGGTGCTGGAGAAGAGTATTGAGGATACCATGGACTGCTAGGAAAACAAACAGATTCATCCTGGAAAGGGTTAAATCGGGTGGCTCCTTGGAGGCAAGGATTCTGAGGCTCCCTCTAACATACTTTGGACATGTTGCAAGGAGGGACCGGACCTTGGAAAGGGACAACATGCTTGGGAGGGTGGAGGGACAGCTCAGCAGGGGAAGGCCCTCTATGAGGTGGATTGATTCAGTGACTGGGGTAATCAGGGTGGGTGTGTCAGAGACAGTGTGATTGGTATAGGACAGAGCAGAGTTTAGGGCTGTTATACATAGGGTCACTATGAGGCACAAGCGACTCAATGGCACGTAACAACTATATATATAAAATTAGAAAAATATATATAATATTAGAAAAATATATA
>NW_006399972.1:4571148-4582109 GCF_000299155.1 Elephantulus edwardii
AGTTACTTTTTTACAGTGTTATATATATGTAGTTACTTTTTTCCAGAACTATTTTGATCAGTTACACTGATTTCACCAGACCATAGCATTTTGTCATTCACTAAAAGTATTTGGGAATTTATTTACAAATTTAAAAAGTGGCATTGTTCACATTCATGTAACTTCAGTTTGCATTGAACTAATTACCAGCGAGGTTTGATATTTTGGTGAGTTTGTTAAACCTTTTCTTGTAAGAATTATTTGGACAAAATGACTTGGAAGAATTACAGGTAAAGGTTTTTCAAATTGGTCAAAATGCTTTTACTTCATTGAGCCCAATATAGCAATGACTGTGAGGATGGTACAGGACATTTCATTCTGTTGTCCACAGGGTTGCTATAAGTTAGAACTGACCAAGGGTACCTAACAACATTCATACATACGTATATCATACATATATGCATACATATGTGTACACACACACACACACACACACACACACATATATATATATATGGTATAAACATAATACATATGTGATGTATATGTAGTAGTCTTAGGGAGCTCTGATGGCCTAGTGGCAAGAAGCTGCGCTGCAATCCAGAAGGCACGCGGTTCGAGGCCACCAGGGAGAAGCATTGGCAGTCTACTCCTGTGTGATTAACTGCCTCTGAAAACCCGCCGGAGGGTCAGCTATTAGTCACTCCGACCCAACGGTAAACAACGACATATAATATATAGTTACTTTCTAAGAATATAGTATTCTTAGAAAATTAAATGGTAACAGAAATTTAAAAGAAGAGAAATATGAGAAAGATACTTAGCTTTTGACTCAGTGACTGTAGTAGAAAATCCTAGTGCTCTGTCTCAGCCACAGGGGCCACTTGGGGACCTTTTGGGGCTTCAGAAACCTGATAAAGGGTCACCCTGAGATGGAATCCATGTGCAGGCAGTGAGTCCGAGGTTTTTGTTTCCCTCCAGTTTGACAGCACCTGAGCATAGACCTTTTTTTCCTAAACGTCAGAGATTTTATTTGAGTTCCCAGACACTTAGCTTTTAAAAAACCACATTTCTCAAACTCTTTTGCATCTAGTAAGAAATGTCGAGTGAGTTCGTTTTTAGTCTCTAACTTAATTTGTACATTTGGTGGTGTGGTTTTTTTTCATAGTGAAAGTTTGTTTTTGTTTTTTTAATTATTAATTTCAGTAAAAGTTTACAGAGACTTCGGATTTCCATTCATCCATTGTTGCACTTTTCTCCCCTCTCAACCCTCCACCCTAGTACACTACCCTCTTGGAAAAGTAAAAGAAAAATTCTTTCATTGTTTTACAAACTCTCCCCCAGGTCCACTCCACTGTGCAGCCTTCGCTCTGGACTCCCGTCATGATCACATATCCCTTTTAAACAGTTTTCTCCCTCATCTGATTCAATGCAGTATACATTATTGAACCCATCTTTCTCAGTCTCCCCCCAACCCCAATGTCAGTCCTGTTTTACAACAGTGGCACCATGCAGTATTTGTCCTTTTGTGACTGAGATACTTCACTCAGCATAATGTCCTCCAGGGTCACCCATTTTGAATAATATTGCATGAGTTCCTTGTTTTGCAACGCAGCATAGTATTCAATTGCGTGAATATACCACAGCTTCTCTATCCGTTAAATTGTTGATGGGCACTTAGGGTTGTTTCCAACTCCTTGCTATTGTGAACAAAGCTGCAAGAAACATGGGTGTGTATATATCTGCTCAGATGTCAGTTATAGTCTCTTTGGGGTATATTCCCAGTAGTGGAATTGCTGGGTCAAATGGTATCTCTTTGCCACTTTTTGAGAAAGCGCCACACCACCTTCCACAGTTGTACCATTTTACACTCCCACTAACAGTGAATAAGAGTTCCAGTTTCTCCACAACCTCACCAGCATTTGTTGCTTGCTGTTCTGTTAAATTTTGCTATTCTGTCTGGGGTGAGATGGTATCTCATAGTTGTTTTAATTTGCATCTCTTAGAGCTAGAGATTTTGAACATTTCTTCATGTGCTTGTTAGCCATCTCAATGTCTTCTTTGGTGAAATGTCTGTTCATATCCTGTGCCCATTATTTACCTTTATCTTGTTGTAGTGGAGTATAGACCTTTTGTACTTTCCAAATGTGTCTCCCATGTCTGATTTTATGACTTCTAATAATGTGGGTTACATCTCTCTAAAAGCAGTGTTGCTTCGTTACAACAAAGACTCACTCCTCTGGGGGTGATTTTATGTTTGCTGAAGGTCAAGCCATGTGACATGTCTATCATGATGTCGAGTGTGTTCTTTTTTATGTATTTACTACATAGGTGCTATCAGGAAAGATGCTTATCAACATGGCAGTGGTAGTAGGAGAGTGATTTTTTTTTTCTTTAGCATATTTTTTCCCCCTGCCCTATTTTTTTTCTTTTACTTGGATTCATTTACAAAGTTTGAATACATTGTTTTTCACAAAAGATTCATCCTGTTTCCTTCATCCCACCCACCCATCAAATTAATTGTGCAACACTGCGATTAACACCCTTTCTCTCCATCCTCCCCCTTGTAGTTTTACTCCCCTCCTTGGATCCTCATACTCATTCGACAGTAATGGTTTATACAGTATTTGTCTTGTGGGAGTGAGTTAGTTCACTCAACATAATGCTCTCCAGTGCCTGCCTTCCAAGTTAAGTAGTAATTTACAAAATGATTACTCCTACATGCTGCATCGTGTTCCACAACTTCTCAATCCATTCGTTTGTGGGTGGGCATCTGAGCTGTTTCCATGTTCTTACAGTGGTAAATAATGGTGTACCCGTTTCCATTTGAGCCTCAGTTCTCATTTTCTTGGGGTACATTCCAAGCAATGGAATAGCTGGGTGATATGGAATTTCTATGTTCAGCTTTTTGAGGAAGCACCAAACTGCCTTCCAGAGTGATTTTACCATTGTACAATCCCACCAACAATGTAAAAGAGTTCCTATCTTACCACATCCTCTCCAGCATTCACTACATGCTGTCCTGTTAAATTTTGCCACTGCTGCTAGAGTGAGATGGTATCTCATTGTGGTTTTGACTTGCATTTCTCTTATTGCCAGTGATTTGGAGCATTTCTTTGTATGTCTGTTGGCCACTAATATCTTCCTCTGAAAATTCTTTCCATCTCTTTTGTCCTTTCTGTAGCTGAGTTATCAGACTTTTTCTTGTTGAGGCCCAGGAGTATTCTAAAAACTTTCATGTGTGACTCTTGCCTGAGATGGTATTATTGGTAAATGTTTGTTCCTAGTCAGTATGTTTGCCACAGCGAGATCTGTCAAGAATGAATGTTGGCCGAGCAGTGTGACATGCCTATCACGATGTCCTGTGTATTCTGTTTTATATATTTACTACATAGGAGCTATCAGGAAAGATGCTTCTTATCAACATGACAATGGCAGTAGGAGAGGGATTTTTTCTTTCTCCATATATTTCTCTTTGTTATTTGAATTTGTTACAATTTATATTTATTGTGTTTACAAAGTTGCATGCATTTTGTAACTTAATTTTGTTCAAATCAAAGACAGACAGAAATGAGCTCGTTTAGGCTGGGCTGTGATTGTCATGGCTGCTCCATCAAATCCTTCAAAGTTACCATCTTAACATAGATTTATTGATTGTCAGAGCATGTATATACATGTACTCATAAACCTAGAGACCAAACCTGCAAACCAGAAAACTTTTTTTCTTCTCCATGCTGTTCACTTAGAATTTGGAGTAATTATTATATGTTACACTCAGGCATTCAAAAGCAGATTTTTGGGAGGCTCCATTTGTCGTCAAGAAGATAGTACCAAATTAGCAGCATTTTGGAAATAGCCGCTCTAAGTAACTCCTAACTTCATGGAGTTCTAGTGGTCTAGTGGCAAGAAGCTGCACTGCAATCCTGAAGGCAAGTGGTTTGAGGCTACCACATGTTCCTTGGGAGAGAACCACACTGCCTCTGGAACATGCCAGTGGATCAGCTGTGGGTCAGTTCCAGCACCACAGAACACAACAACAAGGGCAACTTTAATTTCCTGCCAATCAGAACCTAGTAGTCCCTTTTCTAGATCATGTTTGGAATACTGTATTATGATTTTAGGTCAGTTTTTAATCTCCTCTTATAAAGATTTACGGCCTTGGAAACCTGTCAGAGGGTGACTTTGGACCAGCTCTGACCAGGCAACAGTGGGTTATTGATAATTTTCAATTATTTTATTTGAGTGTAATAAAACAGCTCTTAAATATATGCACATCAATAAAAAAAGATTTTAAAACTTTACTATCACGCTGTTCTTTTTCCTTTTAACCATGCTACATCAAATTACTGAATAACCTCTGAAATTTTTATATTGGCTAACTCGTACCAAGGACCACAATTTGAGGACACAATTCTGTCCCTAACAAGAGTTACACATGTTAGCTTTTCTTTATATGTGGTGGCATTCATCTTAGTCCTGACTTAGAAGGTGGCCTGTCCCAAGTGTCACATCTATTTGTGAACGTCTGGAGTCCCCTCTTCTCCTCTGATCTCTTGGCTGAACTGACAGACTCACCCTTGAGATCATTTTGACCAGGTTCCACCTCTTGACTGCTTAAAAAGAAATCTATTTACCCTGTTTAAGAGCCTGGCCCAGCTCCTCTGTCGTTATATACACACTGTTTTTATTGTCACGAATCATGTTTCCCCAGCCTGTCTCTCTTCTTCTCTGCCCTTTCAATTTCACTCAGCTTTTTTACCAGCCAATTCATTGCCACCTCTGAATTACCACATAAAAGAAGAGGCATTACTTAATGTGTAATATGCACATTTCATTTTCTTGTAATAGACATCACAAACATGGCCATGATTTTAAGAAAAGCTACCTACCCTAGATTTCATGTGAAAAAAAAATCACAGGCTACACGTTTTTACTTGTATTATTATTGTATTATGTGCCCTCAGGGCACAAATGACTCGTATCTGACCCTCTGGCAGGTTTTCAGAGGCAGCATATGGCTCAGGAGATTGCCTGCACAGAGCAGCTGGTCGATTTGAACCGTGTGCCTCTGAGACTTAGCTTCTTACCACTAGGCCATTGAGTACTTTCTATATGCCAGAGGGAGCTTAGGAGTTGTGCTGTAAACCAAGAGGCTGCATGGTCCAGGGGTTCGAATCCACTAGTCTAGTTCTTGGTGAGAAAGATGAGCAATCTCATCTCCTCCGTGTGATTTATAGCCTTGGAAAACCAATGGAGGGTTAGCTGTGAGTCATTGATGACTTCAGGACAACGAATGTTGTTGGTGTTGTTTGTTTTGGCCTTTTAGGGATGTGTGTGTGCCCTTTTAGGGATGTGAATGTGTATGTGTACACACACCATTTCCCAGATGTAGTGAATTCCATGTTGGGTCCTCCCGGAGAATGATGTGCAGTCAGTCGCCTGCTGTAAAGTTGTACGTGCAGCTTTATGAGTCAGAATAGATTCCAGGCGGTGCGTTAGGTTTTGATTTTTCTAAGCATTTTACGTGTATTTTGGGGATTTCTAAGTCTCTTACACCTATTCCCAAACCACTTCATTGAAGGTAGGGAAACATTCTTTTTCTTGCCTACACCACTCAGCACAAAGTTACGTTATAGTTTCCTATCTGGTTCGAGGGTGTTTGGAGTTGGAACCCACCCATAGCTGACCCTCCAGGTGGTTTTCAGAGGCCCTTTCATCTGTGAGAGGAGGTTGCCCATCCTTCTCCCACACAGCAGCTGGTACGCAGCTGCTTACCACGAGGCCAGCAGACCTCCCTCGTTCAGGGAAGGTAGGTTTATTTTCTTTTCGACAGTAGAGGGGCCATGGTGGCACAATGGTTAAACACAGTCAAGAGTGTGTGTGTGTGTGTGTGTGTTGGTTTATTATTATTTTTTAATTTTATTATTTTTGTGTGCATGTACCGTCAAATCAGATCTGACTGGTACAAGAGGAGATTGTCCCTCCTCCAGCAGAAAACCCGGGGGTTTCGAACCAAACACCTCTGGGATTACAGTGCAGCTTCTTGCCACTAGGCCACCAGACCTTGCCTAATTTTTTTAAAAGTTATTATTATTATTATTAATAATTTATTTATTTTATTATTTTGTGTGTGTGTACCATCAAATTGGATCTGACTGGTACAGGAGGAGATTGCCCCTCCTTCTCCAACAGAGCATCTGGTGGATTCGAACTGCACACCTCTGGGATTGCAGCACAGATTCTTGCCATTAGTGTTATTATTCATTTTAATGAAAATTTACAGAGACTTTGGATTTCCATTCATTCATTGTTGCACTTTCCCCCCAGCCCACCCCCCCCCACCTGTTTTCTTTTTGACAGTAATTAGAGGGCCCTGATTGCACAATGGTTAAAAACTGTGAAGTGTGTGTGTGTGTGTGTGTGTGTGTGTGTGTGTGTGTGTGTCACCTGCCAGTGGCCCCTTTGCAGAGAAGCCAGGTGTTCTTCACCCCAAGATGTCATACTAGGGAACACCATGGGGCAGTTCTACTCTTGTCACATTGGGGTGTTGTCAGCCGCACACACCTTAACAGCAAGAATTTGTATAAAATAGTTCAGCTAAATTGTCTTTCCTAGGACATGCTGGAGCACTTGTGTTCTTTCTCTGAGCCCTTCTCAACCCCATTCCATAAGTAGGGCTTGCAGGCATCATCGGGCTGGCAGTTTTAACACCACCCTCTTTCTGTACCACCCACTACGGAGCTCATTCCAGGTCCCTTGAGCAAATGACTCCCAAGGTATTCAAGCGACCAAAGCTCATTGACCAATGGGAGGCGTGGCCACATGTGATGACAGGGTTAGGCAGTTCCCCTGACCAGGAAGGAAGGCTGTTGAAGGAAAGCTTTTGTTACTTTTGGCCCCGTCACAGCCAGATTTCAGGACTGAAAAGGTAGGAGACACCTTGTTTGTTTCAGTGGGATGGAAGGAGGAGAAGGTTGTGTTTGGCTAAGGTAATGTCGATCAGGTTGAATAAACAAATGATTTGCTTTTTTTAATTGTAGGTAGGGAATAAAAAAAATGTTTCAAGTGCTGCGTGGTTTGTCTGGAAGAGTCACACCAAAATCATTGTATGAACATTTTTTAAAAAAGAGAAGTTTGTCCAGCAGCTTGATACCCTCGGAAAGCTCTTTCTTCACAGTCCAGTCCGTTTTTCCTCATTTGCTGTGGGATACAAGGAAGTAGGACGTGATCAGCAATGTCCAGCTTCGCTTTCCAGAGTCATTTCAGTCCTCAGAGGAGTTGTTTGTGATCTTAAGACCTAATTAAATTTTTAAAAATGAATGCAATAATTTTTCTCCAAGAAAACATCTTGTTTAAGAATATTATTTTAAACCAATAAGTATACTGGTAAAATAGGTATCTAAATGTAGGTGGTGGTGGTTGTGTACCATGGAGTCAGAACCAACCCATAGCTAACCCTTCTGTGGGTTTTCAGAGGCAATTAATCGCATCGGAGGAGACTGCCCATCTTTCTCGCATAGAGTGGCTGGGGCCTTGAACTGCGTGCTTTCAGAATTACAGCCCAGCTTTTTGCCACTAGGCCACCACAGCTCCCTAAATGTAGATTATATGATAAAAATCTCACTGTGGATCGCAGTGTGTTGTTGTTGGAAACCATCAAATAAATTTCAACTAAAAGAGACTCTATAAGGAAAAAAGAACTGAATTACTGAGTTTTCTAAATTGTACAGTGGCGGGAAAACACGGCCTTTCTCCTCACAGAGCCACTGGGTAAGGTTTGAACAACCAACCTTTGAGTTAGCAGCCTAGCTCTTAACCATTATCCTACCCAAGCTCCTTATTCATATGCTATTTGAAATCTGTTCTAATGTTAGAAAAAAAAGAACCCAACCAAACACCCCAGAAAGCAGTCACTTCTTTCTACCTTGGAAATATAATATTTTGAACATCATTTGAAATAGAAGCTAATCTTTGAAGGAGGAAGGGGGGAGGGTGAGGAAACTCTTCACTATAAATAAGATAGAATATATGAATGTTATGGCAAAAATGTATGTGAGAAACATGTATTGCTGTGCTTACTGTTTAACATCCATCTAACATTTAAAACAGAAAAGGTTTGTGTTCAGAGAACAATATAACTAGTTGATGACACTTACTTTCCCCGGAGAGTTTAGAACACAGATCAGATAACATATGTCTTACAAAGAGGAGAGGTGGTAGTATTTGGGGGTATCTGTGTATTTCATTTTAGTCTATTTGTGATGAGAGTTTTTCATCATACATATTACAAAGTGTTAAATGTCCAATCATTTCAGTTATTATTTTTTCATACTCATATAAAAAAGTTTGCATTTAGAAAGTGTGTCTTTTCCTATACTTGTGCAGAACGTTCATTGGGGAGACTGTCACCCTTATTCTCTCAGTTTAGTTAGCTGTTTCAGGGAATTAGGTCATGGGGTACCACTGACAGACATAATGTGTACTATTCACAGCCTTGCATGCTTGCTAGAGCCTTCCTTCGGTACAAGTAAACGTTGTTTCTTAATTCCAAGCCATGGTTCAAAGGTTTCGACTAACCTCACCGATCAGAGGTCAGATTCGAATTGCTGCAATTTGTAGTTCAATTCTGCCAATATGACAGAATTTCACAGCGATGGTGATTGCTTTTTTCCACTTCTGCACACGGGCTGAGCCGGGCAGTTAACAGTGTAATCTGTACAAGTCAGCCCTTGGCACCCAAGTTTAATGAGTAACTAGCTGGAGCCGTAGGTTTCCCTGATACAAGGTGCATATTATAAAAAGGGTCAAATGTCCATGCTCAGCGATGAAGGGTGGGGGTGATGGGTGGCAGGCACGTGATAGTACATAACCACCACCTATGAATCATATGCAAAGAACTAGTATCTTTCTTTCTAAAAGTCAGTTTTCATAGTATGAATGGAAATTCATTCCACGTTAAGAGTTAAATGCTAGCAAGAAAGAGCTGTCGAATTAAAGATTAGTGGCTAAGAAGTAAAAAGTGAAATGGCAAATCCATTTCATTGGAGCTGTATTTTCTCTGAAACTTTCTGAATTTGTGCCAGCTTTTGAAGAGTCTAGGGAATAAATAGAATTACCAGGTACTTCTCAGTCATGATATTTATCTCAAAACTCATTTCTGTAGAATTGGAACATGTTCTTAGCCAACTCTCCAGTGGGATTTCAGAAGCAATTCAACTGCATGGGGGGAAATTGCCCGCCTTTCTCCTACTAAGCAGTGAGTGGATTTGAACTTTCTGCCTTTGGAATGACACTGCAACTCCTTATTCAGTAGACCACAAGAGCTCCTTTATAAGTATCTGGAATTCTTTACTTTTTATGTAAAATGTTGAACCCCTGACAGATTTAGCCAAGTATACACATTACCCCCCCCCCCTTTATTTCTGTAAAGCGGGATATTGGGGCTCTTGAAGAAATTCTTAGATATTGGATTTAGGTCATTCATGGATATACTAGCTACAGTTTTCCTCTTTATAGATGACTCTCAAATACATTTAGTAATTTTTCAGTCTATTATGGCAAAACTTTGAAGTGTCTATCCTCCGGAACTGTGATACAGCGCTTTTATTCATCATAAAGCAGGATGATGAAGAGTGTGGAATCTGCCTTTAGATTCCCTAGATTTGAACCCAGGTTCCATCACTCACAGTGACAGGACCTTATAGAGGCAGGGGACACACAAAACCCAGCGCACTGCAGTTGAGTTGCATGTGGTTCATAGCAACCCTGTAGAACAGAAAAACAGAACTGCTCCATGGAGTAAGTATGGCTGGAGGAACCCTGGTCTTTTAGAAAGACTTTTATAATATGACAAATGCGACAGTGGTTGAAGATTACTGAATCAACTTGATGGCTCCCAACAACACAACAGTAGGGTTGCTATGTGTTGGAATCAACTATGGCGGTGGGTTTAGTTTTCGGTAATGATAATCGTTATAGAAACAGACTGCCACACCTTTATCCCAATAAGCAGCTGACAGATTTGCAACATCCACCTTCTGGTTAGGAGCCTAGACACTGGTGTTCCACCAGGACCCCTGAACCAGTTGCCAATCTTGCTGTGCTTCAGTCCATCATCTCCAGATTGAGCACAGTCCACATCATGGGGTTGATGTTGTGTTGTTGTTGTTGTTGTTGTTGTTGTTATGTGCCATCGAGTCGCCTGAGACCCATAACAACCCTGTGTACAGCAGCTCTGAACCCTGCCCTGTCCTGATCCGGTGTCACTAATTCTAACACACTAACCCCCATTGCTCCGGTTACTGCATCAGTGCATCTCATCTGGGGTCTTCCTCTCCTGCACTGTCCCTCCATCCTTCCAAGCATGACATCCTTTCACAAGAACTGGTCTCTTCTAGCCGTGTGCCCAAATTATGTAAGATGGAGCTTCAAAATCCTAGCCTCCAAGGAGAAACTTGTCTTTACCCTCTCCAAGACAGTCCTATTTGTTTTCTTGGCAGTCCATGGTATGTTCAAGACTCTTCTCCAGCACCACAACTCGAAAGCTTCGATTCTTCTTCCATCATCCTTAGCCATTGTCTAGCTTTCTGATGTATATAGCAAGTAATTGCGAAGATCATGGCCTGGAATAGGCATTAGGCGCACCTTAGTCTCTAGACTGACATTGCTTTTCAGGAAGTCCCTAACAGCAGAGTCTCCCGATATAATTAGTCTTTGATTTCCTGACTGTTGGTGTTAAGAGTGTTGACTGTAGTAAGAATTAAATAAAGTAATGCATGTGAAATGCTTAGCACACAGCATAGTCAACATTCAGTCAGAGATAACGAGGATGGCACAGGGTAGGATAGCACTCAATGGCACCTAACAACAACAACAACAAATACTAGCTATTATTTTTTTAATTAAATATTATTAGTTTTAATGAACATTTACAGAGATTTTGGGTTTTCATTCATTCATTGTTGCACTGTTTTCTCCACCCT
>NW_006399972.1:4583819-4611344 GCF_000299155.1 Elephantulus edwardii
TACTTCACTCAGCATAATGTTCTCCAGGGCCACCCATTTTGAATAATATTGCATGAGTTCCTTGTTTTTCAATGAAGCATAGTATTCCATTGTGTGAATACACCACAGCTTCTCTATCCATTCATTTGTTGATGGGCACTTAGGTTGTTTCCAACTCCTTGCTATTGTGAGCAAAGCCACAATAATAAACATGGGTGTGCATATATCTTCTTGGATGTCAGTTATGGTCTTTGGAGTATATTTCCCATAGTGGACTTGCTGGGTCAAATGGTATCTCTATTTGCAACTTTTTGAGAAAGCGCCATATTGCCTTCCACAGCGGTTGCACCATGGCAAGTCTACTTATTTTTAAATCTCTCATTTTCAAGTCTAGTGCCCTCTCCTGCACGGGGCCTCTTGAAGGTGCTGTCATTTCCCCCCTAGCCATTTGCTGTCACGAGGCAAACGCTGTGAAAAGAGGCAAATTCGAAACCGTCTGATTTGGAGATTGCTTTTTAATCTGTCAGTCAATGAGAGACATTATGAGATATTTAAAAAGAAAAAAATGCCAGTGAACCAAAACTTAAGAGTGGTATTGTTATTTAAGAAAAGTTACCATTAAAATTTAGAATTTGTGCTTTTCTAAAAATCCAGAAAATAAACTCACAAAGGGATTTTTTTTCATTCAATTTCATTTACTTCTATGAAACATGAAAATAGTATTTGAACATAAACATGGTTTATTTACCGATAGATTCTACAAAGTATGTGCTTAGCAATGTTGTTGTTAAGTGATGTCGAGTTTACTACAACTCCTGGCGCCTTTTCCTATCCTACGCCATTCTCACAATCTCTGATACATTCGTAACTAAGGAGTGCATGATCCACGCCATGGTGTTTTCCATTACCGCTTCTGCTGGACAGTGTAAAAAAAGAGCAAAGAAGAACTGATGCTTTTGTGGTTGTATGAGTGAAGGATCTTGAATGTGCTGTGGACAGCTAGAACACATCTTAGAAAAGTACACTCGGAGTACTCCTTAAGTGTGGGGCCAGGGTGACTGACTTCAGTAATTTGAGGAACATGGTTTCAAGAGGAGCCCAGTCCCTACAAAAGGACATCATGCTTTAAAGGATCAGCAAAAAAAAGAGGAAGACCTTGAACCAAGATGTACTGACAGAGCAACACAACAGTGACGTTGAGCATATCATAGATTGAGAGGAAGACATGGAATTCGCCAACCTTTTTTTTTAAAGTTTTTGTTATTTTATTTTTTATTTATTTATTTTTTTAATTTCAATGAACATCTACAGAGATTTTAGAATTCTATTCATTCATTGTTGCACTTTTCTCCCTGCCCCCTCCCCTTCACTCCTCTCCTTGAAAAGCAAAAGAAAAACTCCTTCATTGGTACACAATCCCCCTCGCACACCCCCACCCCAAATATAATCCACTCTGCCAACCTTTTTTATATCGTGTCTAGGGCGGCTATGAGTCAGAAACATTATGGATTGGAAACCTTCTGAGTTGAGTTCTGCTTGAACATTTTTTTTAAATGACAAAACAGAAGGATTTATCAAGGAATAAAATGAAAAGTGTGTATGAAGGGACAGGAGAGCTCACCTTTGAAGCTGGCTGTTCCAACTCATTGATCTCCTAATTTACTGCTTTGCTAAACTAAGGGATAGAATGGCATCTAACCTCAGATCCATGTTTTTATGAAATTATGAAGTTTATTATATATTTAGCACTGACAAACTTTTGAAAAATCCGGCCTTTTTCTCAAAAGCAAACCATTTAGCCCCCATGTTTTTTAGTTGGAGAAAAATGTTACTTGAATAGCAGTTGAGAGGAATACTGAGGGTCCTCCCCCCTTACTTAAGATACAGTTAAAAAAAGTTTCATGTTTTAATTATATATTAATCTGCATTCAAATTATGGCCCATCACCATAACTTTTTTAAAAGAAGCAACTTTAGCTCTATAGAAAGACAAAAAATGAAGACATCTATACACATAATATGTCTCAGGAAGGGTCCTTGATATACATTTGTCTCTTCTCCACAACAGCCCTTACAATGTGGGATTTGTCTTGATTAGATAGATTTGTCTTGATTAGATAGATTGTCCTGCCAATGAGATTCAGAAATCTGGAATGTTCTTTTCTGGATTCATTTAGTTAGAAAATGCGATCTTCAGGTTTCTGAGTCTTACTCTTCTGCCTCCACAGTGAACAATTAATTTCAAAACACACCTTGTGGAGTTAGCACATTCATTTTCATAGTATTATATCCAACACAGTGATATTCTGATTATTAGGTACAATATCTGATGCAGCATTTAGGAAATCATCCCTCAGACTTGAACAAGGATTCTGTGTTTTGAGAAGTAAATAGTCTAACAGCTCTTGATCTGTGCTTTATTTGAAAGTGTGAGCTGTTGTGTGTTGCTTTTGGTTTTTGGGAATTTTTTTCTTCTTTGTTTTGGATTTTGGTGTGTGTGTGTGTGTGTGTTTTAAGATCGTTGATTCTAAGGGTTAACACCAGTTAAAGCCCCCACTACTTAATGCTTTGTCAGCTAGAGCTCTGGTGGCTTGCTATGTTATTAAATGTAGTTCGACTCCATTCATTGGCCACTCAGTGGGATAAAGACTTGAAGGCAGCAGTGATTTTTGTTGTGGCAGTGGGATTATTTTGTAGCTGGAGCTGACATCGTTGTTGGTAGCTGCTTTTAAGTTGCCTGTTAATCATGTATTTCAGAACATCTGCTCTGTTGACAGAACATGCTTAGAACTATTGTGTAGCACTTTTCAACCTAGTTGACTCATCTTCCAGCACTATATCTGACAGCATTCTCTTGTGATCCCACATTTTCCATTGGTTAACTCTTGAAATAATCATCAGAGCTTTTCTTCAATTTAATTTTAATCTTAAACGCTTGGTCATAGCAACACACAAACCACCACAGTATTTCAAACTGAAAGATGGGTGGTAGGAGCTGACTCGGAACTCCTCTCTGGAGTCCTGACCGCCTCCATGGGTTGTAGTTGATGCTGGAGGTGAAAGAGGGTGGTGAGTTGGAAGTCTGCCCAACCCATCTCCTAGCTCCACTTCAGCTAGCTCCTGTTTCATTGGCTCTGTTTGTTTTGGGTGCAGTACATAATATATGAGACAGCTAACTGAAAGGTTGGCTGTTCAAATCCAGCAGTTCACATATGGAAGACAGGTGGGCATTCCCCTCCCATCAATATTTATAGGCTCAGAAACCCGATGGCTGGTCACTGAGTCGGAGTTGACTCGACTCCAGTGAGTTTGCAGTTTTGTTTGAAACGTAAGACAATGGCTAGTTTATTTAGCAGCAATTACCTTAGTGTTTCTTTTTAAATATATCATGTTCCTTTTGAGGTCATGGGTACTCTCCAAAGAAGGCAATGAGAAAAATCCAACAAATGAAAGAAATTTCATTTTTCTATTATTTCTACAGTTCCTCATTACAAAGGCTAGGAGATATGAGAGGTAGCAATTCACGTGAGAGGTTAATGAGAATTTGTTTCTCTGGAAAAAAATTGGACCTCCATTTTTAATGCATATGAAAATCATATTAAAAAAAGAAAAACTTTAATATGTTTTTCTTTTTTTTTTAATCTTCTAGGATTTTCTTTAAAGGGAACTGAAAAAAATTGAACGGAGAAATCTCAAGCAAGCTGTCTGAATTTCCCTGGATACAGTTGTTCTACATCCTACAAAGAATTGCACACATCAGTTCGTGGAATTTTGGTGAGTACATGCCTGTGGTTCCTTTCCTGCACTCTTAGAAACATACACTTTCATTCCTATCAGCTAAGATATCTGTTGCATAAACACCATCTTCCTGGGGTATGTGTGTATGGCAACAGGAGATGTATATGCAACATGCCTTTTGAACCCACAAACTAAACACTTATTTCTTTGTTCAGGTCACATTTTTGTGACCTACAAGGAAAAGGGACTGCTACAGGCATTGAGAATAATTTAGAAGATAAAAGAGGTAAAGGGAGCTCTCGAGGCCTAGTGGTAAGGAGCTGTGCTGCAATCCCAAAGGCACACAGTTCAAATCTGCCAATTTGTTCCGTGGGAGAAGAATGAACAGTCTCTTCTGTGAGATTTACTGTCTCTGAAAACCCACTGGAGGGTCGACTATGGGTCAGTTCTGACTTGACAGCATACAACAACATACAAGAGTTGAAGTAATATAATGCTTATACATCTACCTTTTCTTCCTCAATAAAAAGTCAGCAGTATTTAGTCTTTTTTCACTTGTATCAAAACGCAGGGAAACGTCTTTGTATGAACCAGACTAGGGTTCAGTGTGTTCTTAAACAATCTCATAATCTCTCGAAATTTGGTTTTCTCACTTGTATTAAATGGATAAAAATAACTGCCAGATGAGACTCTTCAAGTTGTGCCAATTCAGTGAATTATAATCTTTGACAATAATATCACTCTCCACCATTGGAAGGTGGTATATTATTCTGTGGGTGATAATCCTTTGCATGCTCAGGACACGGAAGGAGTAGGGAGAAAAAAAGCTCAAAGGAGAGAGATCACTAGCTAGCCTCACCCTGAACCTTGGACCTCACCCAGCCCATAGGCAGAGCAAAGGTGGAGACAGGAGATTGCCATGTGACAGAACTGAACTGCAGGTAACACAGAGGTGCTCAGCACTCCTATAAAAGGGGGACATTGAAAAAGAAAAAAGAAAGAAAGCTCTTCTTCCCATATTCTCTAGCGTGTGTTCTGGGCTTTGTCCATTGAATTCAGGGGTTCAGGTAAAAGTTTTATGTTGTTTGTTTGGGGTTTTGTTTGTTTTTTACAAAAGTACTCATTGAAAGAAATCTGAAAGTTGTAGCGATTACACTTGCCTATAATACCACCATCCAAATGGGATAATTAACAGCACAGTATATTTATTCTTGACTAATATATTCATAGATAAAACATCTTAATGTAGTTAAAAACATGAAGTGAGTATTCTACCCATGACTGTGCCATAGTTTATTTGTGGCTCCTTGGAGGCAAGGATTCTGAGGCTCCGTCTAACATACTTTGGACATGTTGTGAGGAGAGACCGGTCCTGGGAGAAGGACATCATGCTTAGGAGGGTGGACAGACGGCACAGGAGGGGAAGGCCCTCTATGAAGTGGACTGATTCAGTGACTGGGGTAATCGGGATGGGAGTGTCAGAGACAGTGCGTTTGGCACAGGACAGAGCAGAGTTTAGGGCTGTTGTACATAGGGTCGCTATGAGTCGCAAGCGACTCGACGGCACATAACAACAACAACAACAACAACAACATACTCTTAACCTATATATTCCATTATAAATACTAGAGTGAGCAAATCTGCTTATACATCTTGTGTTTCTGATTATCTTCTGTAAATGGAATTAGTGGGGTCAATGAAAACAAACACTGTTAAGTTCTGATACTGCTCCACTTCTGTGTACTAAAGTTTCCTTCCCATCTAGTCCCATCTGCCATTCTCATGACAATGTTAATGTCACTGCATACATGTTAAATCCAGACATTCACTCACTCACTCATTGCCTCACAACCCAGCTCATCAGTGGGTCTCCAGTGAATTTCCTGAGGCTGTAAATCACATGAGAGGAGACTTGCCATCTTCCTTCTGTGGAACCACTGGTGGATTTGAACCATCAAAGAGATACTACCTTTGGGTCAACACAACTCCCTATGGTCTATGCCCCCAGAGCTCAATTAACTTGAAAGTTTATTAATCTAAAATATTAACAATAAATCTTCTATAGGAGGTCAGGAAATAAAAGCTTATTTCCACTGATCTGTCTTCGCTATGCACCTGCCTCTTCTCAATATCATGTGTCCAAAATAAAAGACCATGTTGTCCGGTCTACATGGTGTTGTCAGCATAGTCTGTGGGAAAGATCACAGCTGAATCCCATATTCATTTGTGTGGTGTTTCCAATCAGCACTTGATTTCTGTGCCTTGTGCTTCAAGGGGCTACAGGAGGATCTTTGTACTGCTTGGAGAAGCTTAAAATGTAGTTGGTATATAGAATAAGCAACAAACCAAAAATACACAACTTTGGATAGACCAGAGAGAGCTCTGGCTACCCGCTGGATAGGGAGCTGCACTCCCAAACCAAAAGTTTGAATCCACCAGCTGAGATGGGCTGTTTTCTCCCATGCAGTTTATAGCCTCAGCAGATCTAGTCAGTTTCATCTCAATGGCCGTGAGTTGAGAGTTGAGTTGGATAGGCTATTTGTTTCTTCTTTAAATTCAGAAACAATTGGAACCACATCAATATACAAAGAGAATCTTAGTTGGTTTCAATTAAAATATATATACATGAGCATGTGCTGATGTATACACATACGTGTTGCCTTTAAGTGCCCTTGAATTGAGTATGACTCATAGCCCCACCCTTTGAACAATAGATCTGAACCTTGTCCTATCCTATGCCATCCTCATCTTTGCTGACATACTCAAGCTCTTACATCAGCCACTATTAGTCTATTTCATCAAGTCGTCTGCTCTTTTGCCAACCCTCCATTTCTCCAAGCATGGAAAAATGTTCTCTCCAAAGAACAGCCTCTGCTAACAACATGCCCAAAGTATGTGACATGAAGATTTTGTCATCTGTATGTGCATCAGTACACACACACACACACACACACACACACACTAAAAAAAAAAAAAGCAACTGATATTGAGTTGATTCCAACTCATGGCAAACCTCTACTGGGTTTCTGAGGCTGTCAGTTTTATCTCCTGTGGAGCTGCTGGTAGGTGTGAACTGCGATGCCTTCAGTGAGCAACCCAACTTGTAACACACTAAAGCACCCTGGTTCCTTATTTACATGCATGCATATACATAGTGCGGGTAACAGTAAAGATCATTGTGTAGTTATCTAAACTCAACTGAAAACTTCCTGGAGACCTAGTTAATGATATGTTGTAGATCCTTCACAGCTGGGCGGTGAAAGTACACCAGGGCTCTCTCTCTGCTCCTCTTTATATGACTTTCTAATCTTTCTAATTTAAGACAAATATAAAACTCAATCAATAATACTTTTTTTCTCCTCTCCCTTCTCCCTCTCAGCTTGTCCCTGTTAATTCCTCCATGATTGAATCTAGCCATACATAAAGCAGTTCTTTAGAAGAGAATTTTTTCTTCACTAAATGCTTGGGGGAAAACCATTCAAGTTAACAGTGGGCTTTGCAAAAAGATTTGTAGAGTCTTACAGTGATCAATTCTAAGGGATAATTCTAAGTTTTCCTTCATCTTGACATCCTTGACCTCAAATGCATATATCCACATACACATTGTATAGTTGTACTGTGTTGTACTATGGATTCTTGCCAAGTTTTCAATCTTTGAGAACACAGCAAACAGGCTTAAGGTGTAAATATTTAACTATCCCTCACTTTTATCCCTTACCCCTACCAGAAATGTTAACACTATAAGTCTCAACTTCCACGGCAGAGCAACTTCCCAGAGATTGAGCAGAAATGTCTCCTGCCGCTGTCTCTAAGGTATATTGTCCCTTAGATTTCTACTCATATTTTATGCCACTCTGGAATACGTCATCTGTTTTTCAACTCTGATAAATTTTATTGTGTTGTGTTGGTTTTTGTTGTTGTTGTTGTTGTTGTTTGTTTTTTAAATACCCCATATATTAGAACATCCTCCAAAAGCAATTCTAGTACAACCCAAAACAGCTCTAGTCTTTCTTGTCTTCATCATGGAAAAGCAAAGAAAATTTCAGACCAGCTCTTCTGCACACTCATTAAAGAAGCCCTCTTGGTAGCATACTGACCCATTGCCCTCTCTTTTAGTCAAAACAGAAGATCAAAAGCTGCACCACCTTCCACTTCTGTCAAAACCTTCTACCATTTACCCCATATTGCAACCTTATATTACAGATTTTTTAAATAGGTTTTCTGGATTATTCTCAGAATTTTTTCCCCCTTTTTAAAGAAGATTGTTATTTTATGTTGGTTTGCTTACAGAGTTCACCTTTTTAAAGATATTTTTTATTTTATATTATTTAAAGATTGAGACAGACTAGGAAGAAGGATTCGCCATCCACTTCCGAAAAGACAGGCCTTCGAAAACCCTATGTACAGTAGAGGACACTTAGACTATCACTTGGACTAGCAGACATGGCAATTGAGACTGAGATCTTAGAAACAGAAATACAGAAAAGGAACAGTTATAAGCAGACACTAGTGATTGGAACATGGAATGTGAGAAGCATGAATGTAGGAATATTGGACGTTGTTAAGAAAGAAATGGAACGCATAAATATTGACATACTAGGTATAGGCGAAATGAGATGGCTTGGCGTGGGACATTTTGAATCAGATGATTATATGATTTACTATTCCGGGGATGAAAAGGTGAGGAAGAATGGGGTTGGTTTCATAATTTAAAAAGCCATTTCTGGATCCATCCTGAAATACAATGTGGTGAGCGACAGAAAAACAGCCATACGCATGCAAGGAAGTCCAGTGAATACCACTATAATTAAAATATATGCATCAACAACTAGAGCCAAAGAGGAGGAAATAGAAGATTTCTACCAACTTTTGCAGTCAGAAGTTGATCAAACATGCAATCAAGATGCATTGATAATAATGGGTGACTGGAACGCAAAAGTTGGGAACAGGGAAGAAGGATCAGTAGCTGGAAAATACGGGCTTGGAGAGAGAAATGAGGCTGGAGACAGAATGATTTATTCATTGCAAATACCTTTTATAAGAAACATAAACACAGGCTATACACATGGATCTCACCTGACAGCATGCCTAGGAATCAAATAGATTACATTTGTGGAAAGACTCAGTGGGGAAGCTCAATATCAGCAGTGAAAACCAGGTCGGGTGCTGATTGTGGGACAGACCACCAACTCTCATACGCAGTTCAAGCTGAAGTTGAGGACAATTAAATCAAGTCCACGGGAACCAAAATTTGATCTTAAGTCTATCTCACTCGAATTTCAAAACCATCTCAGGAACAGGTTTGAGGCCTTGAGCACCAATGAGCATAGATCAAAATGAGCTCTGGGAAGATATCAAGAAAGTTGTCCATGAAGAACACAAAAGATCATTACTAAGGCTGAAAAAGAAGAAAAAAACCAAGATGGATGTCAGCTGAGAGTCTGAATATTGCATTAGAGTGCCGAGAAGCCAAAGCTGAAGGAAGAAACCAAGAAATTAAAGAGCTAAACAGAAAATTTCAGAAGGCAGTCCGGGACGACAAAGCAAGATACCATAATGAAATGTGCAGAGAGCTGGAGTCAGAAAATCAAAAGGGCCGAACTCGCTCAGCGTTTCTTAAGCTGAAGGAGCTGAAAAAACAAATTCAAGCCACGGGTGGCAATACTTAAGGATAGTTTGGGTAGAATGTTAAACGATCCAGGAAGTATCAAGACAAGATGGAAGGAATACAGAGTCACTGTATCAGAAGGAATTGGCTGACACAGAAGAATTTCATGAAATGACATATGAGCAAGAGCCTATGGTGATGAAGGAGGAAGTTCAAATTGCTCTGAAGGAATTGGCAAAAAACAAGGCTCCAGGAGTTGATGGCATACCAGTTGACATATTTCAACAAATATACACTGGCCTGGATGTGCTCACTAAGTTGTGCCAAGAAATCTGGAGAACAGCCAGCTGGCCCACTGACTGGAAAAGATCGATATTTGTTCCCATTCCAAAGAAAGGTGACCCAACAGAGTGCAGAAAGTATTGAACAATATCATTAATATCACATGAAAGCAAGATTCTGCTGAAAATTATCCAAAAACCTTTGGAGCAATATGTTAACAGAGAACTGCCAGATGTGCAGACTAGATTTAGAAGAGGTCATGGTACTAGGGATATTATACCTCATGTTAGATGGATCTTGGTAGAAAGCAGAGAACACCAGAAAAATGTTTATCTGTGCTTCATTGACTATGCAAAGGCTTTTGACTATGTGGATCACAACAAGCTGTGGCTGATTCTGAGAAAATGGGAATCCCAGAACATTTGATTGTGCTAATGCGAAACCTATACTTGGACCAAGAGGCAGTCATCAGAACAGAGCAAGGAGATACTACATTGTTCAAAATCAAGAAGGGGATCTGTCAGGGATGTATTCTGTCTCCATACCTTTTCAATCTGTATGCAGAACAGATCATCGGAGACACTGGGCTATACAAAGAGGAATGTGGCATCAGGATTGGTGGAAGAGTCATCAACAACCTGTGTTATGCAGATGACACAACCCTGCTTGCTGAAACTGAGGAGGTCCTGAAGTGCTTGCTACAGAAGGTCAAGGACTGCAGCCTCCTATATGGGCTGAGGCTCAACATCAAGAAAACAAAGATTCTAACCACTGGGCCAATTGGCAGCATCAGTATGGATGGTGAAGAGATTGAGACAGTTAACAGTTTTAGTTTGCTTGGCTCCACAATCAACACTCTTGGTAACAGCAGCCAGGAAATCAGGAGAGGAATTGCACTGGGAAAGTCAGCTCTGAGGGACCTCTCAAGAGTACTGAAGTGCAATGACGTCAGACTAGAGACTAAGGCGTGCCTGATCCAGGCTATAGTCTTTGCAATTAGGTGCTATGCATCAGAGAGTTGGACAGTGAATAGGGTTGGTACAAAGAGAATTGATGCCTTTGAGCTGTGGTGCTGGAGAAGAGTGTTGGATATACCATGGACTGCTAGAACAAACAGGTTTGTCCTGGAGAGGGTGAAGGCAGAAGGCTCTTTGGATTCAAGGATTCCGAAGCTTAGTCTGACATATTTTGGGCATGTTGCAAGGAGGGACTGGTCCTTAGAGAGGGACATCATGTTTGGCAGAGTGGAGGGGCAGCAAAGGAGAGGAAGACCTTTGATGAGATGCATCAATTCTGTGACTAGAGCGGTGCGAATAAGTGCGTTTGAGGTGGCTAGGTTGGCACAGGATAGAAGAGTGTTTAGAGCTCTTGTACATAGGGTCACTATGAGTCGCAGACGACTCAATGGCACATAACAACAACAACATTAGTTTGCTTATAGAGTTTGTAGACATTGTATTTCACAGTATTCTTTATTCACATTGTGTTTCATACAATCATTCTCAGGCATTATGTTTTATAAAATTAATCACCATTGGACTATGTCCATCATTTGTATATCCCTGTCATTTCAGGTCCCCACAGAACCTTTCTCATTTCCTTTACCCCCTCCCTTCCCTCATTATTGTTGTTAGATGCTATTGAGTTGACTTTGACTCATTGTGACCCTGTGAACAAAAACTCTATGCCCAATCCAGCACCATGCTCACACTCTCTGAGCTTAAACCCATGGCTGCAACCACTGTGTCTGTCCATCTGGTTGAAGGTCTTCCTGTCCTTTGCTGAGTCCACTTCAACACTATGTCCTTCTTCAGGGACTAGCCCTGCCTGATAACATGCCCAAAATGTCTCAGACAAAGTAAATATGTAATTTGCCATTTTAATAACTTTTAAGCATACAGTCCAGTGAGTTCAATACATACACAGAACTGTGTAGCCATCACCTACGACTCCTTCCAGAACTTTTGATCACCTCCAACAGAGCAAGGATTCTCCTTAACAGGTCATTCTCAATCCCAAATGTCTCCGTGTGTGCGTGGGTGTGTGTCAGCAGGTGAAACAAAGGTCACACGTAATCACACCCCACACCCATATTAAATCCTTGTTCTTCCTGCTGCAGGCTTCGGGGCTTTCCCAGCAGGCAGGTGAGACAAAGTTGAAGGGACTGGGCAGCCAAAGCTCAGCTGAGATAAGCACTGAGGCAGTGGTTGAGGTCGGCCAAAATTTTGGGGTAAACGGGCTTGATCTTATTCCCAAGAAAAGAACACAGAGGTGGGCAGCAATGATGTTAGGCCTGATGGTACAGTGATTAGGCACACCCCTGCTAACTGAAAGGTCAGTGGTTCAAGCCAACCATTCCTTCTGTAGAAACACTTGGTAGTTTGGTTGGTTTTTGGTTGTTTTGTGTGTTGTTTTTTTTTCTGTAAAGGGCGCTGCCGTAGTTAAGGTTGGGTGTCAGCCTGCCTGTTGGCAGTTATGATGGAGTGATTACCTTGATGAGAGAGATCTGGTGGGTGCTATTAAGCCCAAGGCTGTTAACATACCCAGTGGCTCCCAGGGAGAAAGGCCTCTGAAATCTGTCCCATAAAGATTACAGCCCAGGAAGCCCAGCGGGCAGCTCTGCTCTGTGACTTGGGGGTGTTCAGAGTTGGAATTGACCAGATGGCACACAGCAGGCCCCACTTAGAAAACTGACTGCTTCAGAATTCTGCAAATGGACACATTTTCCAATTAGATTAGAACATGACAGCGCCTTGGTATTGGAGGTTACATGTCCAAATCCCAAGTAAATGAATGCTAAATCTGAGACACAGAGGCTTCCGAACCTAAGAGAAATAAAATGTGACCCGCCCTTCTTCTGTCTTGGTTTCAGTGGACCAGTTTAGGCAGGATTTTTAGACATTTGCTGCTGTAAAAACATCTATTGCCTTTGAGTGAATTCTGACTTAAGGCAATCCTTACAGGACAGAGCAGAACCGCCCGAGAGAGTTCCCAAGGCTGGGAATCTTTATTGAAGCAGACAGCCACATCTTTCTTCCTCCAAGTGGCTAATAGGTTCGAACTGTTGGCCTTTTAGATTGAACCACCATGCCACCAGGGCTGCTATGTGCTACCTACTGTTGTTTTGGTGGTAGTGTACCATTGAGTCAGACCGTAGAGGACCCTCAGGCAGGTCTTCAGAGGCAGTTAATCAAATGAGAGGAGACTGCCATCCTTCTCTCACAGAACAGCTAGTGGATTAGAACTGAATACCTTTGGGATTGCACCACAGCTTCTTACCTCAGGGCCACTAGAGCCCTTTATTTTATTTTATTTTTTTAATGAATTTTTTATTGTATACTGGTTTACGTACAAAATTTGTAAACATTGTTTTTCACACTGGATTCTTTCCCATTTCTTCTACCCACCTCTGCCTCCACCCATCAAATTGTGCGGCCCTGTGATCACCTCCCTGCCCATTCTCACCCCTTTGTTCTCACTCCATCCCACTTCCATCCTCACACATGTTTTAAGTAATGGGCTTATGCTGCTAGGAGTCCTAATTCTCATTGCCATAAAAGGGGATGTGGCTAAGGGGAAATTGACAAGCCAATAAAAATTTCTCTTTTGGGTGGGGTAAGTAGACCATGCTTTCTGAAAACTATTTGTAAGAACAGCTTGCTGTATTTTTCTTGAAGCAGTAAACTCATTCTACACTTTATTAACGCAAAGAATATCCAATATCTGCTTGTGAAAGTGAAACAAATGACTGGCCCAAATTGGGGGTGTTGTTACCTATATGTTCATTTTTCAATTAAAGTATTTAACTCGTAAGCGCACACAGTGAACATAGAGAAGTCGTGAGAAGTGACTAGTAATTATCCTCCAACAATTGTCCCAGGAATTTAACACACCTAGAATGTTCAAATCAGCCAGCTGCTTAGATAGGCAATCTCCTCCTTATTGCCTCTGAAAACCTGCTAAATGGTCAGTTGTGAGTCATTTCCAGTACTTAACAACAACAACAAAGAATATCACAGAGAGTGCCAGTAACCTAGAGGGTAGAGAGTTGCACTGCTAACCCAAAGATGGATGGTTTGAACCCACGAGCTGCTCCAAGGAAGGAAGATGGGCAGTCCATTCCCAGGAGATTTATAGGCCCTGAAAATCCACTGGTGGAATCAGCTACAGGTTCAGACTCATTGGTAATGACGGGGTGAGTGTATAAGGGGGTCTCTCTGGTGTCGTAGTCGATGGAGAGTTGTGCTGGTAACCCAAAGGCACCACACTTCTCTGGTGGTTCGAATCCACCAGCAATTCTATGGGAGAAAGATGACTGACCTCACCCTGTGCAGTAGTTCATTGCCTCTGAAAACCCACTGGAGGGTTAGCTGTTGAGTCAGTTCAGTCTCCATGGCAGTGAGCTTTTCAACTGAGAAGGCAGCACAGACTTCCAGAAAAACCCTGGGTGTATTATTTTCTATTACGTTCCAGTTTGTACTTCATACGTTTCATGAATACCTTTGATGTCACTTTTCAGATACTCCAACTTTAAAACTCCTCGTTAATTTATTAGCAGTCCTCAACTTGCAAGGTATTTGGATTATGAAAAACCACAGAACTGTATTTTTCCCCCCTGTTAACACCTTATAGTTAGTAATGTGTACAAAATGTAGTGATGTATACAAACTTAGTAAGTAGTTTACGGATGTTACAGTTCTCAGCTGTTTGTACAGACGTTAAAAGATCAGATTTTTATAGATTCTGATAATGAAAAGCAATAATAAGGAAAAACATTTTTAAAAAGGTGTTCAGTATACTAACTCACTAAAATAACTAGGAAAGGGTTTGCTCCTGGCTTTTCTTTTCCTTTGTTTCTTTCCCCCATCATCCTTCTTTTCATAAAAGTTTACTCATGAGTAAATAGTAAACTTTATCTGTTCCAAATGTCTACAGATCCTATCCTTAAACATTTTATATACAAAATACAGAATTTAAGTTGAATCTCTTACCTACTTTTTAACTGTACATGATAACTTTTTGTTCAAATGGTAAATAATGTAATCATTGGAAAAGATATTCTCTCCTTATCATTACATATTACTCTCTGGTGTTTATTAACCAAAGGAATTACAGTTGAAAGCCAGCAATAGCCAGTGAGAATTTCAGGCTAGGGGGCGGGAATGAATAAGCAAAGTGAAACGACGGGTGAAAGGATTTCCCATTAAAACAAACTTTTCTGCACTCTAATTCAGTATGTTATATTTTCTTGGAACGCCTATGGCATATTTTCTTGGAACTGGCAAAATTTTATCAATAGACTATAAACTTGTGTTTGTATGTGAACCTTGAGTACATCACATTCATTTGTGACCTACATCCATCCTCATCACGTCCCACCACTCTGTGGGAAGCAGAGAGCCCCCTAGGGGAAGGGGCGCCTTTCCCAGGGCCAGTGCCTGCCTTAGACTTACTTCTATGCTCTGTTGTTGTTGTTATGTGCTGTCGAGTTGTTTGCGACTCATAGCAACCCTATGTACAACAGCCCTAAACCCTGCTCTATCTTGTGCTAATCGTACTTCCTCTGACACACTCATCCCGATTACCCCCGTCCTTGAATCAATCCATCTCATAGAGGGTCTTCGCCTCTTGTGCCGTCCCTCCACCCCCCCAAGCATGATGTCCCTCTCCAAGGACCTGTCCCTCCTTGCAACATGCCCGAAGTATGTCAGACAAAGCCCCAGAATCCTTGCCTCCAAGGAGTAGCTTGGTTTAACCCTCTCCAGGATGAATCTGTTTGTTTTCTTGGCAGTCCATGGTACATTCAATACTCTTCTCCAGTACCACAGCTCAAAGGCATCAATTCTCCTTCTGTCCTCCCTAGTCATTGTCCATCTCTCTGATGCATAACAAGTGATTGTGAAGACCATGGCCTGTATCAGGTGCACCTTAGTCTCCAGAGAGACACCGTTGCTCTTCAGTACTTTAGAGAAGTCATTAACAGCAGAGATTCCCATCGCGATACGTTTTTTGATTTCCTGACTGCTGGTGTCAAGAGTGTTGACCGTGGAGCCGAGCAAATTGAAGCTGTGAACAATCTCAATCTCTTCGCCATCCATCCTGATACTACCAATTGGTCCAGTGGTGAGAAGCTTTGTCTTCTTGACATTGAGCCTCAGTCCATACTGAAGGCTTCTATGTTCTACCAGAAGCAAATGCACCCATATCCATTGGTCTTTTCCCTGTATTTAAAATTAAGACTGCCTTTGTCCCACATTTACAATTAGGTATGCAAGGAATCTAACCTTAATTTAGCAGATGAAGTTAGCCAACAGTTTCTCTGAAGAGCTTACTAATATGAACATTCACTAAGAGAGCTCTGGTGGCATCATCCAGAGCAGGCTGCCCTGCTAACCCAAAGGCTGCCTGCCTGTCTCTAGCAGTTCAGATCTACCAGCAGCTCTGAGTGAGGCAGTCTCCTCCCGTGCTGTGCTCTTTATAGCCTGGAAACACAGCTCATATAACCACGTTCTAGCATTATAAATACTAAAGATAGAAGATAGTAAGACATTCCCCCCTGACCCCAAAATACCAATATGCAGACCTACAAGTGACCTTCTACATCACCAGGGCTCCTTAACTTCTATGTTATCTAAAGATTAGGTAGACATTTTATGTCCCAAGGGAATGGATGAAAACAAGCTTGACCACAGAGGCAGTATTTATATGAAGGCATTTGAGGTGTCTGGACATTACATCTGTTAACCTAATACACGCTATAGGCAGGTTGAGTTGCCAGCTGATTTACTAGGTTTATGCTTAATCGCCTAAACCTCCATCAGCTGGAAAATGGGAATAATTGAAATAACAATGGAAGTGGATATAACAGAAGTAATACAGACATTGCTACATGGATGAACCTTTGAAACGTGACTTCCAGTGAAATAAATCAGTCATAGATGGACCAACATTTGTATGATTCCACTTAGATTAGACAAATGCATACACACCAATGCTTATTAATGGTTGTTACACAGGTGAGAAGGAGAAAAAAGGTGTGGGGGAGGGGTCACTGCTTATGGGATACCGAGTTTCTATTCATGGTCATAGAATAATTTAGAAAAAAATAGCAATAACGTAATGAATATAATCTTTGTCACTAAATTTTCCATTTAAAAATTGTTGATTTAGATACTCGTTCAATCACAAAGAAAAAAAAATAAAGATGTAAAAACAATTATTCTTAATTCTCACCCTAAACTGGTTTTGCATATTTTGTATATTCTTTTTTATTTTCTAGCCTGGCTAGATGTTTATGAAATTCTATTGTGATTTCCAAAAAGCCATCTTTTGGTTTCATTGATTTTCTTTGCTGATTTTTTTGTTTCATTGTCACAAGTGGAAACCGCTCTTCAGCGTACTTCAGATTGAATTTCCATTTCTTTCTCTAGTTTCTTATGGTAGAAATTTATATCACTGTTAGTTTCCATATAATATCTCTTCTAAGATAAAACATTCAGTGCCTCCAAAAGACTTTTTTGATGCACGTTGCAAACCAAAAACCTGTACAGTATAAAGAGTAAACCCTAATGTAGGCTGTCATTGTGTTATTGTTGGTACAAAAATGACTACTGGGCTGATTAGCAGCATCATGCTAGATGGTGAAGAGATTGAGATTGTTAACAGCTTTAGTTTGCTTGGCTCCACAATCTACACTCCTAAGCAGCCAGGAAATTAAAAGATGAATTGCATTGGGAAAGTCTGCTGTCAGAGACCTCTCCAAAGTACCGAAAAGCACCCATGTCAGTCTGGAGCCTACGGTGCACCTGATACAGGCCATGGTCTTTGCAATCACTTGCTATGTGTCAAGAGAGCTGGACAATGACTAGGGAGGATAGAAGGAGAATTGATGCCTTTGAGCTGTGGTGATGGAGAAGAGTATTGAAAATACCATGGACTGCTAGAAAAACAAACAGATTCATCCTGGAAAGGGTTAAACTGGGTGGCTCCTTGGAGGCAAGGATTCTGAAGCTTAATCTGACATACTTTGGACATGTTGTAAGGAGGGACCAGTCTTTGGAGAGGGACATCATGCTTGAGAGGGTGGAGGGACAATGCAAGAAAGGAAGACCCTCAATGAGAAGAATTGCTTCAGTGGCTGGGATAATGGGGGGGTAGGTGTGTCAGAGATAATAAGATTGGCACAGGATAGAGCAGGGTTTAGGGCTGCTGTACATAGGGTCTCTATGAGTTGCAGGTGACTTGACAGCACATAACAACAATACTTTCTAGATATCATAGAAAAAATTAAGAGTCCTGGTGGTGTCGTGGGTCACCTGTAGGTCTGTTAGCCAAAACATCAGCAGTTCAAGTCCATGGGAGAAAGACAAGCATTCTTCTCCTGACATGATTTGCAGTGCTGGAAATCCAGTGGAATATCAGTCACTATGAGTTGGAATAGACAGTGTCAGTGGGGGTTAGGAGAAGCTAACAATACTGAATTACTAAGATTACTTTACTTTTGAATTGTAAAGGCCAGTCCAAATAAAAAGGTGAAACTCAGGTACTAAAGAAAGTGAACATATCTTCACACTCATATTTGAAAAACAACCATGGGGTGAACTGATGAAGTCAACTCAAGTTCTAGAATTACCTGACCAGCGCCTGCTTTACCACAGACAGCTCATCGATTGTTACTATGACATTTCTCTTGACTTCCCTAATGCCCAAGCTGGATATTAGAAACGCCAGCTTCCTGTACAAAGGTGACCTTTATGGGCTCCTTTAAACGGTAGACACACCCTCAGACAATAGTTGGTGTGACTCCAGATGTAGGTACACTGAAAAGATGGGTAAAATAGACGTTAGCTGATTTGTGAAAATGCCCAAAGCAATTTGGTGGAGGTTATGTGTGAAAACAAAACTTGTAGCTTTGTTTCTAACATGTTTGTTGTGGAATCTAGTGCTGATTCATTGATTTTTTTTCCTCATTCATTCATTAATTCCTAAGGTCAAGCATTCTTCCACTCATCACTAGGTACTGAGGACACCATGGTAAGGCTGGCTCCTGCCTTTGAAAAGTTCATGTTATAGTAATAAAGTAGGAGGATGAATTGTGCTAATTTTTCTAATATAGTTAAAACTGTATAGGAGACAGTGAAAATATCCTCAAAGTAACCAACTTCACTTGTAATAGGAAGTGCATCTTATCTTCTTTGTTGCTAAGAAAGTTCTCTCAGAAAATCCTTTTCCTATTGGAATCCTTTAAAAAGATTGAAAACCTCTAGAGTTGATAAAATATACCTCAGTATTCACAAATATCTCTCACAGGATAAGCTAGGTTCCTTCTCAAAGAAATGAACCCATAGTTCTTCCTTTCTTTACTAAGTTTACATAATAAAGAGATAAAAATAAAATCAAACCAAATCCACTGCTTTGATGCTGACTCATAGCAACTCTCCATCAGAATTAACATTTGTACATTTTTATAGGAGACTCGCTCATCTTTCTTCCTTGAAGGAGCTGGTAGATTTGAAATGATGACTTTTCAGTTAACAGTCTGACACGTTGTGCACTACCCCACCCAGAAAACCCTCCTACAACACATTGCTATTAAGTAGAAATCAACTCATAGCTAACTCCCAGTGAATTTTCTGAAGCAGTAAATTACATAGGAGGCGATGGGCCATTTTTCTCCTACAAAGCTTCTGGTGAATTTGAACTGCCTGTCTTTGGGCTGGTAGCACAATTCTTTACCACTAAGCCAACAGAGCTCTCATTTAGGTTAGTAATCCAGTATGTGTTTGTGCTACCCAGGGACCTGTTTGTTCATTAAGCTTATTATTTACTGTATTGAAAACTCAAAATCAAAACCCCAACAAAACCTACAAATTATGAATGTTCCAGCAGAAAAGAAAAACTGGAAGGCTAGATAAATAACAGCATTTAACTTAATGATTAGAAAGAAAACATTTTTTCCCCTGCATTATCTTTAAACTCTCTGCCACTGTAATTTTTCCTTTACCAACAGTCTATTGGCTTCATTATTTATTATTATGTGTTGTCATAAAATATCGTGGTGGTGGTGGCGAGGGAAATATTTTTAGCTTAAAAAAAAATACCCCCACACTGAACTTCAAGTAGTCCATGGTATATTCAGTGTTAGACATATCCCTGCCCAAATGCCATTTCACTGCTGCTATTGCCTTGAGATACAGGTCTACCAAAAGCAAGGACATTGCATTAAACAGGATCTGGGTTTTTCTCCACCCCCCCCCCCCCACCCCGTGGCAGATACTGTTTCTTAGTTTGCAACAGAAATGACTAATGTTAATCAAATAAAATCAGAAGGTCACACCTAAAACTGAAGCTAATGTTTGACCAAGTCATTCTCTTTCAGATCTTTTGTTTCTGGACAGGTAATTTGTCAGAGACCTATGATATTGCTGTGTATATTTTTGACATACTGCCAGAAGGTAGTACCCGAGCTTGTACCCACATAAAATATGATACAGTAATAATAACCACATTATCACAACATACCCACTAATTACAAACTAGTAATAAAGTTTGAAATAGGGAAGAAAAGAAGTACCTTTCTGTACTATGGAAATTTGTGTATTTGTAAGTATTTGTATATTTGTATTTGTGTATTTATAAGTTTTATATTTATAAAATATGTGTATTTGTGTATTTAGAAGTCTTTGGTTTTGGCATAAGTTGAAATCAAAGAAACAGAATAAGTGACAAGTAATTCTTTGCATATAAACTTTATAGTTTTTTTTCAAAAGCCATCTGTGACCACCTGGTTTGGATTGTTTTTGTTTTCTTCTGTCTATAAATGGACAGGACTGTCAAATGAGATTGGTTGGTTGCCAATAGGATTTAAATAGCTTAAATAGGATTTAAGCTAGAGGCTAAGAACCCAAATACAAATTAAAACTCAAGCACTTTGCTCATAACTGACCCTGTGTCTGCAGTCAACACTGACTCCTGGCCAACCATCCGTCAGGTCATCACATCTTTGGTCTGTGGAGCTACCAGTAGATGTAAACTTTTAGAGAGGCTCTATCTGTGGACTGTACCAACAGGGCTCACTCCAAATATCCTTAAATTTTAATCCCAGGTTTACCATTTTATCATGACTTTGAGCTGAGCACATAATCACTCTTATTCTCAGTTTCTCCATAAAAAAATGGACCAATATGTTTTGCATAGTAATGAAGGCAAAGATAGTTACATAGGGAAGCCACATATGGGTCAGGTATTTGTAGATCTTTTGGGGTGAGTTTTTTCTCCTTAGTAATTTGAATCATGTTCTAAGTGACATAGGGACAGTGTGTTTTGTGCTGTGCTACCACTGCATTGAAACAGATGAGGGAGAAAACTGTTTAAAAGGGATACATGATTAGGTATTTTTGTCATGACAGGAGTCTGGAGTGAAGGCTACATGGTGGAGTGGACCTGGGGGGAGGGTTTGTAAAACAATGAAAGAATTTTTCTTTTACTTTTTCAAGAGGGTCGTGTATTAGGGGGAAGGGTTGGGAGGGAAGAAAAGTGCAACAATGAAAGAATGGAAATCCAAAAAAAAAAAAAAAATAAAGAAGAAGAAGATTACTGCATAACTTGGGAGAGAATGGAGACCATTATGCTGAGTGAACTAAATCTTATAAGGACAAATATTATAAATACAATTTTACAGTATCATTATTGTAAAAATGTAAAGTTAACTAGTAAAATGTGTATGGGGGCCTACAGGGGGAAGGGGTGGAAGCAGAGGGGTGACACAGGCAGGAGGGAAATCACCGAGTTGCACAGTTTGATGGGGAGAGGGAGGTGGTAAAGGAAATGGGGGACATCTGTTGGAAATCTGAAAAGACGGGGTCATGGTGGGTATAGTTCAATGGCGATTCATTTTATGAAACACAATGAAAGGGAACAATCATGAAACAATGATTTCCTGGGGTATATTCCTAACAGTTGAATAGCTGGATCACATGGAATTTCTATGTTCAGCTTTTTGAGGAAATGCCAAACTGCCGTCTAAAGTCTTGTACCATTTTACAATCCCACCCACAGTATATGAGAATTCCTATCTCTCCACATCCTCCCCAACATTTATTGCTTTCTGTCCTGTTAAACTTTTCCACTGCTACTGGGATGAGATGGTACCTCATTGTGGTTTTGGTTTGTATCTCTCTAATAATTAGCTTTACAGATGCATTATAACCATAGATCTTATCTGCACAATGCCTGTGAGCGCTTGCCCATACTTACACCAAAGGGAATATCTGTGCAAGTTCATTTGTAAAAATTGCAAATTTCATCCAATTTTCTCTTATAATTAAAAAAAAAATTTAACTTTATAGCACATAATTTGTGATTATGGGTATATGACTGTACAAAGAGAAGGCTTTTGAAAAATGTACACTTTATCAGCCATCTAAAATAAGGTTACAATAAAGGAATATATTTTCTATAGCCAGATAATTTTCTAAGTTCTTTATATTTATTCTTTCATTTGACTCACTGTACTCTTGAGTTATATTGTTGCACTGAAAATTCAAATTAAAACTACCCCCACTGAATTGGTTCCAACTCATAATGGCCCTACAGAACAGATTAGGACTCCTCCACAGGGTTTCCAAGCACGTACATCATTATGGAAGCAGACAGCTTCATCTTTCTCCTGCAGAATAGCTGGTGGGTTTGGACCTCTGACTTGGTCAGTAGCTGAACGCCTTTACCAGAGATCGTTATGTTGTTGGTGTGTACAGTTTAGTTAGAACCGACCCATAACTGACCCTCAAGGTGGTTTTCCGAGGCAATGAATCACATGAGAGGAAACTGCTCATCTTTTTCCCACAGGGAAGCTGGTGGACTTCAACTGTGTGTCTTCAGGTTGGCAGTGCAGCTCCTTACCACTAGACAGACAATACACTGTTGCTGTTTTATAGCTGGTGAAACTGGGGCTCGGGGAAATTAAGCAATTTATATGATAGGACTTATTTCCCAGTGGTGAAATCAGAATGTGGAGCCCAGGAAGTCTGGCTCCAAAGCTGGGGTGTGTCACCAGCATTTGCACTGCCTTGTCATAGTTTTATAATCTCACTCATATAGAGAAAAAGACTTGGTGATCTGATGCGATGAAGGTTACAAGCAGGAAATTCGTATGGCACAGTTCTGCTCTGTCACCCGAGGTCACCACATGATTCTGAACCAACTCACAGGCACCAATCACATCCACCACCCATGAAAATGAAATTTTTAGATCATGTGTATTTCAGCCCATAAACCCATTAGAGAAAAGATTTTGAAGTGTAAGAAAGAATTGAATCATGTTAACTATTTTAAAGGGTCCAGCAGAGTATGGAATCATTTGTTAGAACCCTTTGAATGCTTATAAGAAGATGGTACAATCAGGTGATAGAGAAAGGAAGTTTTCCAACAACTTGGATATGGTTCTATGTATGCTTGAATTTCCTTCAACTCTTGCCAACAAATATCCATTTCTCAGTGATCAAGGCTTTAGCTAAAACTGCTAAAAATATGAAAACAGCAAAGACAGAGTTTCATGGTAGAAAGATCTTAATATTTGCTGTTAGATGGAACTTAATTTCAATTTTGTGTGTCCTTGAGAAGTTAGTGATCCTGCCTGAGTCTCAAGCCCCTTTTCTTTATAACTAGACAATTATAACTACAAGCTATCAAATCCTTACTATGCTTACTATAGATTTTACTTATTCTGTACAGTAATGCTTTGAGATCATGATTATTATTATCACTCTTCCCACTATTGTTTTTGTTGTTGTTGTTGTTATGTGCTGTTGAGCAAGAATCAATTCACAGCTCACCCGTTAGCAAGTTTTCAGAGGCTCTAAATCCCATGAGAGGACTCTGCCCATTTTTCTCCCAAGCAGTAATTGTTGGGTTCAAACTACAAGCCTCTGGGTTGGCAATGCAACTCCTTCCCTCAGAATCACCATTCTCCAAGCTGAAGATAATGAGGTATCAGGGTTAGTTTCCCAAGTCATATAGCTCCATATTGGAGAGCTGAGACTTGAACCTATTAACATGACTCTAGACGAGAGTTTGCCAAACTTACTCTGTTAGGGGCCAGATAAAGTCTTGCAGGCCATACATATAATTTCTGTGACAACTGTTCAATGACAACTGTTCAACTCTGTACAAAAGACTCTGCACAGGAAGACCCCGGATGAGATGGATTGATATAGGAACTGGGGTAATGTGGGTAGGTGTGTTGGAGTCAGTGAGACTGGCTCAGGACAGGACAGGTTTCAGAGCTGCTGTACACAGGGTCGCTATGAGTTGTGGGCAACTTAACAGCACCTTACAATAGCAACATGAGAGGTCAGTCAAGGATGAAATCAGTGACAGTGACAAAAATAACATTCTCCTTGTAGCTCAAATTCTGGAGTACTTACGAAATTAGATAACGTGCAGATTTCATAAATTGCAGATACTCCATAGCATTTTCTCTGAGTTATTACTGCTTCTCCCTCCTCCTTTATGTTATCTATCTCCCAGTCAGACTGTCTCTTCCATGCTGGATCCCACAAGGTCAAAGGAGTCAAGCATAAGTGGTAAACCTAGACATCCTTCCTCCTGCTTATTCACAGCTTTGGGGAAATGTTAGCTTAGGAAGCATATATATGCTAAATTTGGGGCTTTGTTCCCATTCCCAGCATTATCCTACCAAGATATTCTGTTTAGAGCAGCATAAATATATAATACTTACTGAAAATGCAGCGTATTAGTACACATTCCTAGAACATATCTGTATGAAAGCTGCAGAAAATTTCCACACTCTACTCTTTGGCTTTACCACTCTTGTGGTATATAATTAGTTTCTATGGGATACTGCAGACACATCATTTTTCTGAGATATGTTGATAGAAATGCTTGAGAAAAAGGAGCCTCTTGGCTTTTTATCTGTTTATCAAACACAGTAATTCACCGAATGGTGTGCTTTGCCATAACAAACTTGGTACAAGCATCAACACTACTTAAGGCCTGTTACAGACGTACTTTCCACAGATTAGCCAAGAACAGGTAGAAGACATGCCCCAAAGCAAAATCCAAACCCACTGCCACCAAGTTTATTTTTGCTCATTGGTACTCTAGAGAGCACAATAAAATTTGCCAGTAGTGTTCTCAAGGTGTGAAAGAACAGAGAACAGGAGAGCCATGAGTGTCTCTCTGAAAGGGCCAGAAGAAGTGAGAAGAGTACAACCCCTCACTGCCCCACAGCAGAAAGCAGATAAAGAGCCATTGCCCAGCCCCGCGGTGCCTCTGGAATCACACCAGCAGCAAGAGGTCCATTTATTCATTCTTGACTCAAAACTGTAGTACTGAGAGTGGAGTTTATTAGAGAAATAGGTTGGGATGTTTGGAGAGGCAAAGAAGATCTCACAATACAAGACCAGGATTAGTCCAACAACCCCAAGCCAGATTAACAGGAAAACACAATTTCTTACTTAAAAAATGCCAGGTTTCAGTTTAGCAGTTAAATCCAAATTGTCCACCAAGTTTTTCCTCAGAGCAGTTATAAGTCAGTTTCTCCTTCAAACATCTGGCAAGAACAGCAAAACCCTTACCTGTGGCCTTTATCTGAGGGTTCCTCTGGTGGCATCTTGTCACAGTTTCTCCACAGCAATATCACAGTCTGTCCACCACCATCACCGAGGTCTCGCTCTCACCAGGATCTTGCTCCAGTCTCCCTCAGGTCTTGCTGCTTCGTGTGGGACGCACTCTCTCTCTCTCTCTCTCTCTCTCTCTTATCCTAGTCTCACAGCTGTTGATGATTTGTAAGGCCATGTATCTGCAGTTAAGGTAGCTGGAGATTAAAGGGGGCAAGAATGGCTAAAAAAGTCCAACTTTAGGCCAACACTGCACAAGGTTATATATAAATCTTGATAGAAACAGATTACTACTGGTGGATTCCAACTGACCTTTCAGATAGCATCTGAACTCTGTTACAAGTTCCACTCCCATACCAGGAATCCTTACTTAGACTCTGAAACAAAGAGACTCCAGCTTTCAGTATGGCTAACATCTCAACATAAAGAAAACAAAAAATGTTCACAACTGGGCCAATAAACATCATCAGCATAAATGGAGAAAAGGGTGAAGTGTCAAAGATTTCATTTCACTTCAACTTCTATTGAAACAGTGACATATTACATTGAGCACATCTGATGAAAAGATCCCTTTTAACGTGTTAAAAAAAAAATCAATATAACATTTTATGGATTAAGGGACACCTGGCCCAAACCATGGTATTTTCAATTACCTTGTATACATATGTAAGTTGGACAATATATAAGCAAAGCTGAAGAAGAATAATGCCTTTGGAAGTGATGTTGGCGGCAAATAATAAATATTCTACTGACTGTAGCTATTTTGAGGATGGTGCGGGACCTTGGAGTGCTTCATTCTCCTGTACCTAAGGTTGCTGTTAGCTGGAACTCACTTGTTGGCAATTAACAACAGAATTATCATTATCCTACTAACTACTTTCCTTTTTTTGGGGGAAAAAAAGTCAACTTTTTAATTAGTATTTTACCTAGTTGGAAGATGTGTTGTATGCCTAAAAATCAGGCCTTAAATTGCACAAGTTTTCTGCCTGAGATGAACCTTCAGCTTATTGTTTGGGTCTCAACCTCATTTCCAGCTTTCCTGCCCTTATTATGAACAAATCTCTTTTTACATGTTCAGCATCTGAGGTCACAGAAGTACCCCAATGCTAGAAGCCTGCCTACTTGGGGGGAGTGTTCTTTTTGCTGTTTACTCTAATGGGTGGTGGTGACTTGGCACAGGCAAGAAAGATAAACTCAAGGTAAGGCCAAATCTTGCAGACTTTTCCCAGAAACTAATCTTGGACTTTCCCCCTTACTTCTTTTGTGGAAATGTCTCTCCTGCTGCAATTTTTTTTTTAAACTATAAGATTCTTCTAAATTTCTCTAAGTAGTTCTCTGAAATCATGAATATTTTTTAAACAATAAATGGTAGTTTGTTTTTTTTATTTAAACTATGCCACTGCCAAGTGCTTTTATATATTGCATCACTGACCTGTGGCACCAATCCTTTTGATTGGGTATTCTGACTAGACCCATCTTACAGATGTGGAAATGGAGTTGAGGTAATTTGCGTCCTATGGTGTAGCTAGAAAAAGATGCAGGCTGGGTCAGTGTGCCAATCTATAGTTCACAGGGTCTCATAGTCAGCTGGATGGCACCTAATAACAACAATAAAGGACTTAGTCATGATTTGAACTCAGATTTCTTTGACTCCAGTGTTCTGGCTTTTAACCACAATAATATATAATTGATTACATATGCACATTGTGTGAGTTATATCACACTTAAGAACTGAGAAAAATTGTACATTATTAATAAAGATTATCAAGTTAGAAACTGGCTTCATTTAATAAGACATTAAGGAGCCCCAGTGCTGCAGTGATTGAGCACTCAGCAGCTAACCAGTATTGGCAGTTGGGACCCACGAGCCATCCCATACGGGGAAGGATGAGCAATCTTACTTCCATGTGATTTACTGCCTCTTAAAATCTGCTAGAGGGTCATTCTGACTTCGCAGCATTCAACAACAAAGAGCCATCCCATCCCTAACAACAGATGCCGTTCTGTTAGGGAGCTCAGGTGTGTGGACTGTAGAGAAATGCACTGTTAACCCGAAGGCCCCATCTCTCTGGTGCTTCATATCCACCATTGACTCCTCTCCTGCAGTTTACAACCTCGGAAGGGGAGGGTCAGCTCTATCCGTCTGTTGAGATACAGGTTAGGGAGCGCTGTAGGGCAGTTCTAAAGGAAGGCAATGGGATTTTTAGCAAATATGGAAGACAGTGCCCCCACGAAATATATCTGGAAATAGCTATATTTCAGTTGTAAGTAAGTAAGTAAG
>NW_006399972.1:4611595-4626778 GCF_000299155.1 Elephantulus edwardii
GCGGCATCTAGGGGATTTGCAGTGCAGTTTCCTGCCACTAGAGCTCCCCTAAGAATTATTGTAAAGAATGTTTTAGTATTGTTTTTCTTGGAACAAGAAGCCCAAGTTGCATATTCATCACCATCACTTAAACATACACAAGCACACCCTAAGACTTATAAACTCAAATGTAACTGGCAGAGGGATGAGGATGGGTGGAGTGGGATATTAATTGTACGGTTGCACAACTTGGGGGAATGAAGGAAATGGGAAGGATATTGTGTGAAAAACAATGTATTCAAACTTGGTAAATAAATCAGTATTTAAAAAAAGAAGGGGAAAAAAAGAATAAAAAGGGAACTAGGAGGCTGAAAGTTAACAGTGCACTGTTTCTGATCCTAGGTAAAAGGCTGGCTAGTAATTATTCATATGAATATTTCCCATTCTGATGGCATCTTTTGCCATATAAAAGTCATTAACTGCGCAAAGTCCTCAAAAGGGAATACAGGTCATTGATGATTTTTGCTCTAAATCGACATTAACCTTTGGGGGGTAGGTAATACAGCGAGCTCAATCTAAAAGGAAACAAGAATACTAGTTGCTGGTTCTGAATAAAACGGCTTCATTTGAAAGTTTGGGGTTTTTTTCCAGGGGGGTGTTTGATATGACAAACAGTGAATAAATGATGTATTTCAAATACATTGTCAAACATAACTATGTTTACTTTTCTTTGACTTCTGAGAATACGAAAGCTTGGTTCGTTTGTGGATGGCTGCTTTGGGAGGGTCCTGCCTTGGGCTATTTGGCAGCTGCATGAGTGATAGGACCTTTCACATCCAGTGTAGCAAGTCTCTTCAAGCTCTTTCTGGAAGACTCTCTTGCATACTGGTCGGGCTAAAGGTTGGCTAGGTGAGAAGCCAGCCAGCTTACCTTCTCCAAATGGAATCTGGGAGATTCTGGAATGCCAAGGTATACCAGAACCCCTGCTTCCTGATTGGTTTAAGGTAGGCTGAGAGGACCTCTTACCTGTTTCCCTGTACCTAGAATTTCCCAAGGACTGCCTAAAGAACAAACAGATCTGCCTTGGAGGAAGTCTAAACAAGATGCTCCGTAGAGGCAAGGATGGTGAAACTCCATCTCACTTACTTTGGGCCTGTTGTCAGAAGGGGCCAATCTTTGGAAAAAAGATAGCAACTAGGCTGGGAAAGGCAAGAGGTCAGTGGAAGAGAGGAATACCCTCAATAAGGTGGATTGACACAGTGACTGTAACAATGGATTCGTACATCATTGGAAATGGCTAGAGTGGTGCAAAGTAGGACAGTGTTTCAACCAGTCGTTCATAGTATCACTGAGTCCCTGTTGACAGCACCTAAGAAGAACAACAACAGTCCTCTGGACAGCCAAGGAGAAAGATGTGGTGCGATTTACTTTAATAAAGTTTACAGCCTAGGAAACCATGTGGGCCCATTCTACTCTGTCTTGTAGTTGTCAAGATTCAAATGGCAGCGCAGAGGTTCATTTTATCTATTTAATCTCTCATGTGTCTGTATATGTAAAATAGAAGACAGCTTATTACCTTGTAAAGATAGTACGAGGATTTGAATGAGATCTTTATGTAAAAGTGTTTAATTCAGTACTTGTCATGTAACAGCAAAGTTTAGCTAATACTCCCATGATCGTAAAGGTGGTGGCAAAGTTAAGGCTTTGTTCTTGCTAGATGCTGTCAAGCTGATTCCTATACATATTGTTCTTAGGTGCCTCTGAGTCAAGTACAACTCACAGTGACCTGATGAAGAGCAGACCTGTACCCTGCCCTATCCTGTGCCATCTTGACCATCTCTGACACAGAATATAACACTGTACTGGGATGTGTCACTCGCACAATCATTGCTAAGTTTGAACCACTGTCTTGGTATCATCTTAACTTCCTCTTCATTTGGAAGTACTGTAATTAATTTATGCTCTTTTTTTTCTTTATTGTTTATTGTTTACAGATTGATTCTCTGGTTCTCTATTTTCAGTCTTATAAGCTCATTTAGTTGTTCAGAACTCTTTTTTCTGGGTTTTTTGTGTGTCGTAATACTAGAAATCTGTCTATCATTTTTAATTCAAAGAACAACCTTTAACATTTCTCGTAAGGGTAGCTTGTGTTTTGTATTTTGTCTTCATTTCAGTGTATCTGGACATGATCTAATTTCATTATCATGCTAGAAGAACAAATAGTCTGTCTTGGAGAGGGCAAAACCAAGTTTCTCCTTGGAGGTAAGGATTTTGAAGCTCTTTCTCACATACTATGAGCTTGTGGCCAGGAGGAACTGGTCCTTTAGAAAGAAATCATGATTGGAAGGGTAGAGAGGAAGACCTTGGATAAGATGGATTGAGATAACTGGGACAATGGGATTAATTGTTGTCTAAGTTAGTGAGACTGGCTCAGGATAGGGTAAGTTCTGAGCTGTTGTATGCAGGGTTGCTATGAATCTCGGGCAACTCAATGGCATATAACAATATATCCAGGTAGACCGAATGAATGTTCTTTGGCAACAGTGAGACTCTTTGCAACTGTCTCTTAGTGACTAGAGTTATTGGTGGGTGGTTGAGCTCAGATGCCCATTTGCTGGCTGTGGAGAGTAGCCAATCATGGGGTGAACAAGAGCTACCCACCATCTGATGATGAGTCAGTGGCATAGAAACATATGGTGCTAGAACTTACCCATTAGCTGGAGAAGTAGGTGAGGTTGTTGTTAGAAGCCATCTAATTGTATATGACTCATATTGACCCTATGAACAACAGATCCGAACTCTGCCCTACCCTGTGCCATCCTCACAATCTCTAACATTATTTGAGCTTATTGTTATAGTCATTCCACCTGGTTGAGGGTCTTCCTTTTCTTTGTTGTCCCTCCACCATTCCAAGTGTGATGTCCCTCACCAAGTAATAAGAGCCTCTTCTAAAAACATGTCCAAAGTATGTGAGATGAAGCTTTATCACCTTTGCCTCCAAGGAGCACTTTGGCTGCACCTTCTCCAAGGTTGGTTGTTCTTTTGGAGGTCCATGGGATATTTGGTATTCTTCTCCAGCACGACAGCTCAAAGGCATCAATTGTTCTTTTGTCATCCTTATTCATTATCCAGCTCTCAGTAGCATAGCAAGTGATTGAAAAGACCATGACCTGAATAAGGCACACCTTAGTCCTCAAGTTGACATCCTTGCTCCTCAGTAACCTGGAGAAGTCCCTGACTGTAGACTTTTCTAGTGTAATAGATCTTCTGACTATTTGTTTCCAAGGGTGTTGATCGTGGAGTGAAGAATGATGAAGTTGTTCAAAGTTCTAATTTTTTCTCCATCTATCATGGTCCAGTGTTGTGAATTTTCTTACTTGTTATTGATATATAATCCCTATGGAAGGCTGATCCTCTGCAGCAAGTGCTTCAAGTCATCCTCACTTTTACCAGGCAAGGTTTTCTCATCTGCCTAATATTGGTTATTGATGAGTCTTCCTCCAATCCATCTGAATTGGTACATAAAGTATATACTGTTAATTACCTGGGAAACAGTGTTCACACTTCCACCTTTCCTCAGATTAAAGTGGGAGGAAAGTTGAGGAAAAGAGAAAATGGGTTTTAAAAAAAAAAGGAAGAGAAGAGGAAACTGGGAAATACCTGAAACAGGAGAGAGGAAGAAAACTCAGAATTAGTGGAAGAGAAAAGATGCAGGTGCAGAATATTGACCAAATTAAGCACATTTTTGCCCAGTGGCCATTACTCCATTCATAGAAGTCTGCCTGTGGGTGGACCAGGATCCCACCTGTAGCCTGAGCTTCCATGCACTTGAAGTAGCAGAGGCTGTCAGAGTGAGTCCCATGCTCGGCAGGACTGCACTGTCCTCCCCTCATGGTTGGTTGCACTAGGCACGTAGTGGGCAGCTGGCCACTGGTGAGAGTAAACAGCCCTAAGCAATCCTGGTGGGTTGAGAATCTTCTCTATCTTCTGGGTTGGTCTGTGGGGGAAAAGGGAGAAGATGGTTTTCTCTCTTAGTTCCTGGGAAGGTGTGGCATAGAAAGTGAACTAAACTACAAGAGCTTTGGTGGCCTAGTGGCAAGAAACTGCATTGCAATCTCAGAGGAGCGTGGTTTGAATCCACCAGATGCTCTGCTGGAGAAGGAGGGACAGACGCCTCCTGTACCAGTCAAATCTCATTTGATGGTACACACACACACACAAATTATTAAAAAAGAAAGAAAGTGAAATAAACTGTCATTCAGAGCAACAGAAAAGATAGTTCTTTGCTCACAATTCTCTGGCATGGTCAAATCACCAACTGTTCCACCATGAGCTTTTCCCCTTGAAAATCATGGTCTTGTGTTTAGAGGTGGAGGGACATTTTATCAATGAAAAGCTTTGTTGCCTTCTTTCTCTAGCTGAGGTCACCACACTATAGGTTTTCCACCTGCATTGCTTTCCAGCTCACCATCTGTTCACCTTGTTTCACACCTGGGCCTGTCCTCACTGTCTGTCTCACTGGGATTCTGTGATATCTTCTCTTATGTGCATGCCCATGGCCATCTGAATCTCAAGATGGCCAGATGCTACATGGGGCCCTTTCTTGTCCTCATCCTCAGTTGCTATCCACATGCTATATCCCCCTCTGGTTGGTAACTATTGTTCTTGTTGTTAGGTACTGTGACTCATATGACTAAGTATGGCTCAAAGTGACCCTGTGAACAACAGATCTTAATCCTGTCCCATACTATGCCATCCTCACAATCTCTGACACAATTGAATCTTAGCTCTACCTCTAATGCTATTACTATCCATGTTTTTCTCCTATTCACAGGATTTTCAGAGGGAAGCTGTTTAAGAAGTGGATGGCCAGTCCTGCCTCATAGACTGTTTTAGGTCTGTTAAGATTCACCGTGGGTCAGTCTGGTGGCTTTTGATACACTGGTGGCATAGCTTTCAGCATCACAGCAACCCATAATACCAAATGTATTGGAAATTGATCTAATTATTTTTTTCAATTGCTGCTCAGACTTGTAGAGTCATTGTGTGCATTCATACACAGAGTTATTGTTTCATTCAGTGTTTTGGATGTCTGTGTAGAGGAATGGAACTGGGAAGAATGTGCCACCAGAATTCCACCTTGACTCTTCAATACAGCATTTTTTTTAGTTCAATACAACATTTTACATGGGCTTTAATGACTCCATGCTACATTAACAACAATAATATAATCTTAATTTTGCTGAACTTCCATTTTGTCCCTTTTGTATCTCAATTTTTTTTCTAAGTCAGTGTTTGTAGTTATGTAAAAGACAGTTTGTTGTTGTTATGTGCCATCGAGTCGCTTGCAACTCATAGTGACCCGTGTACAACAGCTCTGAACCCTGCTCTATCTTGAGCCAACCTCATGTCTTGATACACTTACTCCTATGACCCCAGTCACTGAGTCAGTCCATCCAGGGTCAGTTTAGCATAATATATATAGTAAGTGTGTAGTTCAAAATGTATTAGTTTTATTAATTTTTTGTGATGAGTGAAAGTTTATAAAACAAATTCATTTTCAATCACCCATACATATTTTGTTCTGTAACAGTAATTTCACTAGCCATGGTGCCATTGTGCTTCCCCTGCTTCCTCCCTGTAATTCCATTTTCCATTCGTCTTCTCTGTCTCTCTGTGACTTTAGTGATATTGTGCTGATCATCCCCTTACTGGATATTTCCATTCCCTTCACCCATCTTATTATGTGCTGATTACCTATTTACTAACAGCATTCATTCCCCTGTCTTCTCTCTTTACCTTTCCAGGGCAGCCATCTAAAAATTATTTTAAATGTAAATCTTTCTGTAGCTTTTTTTTCCTCGGTGTCTTTTACTTTTTTCCTTTTTTTAAAATTATTAATTTTAATGAATGTTTATAGACACTTTGGTTTTTTATTCATTGTTGCATTTTTCTCCCTGTCCCCCCTCCCTTACCCCCCCCCCGCCCCAGTTCGCTCTTCTCTTTGAAAAGTAAAAGAAAAATTCATTGGTATACAATCCCCCTTCCCCTGCCGAGTCCACTTCACTATGCAGCCTTCGTTCTGAACTCCTGTCATAATAATACCTAATCATATACCGCTTTTAATCACTTCTCTCACAAGCTTTTTAGAACTTTAATCTTTCACAATATTTTTCCTTTTGGAACCAAGCATAATATCTGTGTTATAAAGTGTTTTCATGGATTATTTTTTTAAGTGTTGTATGGTACTCTGTTGTGTGACTATACCATAGTTTCATTATCCAATGTCCTACTGATGGATACTTAGCTGTTTCTATCTCTTTGCTATCATAAGTAATGCTGCACTGAACATGGATGTGGAATATATGTTTGTGTCACAGCTCTTGTTTCTTTGGGATAAATGTTTAGTAGTTGGATTGCTGGAACAAATGCTATTTCTATCCTCAACTTTCTTTTTTTTTTTATGCGTGTACCGTCAAATTGGATCTGACTGGTACAGGAGGCGACTGTTCCTCCTTCTTCAGCAGAGCATCTGGTGGATTTGAACCGTGCACTTCTGGGATTGCAGTGCAGTTTCCTGCCACTAGGCCACCAGAGCTCGCCTATCCTCAACTTTCTATGGTTCTGCCATAGAAACTGCTTTCTGTACTGGGCACACCATGTCATGTTCCATTTAGCATGGAGTGAGAAAGTTACTCTCTTCCCACCCTCAATAGCATTTGTTGTGTTCTGTCTTATTCACCTTTGCTATTGTGGCTGAAGTGAGGTGATCAGTATCTCATTGTTTTGCTCTCTAATTGTTAATGAGTGAACTTTGATGATGTAGACTGTAGAGAGTTAGACTGTTAACCCAAATGCTATGCCTCTCTGGAAGTTTCAATGCACTGGCAGCTCTGAGAGAAAGATGAGCAATTTCCTCCCATGTGATTTATAGCCTTGGAAACCCAATGATGGCTCAGCGAGTCAGTTCTGAAATGAGAGAATGATTCATTATCCTGAACATGTCTTCACATGTTTTTTGCCACCCTGATGTCCTCTTTATTGATGTGCCTATTCATGTCTCCTATTTGATGATTGAGTCGTCTATTTCTTGTTGAGGTGCTGGAGTTTTCTATAAACTTTAGAGATGAGTCCCTTGATAGATGTGCCATTGCCAAATATTTTCCCCCCAGTATTTAGAGTTTCTTCACTCTTTTGTAGAAGTCTTTTAGTTCACATACGGATTTAATTTTTGGAAGTCCCAATAATATAGTTTATCCTCTGCTTATTGTGAATTTTGTTTAATAATCTTATTTATTATAACCTTATCTTTAGTCTTATTCTCATTGTTTAAGGTTCCTAAGTTTGATCCATATTTTTTCTTTGATGATGTTTATGGTTTTAAGTTTTACACTCAAGTCTGATCTTTTATGTACGCTGTAGGGTATGGGTCTTCTTTCCATTTTCTGCACATAGATATCTAGTTTTTCTAGCAACTTCTGTTAAAGATGCTATCTTTGCCTCACTTACTGGATTTCATCTCCTTGCTAAAGACCAGTTGTCCATAGGAGGGTGGATTTACTTCTGGATCCTCGTGTCTATTCCATCCATCCGTGTACCTGGCACTGTACCACTACGAATCTGTCTTCATTACTATGGCTGTGTAATGGGTTGAGATAAAAAAAAGTATAAGGGCTCCTACTTTGATTTTCTTCTTCTGTAGTGCTTTATTGGTCTGAAATCTCTTTTCTTTTCATGTACAATTATTTATTATTTTTCATTTTTTTGAAGAGTCATAATAGGATCTGAGTTGGTACTTCATTGTTTCTGTAGATCATTTCGGGTGGTATTAACATTTTTACAATGTTAAACCTTCCAATCCATGAGCATGGTATACTCTTCCATTTATGTAGATTTTTTTTGGATTTCTGGTAGGAGTGTGTAATTTTCTTTGGATACTGTCTTGTATTTCTGATGAGATTTATTACTACTATTTCATCTCTTGGGGTGGCTGTTATACATGGCATTGGTTTCTTTCTTATTTTCTTTTAAGAGTTGTTCTTTTTTGTTACTTAAAGAGGGATCTGCCTGATTTTTTTTTTTTATGTTGATTTTGTGCCCTGTCACTATGCCGAAGCAGTCAATTAGATCATCATTTTTTTGCTGAGTATTTGGGATTTTCTCTATATAGTATCATATAATTTGCAAATAGAGATAGTTTTACTTTCTCTCTGCCAATCTGGGTATCTTTTTTTTCTTTTTCTTCCTTTGTGCTCTGGCTAGGACACAATATTGAATAGGAATGGTGTTAAAAGCCATCCTTGTCGGCTTCCTGTTTTCCAAAGGAAAGCCCTTAATCTCTCCCCATTGAAAGTAATGTTGGCCATTGGCTTTGCATGTGAGCTTTTGATTAGATTAAAATTTTTTCCTCTATGCCTATATTGTTGAACATTTTTATAAGAAAAGAGCATTGAATTTTTTTAAAAAATGTCTTTGTCTATCAATTGATTGGATCATGCGATTCTTGTGGTGGATTACACAGATTGTTTTTCTTTTTTACAGATTGCTTTTCTTATGTCGAACCATTCTTTTATATCACTTTATATATGTGTGTATGTATATATGTATGTGTGCATTTATCACACAACGTTAGCTGAAAAGTTACGGAGATGCTTGCAAAACCATGTGAAAAAGTAAGATGAACAATATGAAGAAAAGTAAACCATGTAATTATGGCCTAAACTCAATGAAAAGGAAAAGTCGGGTATAATGCCTTTTTTAGTTACTAAAACAAGAGTGAAAAATTAGATCTTTTTACTGATCAAGGAGAAAAGGAAAACAAAGGCCACTAGCATTGTTTTCTTTTCTCTCCACATAGGGAAGACTGAGGGAGGGGAAAAGGCTTTATTTGACATATAGATATAGTATATGTATGTATATATAAAGTAAACTCTGAAGAGAAGATTTCAGACTGAAAACAGAAGGTTCTACAAAATAATTGCATTGGGAATGGGAACAATGCTATTAGTCTCTGAGAGTTGAGGTTATATGTCAATTTAGTTGCTTATATGTGATATAAAGAGTTCAAAATTGTTTTCCTACTCATTGAATATGACTTTCCCACGTGAATGGGAAGGAATGTGCGAATAGTGAATAGGGTATGTTAACCTTTCCCAAAGGGGACTGGCTTGTCCCACCAGTCCACAGGAGGATCGGCTAGTCTTACCATTGAACCAAGTAGATCCAGCAGCAGCAGAGGAGAGTCTCACCATCAGCAAAGGAGAAGCAGGCATGAAGTGAACACTGTTCAGGACCAGACATCCTTGTCACAGCTAGACTGACAGCAGCAGTGCCAGCTAGACTGGCAGCAACAATAGTGTCCAAAGCAGAGGACCAAAAACCCAACATGAGACAGAGCTGACCTTTGAGCTTCTAGCTGCTCCATGAAACCTGAGCTAAGAGCCTTTGCCCAAGTTTGTTGGTGAACTGTGTGAGGTGGGCAAATGAGGTACAGCCATAATTCTCGACTGAGAACTTTGTAATAAGGCTGAGGCACCTGCTGTCCAGACTCTATCCTATTAACCTGAATTAAAGACTTTCCCAGTATGGCTCTCTGTGGGCTGTGAGCTATCACATTAGATTTTTAGACCCAGTAAAGAAGTAAGATTGGTGTTGAGATGAACAGAAAGAGGTATGGGAGCATGGGAGACATATTTGACCTCTTAAGGATTAGTTTTGTGTTGTTGGTATTGTTGATGCTGTTGATGGGGACAGTTCCCCTTTGTGAAGTTGGTAAAGGTCAAGTATGGCTGTCCCCATGCGACCCTTGCTCTTTTTATATCATAATTCTCTGGTTGGAAGCTATGATGTAGTCCCTTGATAAGATCTGATGTGATATGATATTTCTTTTGATAACATTTGAATTTTATTTAATAGGTTTCTTGATCAATTAAAAGGATCTTTCACTAGGGCTATGACCTGTGTATGTATATATGAATGTCTGGTAAAGCTCTCTTATTTTCACTCAATTTGTATCTTGCATTGGTTTTCCACTTCTGGTTCTTGGACTTGCAACAGCTGCATTCCTTACTAGTTGAGCTGCTAACTTCAGATTAGTCAGCAAAATCAGCAGCCTGCCTTACCTGTCAGTTTTGGATCAATCCTTTTATACACCTTTGTGAGTCAGGAGAAGTGTCTGTCCTGAGGTATGACCCATGGACCTGGGACGTGCCAGATTCTATAAGCATTTGAGCCATTTCTTATTACTATTTTCTATATCTTTCTCTGTTTATATGTATATGTATGTATGTATTTGTGCAGACATGTAGATACTCAGCTATTTCAAGAGGTAGCATATAATAACGAAACAGTTTTATTGAATGAAAAGGTTAAAGCATCACTGAAGACACTGGCAAAATATAAGACTCTGGGAATCGAAATAACACCAATTCTGATGCTTCAACAAAGAGTTACAGGCCTGAAGGTGCCCACTCATCTGTGCCAAGAAATTGGGAGACAACTACATGACCAAACACTTGGAAGAGATCCTAATTGTGTCCATTCCAATACAACCTTGATCCAACAAGAACAAGGACATAATTGAACAATTCTAATATTATATCCAAGTAAAATTTTACTATAGCTGTGGTGGCCTAGTGGTAAGAAGCTGAGCTGCAATCCCGAGGGCATATGGTTCGAGGCCACCAGCTGCTGAGAACAATAAGCAATCTCTTCCCGTGTGATTAACTGCTTCTGGAGACCTGCTGGAGGGTTAGCTTTGGGTCAGTTCAGACTCTTTGGTACACAACAACAATGCAAGTATAGTACTTATATATATACTGTAGTACTATATTCGTATAAACCTATACTTGGACCAAGAGGCAGTAGTCAGAACAGAGCAAGGTAACACTGCATGGTTCAAAATTGGGAAGGGTGTACGCCAGGGATGCATCCTGTCTCCATACCTTTTCAACATGTATGCAGAGCAGATTATCCGAGAGGCTGGGCTCTATGAGGAGAATTGTGGCATCAGGATTGGTGGAAGATCTATTAACAATCTGCGTTATGCAGATGACACAACCCTGCTTGCTGAAACTGAGGAGGACCTCATGCACTTGCTACGAAGGGTCAAGGACTGCAGCCTTCAGTATGGACTAAGGCTCAATGTCAAGAAGACAAAGATTCTCGCCACTGGACCAATTAGCAGCGTCAGGATGGATGATGAAGAGATTGAGAGTGTTCACAGCTTCAGTTTGCTCGGCTCCACAGTTAACACTCTTGGTACCAGCAGTCAGGAAATAAAAAAGCGTATCGCGATGGGAAAGTCTGCTGTTAGGGACCTCTCTAAGGTACTCGGGAGCAACAGTGTCTCTCTGGAGACTAAGGTGCGCCTGATACAGGCTGTGGTATTTGCAATCGCTTGTTATGCATCAGAGAGTTGGACAATGACTAGGGAGGACAGAAGGAGAGTGGATGCTTTTGAGCTGTGGTGCTGGAGAAGGGTACTGAATGTACCATGGACTGCCAGGAAAACAAACAGATTCATCTTGGAGAGGATTAAACCAAGCTACTCCTTGGAGGCAAGGATTCTGGGGCTTTGTCTGACATACTTTGGACATGTTGCCAGGAGGGACGGGTCCTTGGAGAGGGACATCATGCTTGGGAGGGTGGAGGGACAGCGCAGGAAGGGAAGACCCTCTATGAGATGGATTGATTCGGTGACTGGGGTAATCGGGATGGGTGTGTCAGAGGCGGTGCGGTTGGCACAGGATAGAGCAGGGTTTAGGGCTGTTGTGCACAGGGTCGCTAAGAGTCGGAAACAACTCGACGGCACATAACAACAACAAACAACAGTACTATATTCATGGTCAACTGCCATAAATTCATGCTAGAGTCAAAAGAGGTTGTGGAAATGAGAACCATTATTGTTTAGGGATCTCTGGTGGTTTTATGATCAGGAAGTGCCATGCTAACACAAAGGTAGGCAGTTCGAATCCACTAGCTGCTCTGCAGAAGACAGATGGGCAATCTCTCCACATGTGATTTACTGCCTCTGAAAATCTGCTAGAGGGTTAGCTGAGGTTCGGTTCCAATTCAACAGCACATAATAATCATAAAAACAATATGAGATATGGGGGTTTTCCCCCAAAGCAGAAAGTATCAGATTTTGTTACTTGTATTTTATTGACTATGCAAAGGTATCTGATCATGTGACTCATAATAAATTATGCACGTTATTGTGAAGAATGGGAATTCTACAATACTTAACTGTACTTATGTGGAATTTCTAAATAGATCAAGAAGTTGTTTGAATATAATCAGGATATCATGCATAGTTTAAAGTCAGGAAAGGTATATGTCAGAGTTGTATCCTTTTTCTATACTTATTTAATCTGCATGCTGAGCAAATAATTCCAGAAGGTAGACTTTATGAAGAAGAATGTTGATACCAAGTCTGGAGGAAGACTCATCAACGACTTCCCATATGCAGATGACACAGCGTTGCTTGCCGAAAGTGAAGAGGTCTTGAAGCACTTATTGAAGAAGATCAAAGAGTACATTCCTCAGTATGGATTAAACTTCAGTTAGAGAAAACTGGATCTTCACAAGCAGACCAATAAGCCATACATAGCATGATAGATGGGAGAAAAGATTGAAATTAGCATAGATTGAAATTGTCATTGGTTTCATTTTACTTGGATTTATAATCAACCTCTTGGGAACAGTAGTCAAGAAATCAAAAGAGTGCTCGCTTCAGCAGCACATGTACTAAAATTGGAATGATACCAAGAAGATTAGCATGACCCCTGCACAAGGATGACACACAAATTAGTGAAGCATTCCCTATGAGGAAAAGAGAAAGAAAGAAATCAAAAGATGCACTGAATTTGGGCAAATCTGCTGTCAAGGACCTCTTTAAAGTGCTCAAGAGCCAGGGATGTCAGTTTAAACATTCAAGTTTACCTGACCTAAATCATGGCATTTCAATTGCTTCATATTTAAGCAGGACAATGAATAAAGAAGACTGGAGAATTTCTAGGGAGCTCTCATGACCTAGTCCATAGAGAGGAGCACTGTTAACCCAAACGTGGTGCCTCTCTGATGCTTTGAATCACAGTGGCTCCAAGGGAGAAAGATGGGCAATCTTACACCTTGTCATTTACAGCATCTGAAATCCCATTGTGTCGGTTCCACCTTGACAACAATGAGAGCTGAAGACTATATGAGGGAGATTGTGGAATCAGGATCAGAGGAAGACTCATTAACAACTTTCTATATGCAAATGAAGCAGTGTCTTGTTTGCAGAAAGTGAAGACGACTTGAAGCATTTCTCCATGAAGCTCAAAGACTATAGTCTTCAGTATGGATTACAGTTCAACAGAAAGAAAACAATGATTCTCATAGCTAGACTCATAACATTATGATGAATGGAGTAGAGCTTGAAGTTGCTAAGGATTTATTTTACTGGAAGGCACAATCAACACCCATGGAAGCCGTAGTCAAGAAATCAAATGACCTACTGCAATTGGCAAATAGACTACCATTTACCTCTTTGAAATGTTACTAAGATGGGCTTGACTCAAGCCATGGTATTTGCTATCAGCTCATATATGCATTGAATATGGAAGCTGGGCAGTGACTAAGGAAGACCAACAAGGAAGGCCTTTGAATTGTGGTCCTGGCAAAGAATAGACCATGGGTTGGCAAACGAACCAACCAATCTGTTGGAAGAAGTCCAGCCAGAGTGGTCCTCAGAAAACAAGGGTGGTGAGACTTTATCTCATAGACTTTGTGCATGTTGTCAGGAGGGACCAGTCCCTGGAAAAAGGACTTCTTGCTTAGGAAGGTCGAGGTTTCGAGAAAGAGAAGAAGGCATGGATTGACATGGTGACTCAAAATGACATAGATTGACAGGGTTACTGCAAAAAATGGGTTGAAGAACCACAGAGATTGTAGGATAGTGCAGAATTGGGCAAGCTTCCCCTTTCCTGTATGTCAGGTCACTCTGCACTGGAGCTGACTCATCATTGAGAACATAATTCAATACTTTTACTTCTCGAGAAAACCAAGCCTCAGACATAGCCTGACCATTACAAGAGTGTTTTGTGTAAAGTGGTAGTTTAAAAGTGCAATTAATAAAACAGAGGGCCAGCTCCACTAAGCAGCAGATTATGTTAGTAAGTGATAGAGTCACTTGGAATGTTTTATTTAGTACATCATGTAACACCTTGCTTTATATATATGCATTATTTCCTTTCGAGTCACATTATAAATATATTTGTACAAGTGATCTCTTTTAAAAAATAATATCCATATTGAAGTTAATGTCTTAATTTTCAAATTCACACTGGGGGGGGGGTAACCCAACAAACCATGAAAACCAGATCTTTTTCTGAAGAATTTGAAGAGTAAAAAGTTAAAAAGAATAGGAAGCCACCAAACAGATATTTCTAAATGCATAAGGAAACTATCTTAAAAGATTAGTCTGAAGTTCTGATAGCCTTGTGATAAGGAGTTGCACTAATAACCCAAAGGCCGACAGTTTGAATCCACCCACTGCTTCATGGGAGAGAGCCGGGCAGTCTCCTCCTGTGCAACCCGAAACCTTTGAAAACCCACTGGAGGATCAGCTATGAGTCAGTTCTGATTCGTAGTCATGTAACTAAGATTTTCACCCGAAGTTTGGTTGGAAGATAATACTGACATTTCTTGAGAACTTACAAGTGCTTTGGAACAGTTAAAGATGTGTGTACAGTCAGCCCTCTGTTTCCTGAGACTGTACATCCACAGATTCAACCAGCTGTAGATGTAAAATACTGGAAGGAGGGTGGGAAATTTACAGGAAATTGCTTCTTAAAAGCAGTTAAGTGTCAAAGAATTCCTCAAAGGCCTGGGAGGATAAAGTGCTATTTACATTATATTAGGGAATAGAAGTACTCTTTGAGATGATGTAAAGTACATGGGAAGCTATTCAAAGGTTATATGCAAATAGTACACTATTTTGTTTCACATGACGTCCTTTTCCTGGGACAGGTCCCTCCTGACATGCCGAAAGCACGTTTTTTGAAGTCTCTCCTTCCTTGCTTCTCAGAAGCACTCAAGACTACATGTCTTCTGACAGAGATTTGTTGTTTTTTCAATAGTCCATGATATAATGAATACCCTTCACCAACACCATGATAAAAAGACACCAGTTCTTTTTTTTTCTATAATTATATTTTATTA
>NW_006399972.1:4629308-4649324 GCF_000299155.1 Elephantulus edwardii
GATTTTATCAAAGGCTTTTTCTGCATCAATTGATAGGACCATATGGTTCTTGTTCTTTGCCTTGTTGATGTAAGACACCAGTTCTTGTCTTCCTTATTCATGGTACGACCTTCACCTGCTTGGGAAGCAACTGAAAATACCATGGCTGGGATCAGGCACACCTTAGTCTTTAAATTGACATCTTTGCTCTTTAACATGGTAAAGAACAGGTCCTTGACAGCAGATTTTGCCAATGCAATAAATAACATCTTTTGATTTCTTGACTTCTTCCATGGGTTCTGATTTCTTGATTGGCTTCCATGGATGCTGACTGTGGATCCATGTAAAATGGCACCTTCCAACTTTCAGCTGTTTTACATAGTAGCAACTTAAGCATCTTCAGAAGTCAGTATTAGAGCATAAGTCCTGGAATCAGTCCCCCAAAGATAACTGAGAGATGACTGCATTAACACACTTACTACTCTAATGAGGTGAATACCTCACTCTCATTTTACAGCTAGGGAAACAGACTTAAGTATCTTTCACTAGGCAGGCAAACTGAGGTTTAAGTATCTTTCTCCAGGCTGCAGTGTGAGTCTAGATTCTATAAGCTTCCCTGACAGACTGTCTGGCTTCCTATGTTAAAGCAATGAGTCTAAAGGTTTGCTTTGATCATATGGCAAATAACCCAGCTTTCTTTTGTGTCACTCTCCCTAAAGATCTTCAAACTCACCTTAATTATCCTTGAAATTTCTCTTAATGTTGTGTTTCATTCTTTTCTTAAATGATGACATCTCATGTGATAGATAGATAGATAGATAATAAACCAAACTCATTTCTGTTGAAGAAGAATAGACTATACTCATGGCTGACCCTCCAGCAGGCTTTCAGAAGTTGTACATCACATGGGAGGAAACTCCCCATCTCTCTCCTGAGGAACCACTGGTGGAACTGAACTGGGTTGAGAGGCATCATCTTTGGATTAGCAGTGCCACCAGAGCTTCTTAGTCTCATGCAATCTTTAAAAATAGAAAGAATATAGAGGAATGCTTATAAATCAGGTAAAAATAGAATATAAATTTGTAATAATACAATCTCCATTGTCCCCCCCTTCCCTACCATGAAAAGTAGCCACCTTGATAGGTGTGTGTCATTGTGGTGTGCTACTCTTGATGGGTGGCTGGATTAGGGATGGTTTCTTTTCCTGTTCACCTTTTTAAAAGTTCCCTTAAAATTTACTCTCTTATAGCTCCTAAAATGAGACAAAATTCAGTTAAAAAAATCCAGTCAGATGTGGTGAGAAAGGACCTCTTATACATTGTGGTGGGATTGTAAAATGGTGCAACCATTCTGGAAGGCAGTTTGGTGCTTCCGCAAAAAGCTGAACATTGAAATTCCATATGACCCAGCTATTCCACTACTTGGAATATACCCTGAGAATATGAGAACTGAGGCACAAACTGAGATTTATACACCAATATTCACAGCAGCATTATTCACCATCACAAGAACATGGAAACAGCCTAAATGTCCAACCACAAACGAATGGATTGAGAAATCATACTACATTCACACAATGGAATACCATGCAGCACTGAGGAACAATAACTTTGTAAATTATTATCTAATTTGGGAGGAACTGGAGACCATTATGCTGACTGAATAAACTCAGTCCCATAAGGGTAAATATTGTATAAAACCGTTAATGTAGAATGAGTATAAGGATCCAGGGAGGTGGGAGAGGCTGGAAGCAGAGATATGTGGATGTTCAGGGAAAAGGGGGGGATTAATCATTGGCTTATACAATTTGATGGGGGGTGGTGAGGGAAATTGAAAGAATTTGTTCAAATATGTATTTGAATTTTGTAAATAAACTAGTAGGGGTGGGGGAAGTACATAGTCTGTAAGGAGTTGCACTGTGCCCCTCTGACAGTTCAAATTCACCCCACCGCTCCTAGGGAGAAATATGGGCAGTCTCTTCCAGTGCAGTTTATAGCCACAGAAACCCAATGGAAGGTCAGGGGTGAGTGTCCGGGGCTTCCCTCCGCCCTTGCAAACTCGGTCCGCGGACGCCCAACAGAGGGGCGGAGGGGGTCGATGGGGACCCTCGCTGGGGACTTGGGGACTTGGACGTCTCTGCAGATTCTTTCCAGGGTGCAGCCAGCCAGCCAGCCAGCCAGCCCCTGACTGAATGCGCTCCCTGGAAAGAATCCGCAGAGATGTCCAAGTCCCCAAGTCCCCAGCGAGGGTCCCTGTCGACCCCCTCCACCCCTCTGTTCGGCGTCCGCGGCCCGAGTTTGCAAGGGCGGAGGGAAGCCCCGGACACCCGATAATCTCTGACTGTATAATTTGAAACCACTTTCACAGGGCTTTGTGCCCTGTGAGTGATAGAAGGGGAAGGAGGGGTGAAGTACTGCTTTTGAATTTTGCTCTTGATGACCTTCCATCTACTTTCAAGGTTGCAAATCTTAATGGAAGCTGACTTTGTCCCAAGGAGTGGGTGATGGGTTTGAACTGCTCACCTTTCAATTCACCCAACAGTTAAGTTATAGAAGGACTTCTGTTTGCAAGAAAGTAGCACAATTTAAACCTGCACTGTCCAACTCATAGCCACAAGCCATATGTAGCTAAATTTTGATTGTGATGTTGTTCTGTGTCTGCAAGTCAGAAACAACTCTTGGCTGACCCTCTAATGGGGTTTCAGAGGCAGTTAATAGCACGGGAGGAGAGTGCCCTTCCGTGGAGCAGCTTGTTGATTCTGATGACATGCCTCTGAGATTGTAGTGCAGCTTATCATTAGGCCAGCAGAGGTCTCTAAATTTTGATTAGTTAAAATAGCACCCCAATTCTACTCACATTTAAAGTTCTCAGTACAATCACATGTGACAAGTGATTCTGCTATTAGACCACTTAGATGAACATGTCTATCATGTTATATTAGACAAGTGCTGGTTTAGAAGAAAGAAAATGGAATCTAGAGCCAGAAGGCTTAGAATCAAGTACGAGCTGATACTTGCTGTGTGATGTGGATAGGTAACCTCTCTGAGCCTATTTCCCCTTGAGCAAACTGAAGATAACAATGCCATTTACCCTGCACAGAGGTTAATAAAATAAAGGCAGATACAATCCACAGGGTATGGGTGTATCACGAGGTTTACCAGGTAGCCTATTGCTTCATAGGCTCTCAGCTTGAATTTAGTTTTGGTTTCTGTGGACTGAATGTGAATGTGGTAATACTGTTCATACCAAAACTTTTGCTTGAAAGGACATTCACAGTTCCTAGGTTAAATCCTTGGCAAATGATCCATAATTTCTTTATTAAAAGCTCTAATACACTGTGCTGTAAATATTTAGTATTTTATTGTTCTTCTACAACATTGTCTTAAAATGTTCCTTAAATATTTTCCCTACAAGTACAGCCTTCTATTTCCATTTCCCCAAAGTGGGTGGGAGGAAGAATAGGGAAATAGGTCTTAAAATAAAAAAGAAAAGAGAAAGGCTGTTTGTTCCCACCAAATTAAGTGGGCTAAATAAACAGACATTTTTCTGAGTTTACAGTGCAAGAATTGAGCAAAAGCTGGGGCCATTTGCTGTCCGAACACGAGATTTCCACCAGTATTTACAGCCAGCTAGAGAACAGCTTCAGAGCTGTTGGAGGTTCTGAGTAAGCAGAAGTTACTTGCTCACAGAATTTTATTTTATTTTTTTAAATCCAAAACCCAGTCACTGCTGGGTTTTCCTACAAAGCAATTTGCCTCCCTTAAAGCTTCTATATTCCCCCGAGCCAGGCTGTGTCTTACTTCTCATTTCAACCTCTCCCACCGATGGCCTAGGCTGAGCTGGCCAGTTTTGGCTCCGTGCAGAATCCTCACTCACGACCACCGTCTCTTCTGCACCGCAGGTTGTCTCAAGCCCTGGATGCGTGTGACACCATGACCGCTGAGGATTCCACCGCAGCCATGAGCAACGACCCCGCAGCCCTGTCATCGGCCAGGGTGCCCGAGGGCGTGGCCGGCGCGCCCAACGAGGCGGCGCTGCTGGCGCTGATGGAGCGCACCGGCTACAACATGGTGCAGGAGAACGGGCAGCGCAAGTACGGCGGCCCACCTCCAGGCTGGGATGGGCCGCACCCGCAGCGCGGCTGCGAGGTCTTCGTGGGCAAGATCCCGCGCGACGTCTATGAGGACGAGCTGGTGCCCGTGTTTGAGGCCGTGGGCCGCATCTACGAGCTGCGCCTCATGATGGACTTTGACGGCAAGAACCGCGGCTACGCCTTCGTCATGTACTGCCACAAGCATGAGGCCAAGCGCGCTGTGCGCGAGCTCAACAACTACGAGATCCGCCCGGGCCGCCTGCTCGGCGTGTGCTGCAGCGTGGACAACTGCCGCCTGTTCATCGGAGGCATCCCCAAGATGAAGAAGCGCGAGGAGATCCTGGAGGAGATCGCCAAGGTCACCGAGGGTGTGCTGGACGTGATCGTGTACGCCAGCGCCGCCGACAAGATGAAGAACCGCGGCTTCGCCTTCGTGGAGTACGAGAGCCACCGCGCGGCGGCCATGGCGCGCCGCAAGCTCATGCCCGGCCGCATCCAGCTGTGGGGCCACCAGATCGCCGTGGACTGGGCCGAGCCCGAGATCGACGTGGACGAGGACGTGATGGAGACCGTCAAGATCCTCTACGTGCGCAACCTGATGATCGAGACCAGCGAGGACACCATCAAGAAGAGCTTCGGCCAGTTCAACCCCGGCTGCGTGGAGCGTGTCAAGAAGATCCGAGACTACGCCTTCGTGCACTTCACCAGCCGCGAGGATGCCGTGCTCGCCATGAACAATCTCAACGGCACCGAGCTGGAGGGCTCCTGCCTCGAGGTGACGCTGGCCAAGCCTGTGGACAAGGAGCAGTACACACGCTACCAGAAGGCGGCGAAGGGTGGCAGCGCGGCCGAGGCGGCGGTGCAGCAGCCCAGCTACGTGTACTCCTATGACCCCTACACGCTTACCTACTACAACTACCCGCTCTGCACGCTCTTCGGGCCCAACAGGGAGTACTTCCCCAAAGGTTAGTGGGACTCTGCAGCCACGGGGCCTCCAGCAGCATGGGCACCCAGGGGGAGGGTGGGCCTGGCTTTAATTCACAAAACAGCTGCTGAATCTCCCTTCGTTGGGATTTCATTCAGAGTTTGCATCACTTTTGGTGGCGTTGAGAGAGAGATGCACCCCTTTCTAAGGGCTGAACTGGAAAGTCAGTGGAGCATGCAAATTATTCATGCATTTCCCCCACTTTCCAGGCTCTTATATGATTTGGAGTGAGCCCACTCATCTCTTGGTCATTAGGTTCCAACGCTTTTGTGAAATTAAGTCTTTAAAATGGTTAGGGGAGGCGTTGAAGTTCAGTAATGAGGACATAATGATAGGAAGCTGGTGAGAAAAAAGAAGAGGCTCAACACTGAATCTAGTTCTGTGACTTCATTTGAGCCACTTTTACCTCCCTGGGTGTTTCCTCTGGAATAAAAGAGCAAAGTGGATTAGCAAGTGCTCTTCCAGATCTAATTTTTGTATAGTTCATGGAAGTTTTGCTCTACTGACGTTGAAAGTACAGTAATGAGGACTCACAGTGCAAATATACTTTTTATCCCAACCAGATGAGGTATCTTTGCGAGTTCTTTAGAAAGCCGATTTAAGTCCCTTACCTGGGACTTAAGACACAGGCAGACCATGAAATGCTCCTTGGGATTTAAGACACAAGCAGTCCACGAAATACTCAGAATCTTGGGTTAAGTGCTGGCCCCAGTGTAGTGTGACTGTTGACCATTCATCATTGGTTTTGTGTGTTGTTCTAAGCAGGTAGCATAAGAGGCCGAGGCCGAGGTGCAGCTGGGAACAGAGCCCCAGGACCCAGGGGTTCTTACCTTGGGGGCTATTCAGCTGGACGTGGTATCTATAGCCGATATCATGAAGGGAAAGGAAAGCCGCAAGAAAAAGGATATGAGCTTGTGCCAAATTTGGAACTGTCTGCCATCAATCCCGTTGCCATTAAGCCTGGTACAGGTCAGTATATACTAGACTGAATCCTTAAAAAAAGAAAGACAAGAAAATCCTACCCCAAACCTCTTGCCATAGAGTCAGTTCTGAGTCACAGCAACCTTCCACCTGGTTTCCAAAAACCAGATTATCTGGAGGATTCAGAAATAGACCAAGAGGAGTGTTACCAGTTTTAGCTGTTGAGGGTGGTGCTAAATTGCTCTGGATTGTTTGGCTACCAGTCATTAGGAATTTCCCTAAGGCTGTTGTTTTGCAAGGAGACCGTTCTTCCTGAAAGCATCTGATGGATTTGAACTGCTGGCCTTTTGGTCAACAGCGCAACTCCTAATACACCATACCATCAGTGCTCCTCAAACAACATGCCCCAGCCCTGTCCCACTCTCTGGGGCAATTGCAGCCTTCTCCTTGGGCTGTCCCTGGGGCACCTGATATTCTCCTCATAGACTAGACAACATAAGTGGTCACCTGGACTGTCTTGTCTGGAACTTAAAGGAGGAGGCTGATCTGGTTTTGTCCTTTGTCAGACTTCCAGTAGTGGTTTTTCATGCAGATGTCACCCACCAGTTGTTGTGATTTTTTTCCCCCATCTATGACTGACCAGGTGGCATTGATGGGGTCTCAGAGGTGAAGGTATATTAAAGAATATAAGGCTCTCGGCTTCTTTAATGAGGTAAAAACTTTTCTCCTTTCTTGGTGTGTGTGTGTGTACACGCACGTACACGTGCACACTCACCTCTAATTGATTCTGACTGCTGGTGACCCTGTGTAACAAACTAGAATTGCCCATGATTTTGGGAGCAGATTGCGATTTTCCTCCCAAGGAGCCACTGAGTAGCTTCAAACCATAGAAGCTCAGCATTTGGCTGTTTGCACACCAGGGCTCTTTGCCTTTGTTTAGCCATGTCCAGTTCTAGCCCAGCTATCGGAAACCAGAGGTGCGGTTTATTGGCCATTTCACGCTGTTGGAAGGTGGAAGATTCCTCTCCTTCAGCCGCAAATAGTACCACTTGTGGCCTGTCATGGGCTTAGCAAACAACGCCTGTGAACAAGGCAGCGGGGAGAGATTTTTGTAGCAACTAATCCCCTGGAATCTAATTTCCAACGTCTATTTCCTCTTCCTGGATTGGCAGTGGGAATATGCTCGAAGTAATTTTGGCAGGGACTTTGAACGTTGCTTCTGCCACCAGGACACGTAGATCAGTTTGCAGATAGTGCTGTCACCCACTGGTCAATCTAATGCGAGTCAGGTCTTCGTTCCTAGCCTGCAAGGAGCATTCTTGAACTCCATGTGTGAGTCAAGCAGGAGCTTGGTATCAGCTCACACCACACAGGCAGGAGACCTGGCTTCTGAGAGCTAGAATTATCCTCCTGTAAACTTATCCCTGGTTTCACTGAAGATAGATTGAAGAGATCTTTGAGCAAATCCTCACTTCAACGTTCAGTTCCCATGGTTTTCTCTAGCTAGAGGAAGAGTAAATAGCCTGCCATTTAGAACATAGGTTTGCTTTCTTAGGGGTAAATGACATTTTCCTAATACAGCTTCCTTTTAAAGTGATTCAGTGATGATATTATGCCTGTGAAATTATTTCCCCATTAAGTGACTCCTTAAGCAGAGTTTCAAATTAGTGCCATTGGCACTCTAAACATTGGGGGAAAAAAAAAAAAAGAGTGATTCTGTATCTAGCTGTAATTCCATACAACAGACCCTGGACATGGGAGCTGTCACATCTCTTTGCTGGGAAAGACTCCTCTTGGCAAGTTTCAGCAGCTTAGGGTTTGGCTAAAAGAAAGAACTATCGGGTCACCTTTAGCCAGGTTAGATGGTGGCAAAGGTGTGAGGGAGAAGTTCCCATAGGTGGGTGGCCAGAAGAATCCAGAGTTACATAGCACAACACTGTGTGAAAACTTCATAGCCTTCCCTGGGTCCCATCCCCTTGGTCTATTTCTGAATCTTCCAGAAAATTGGGACTTTGTGTTTTAGGATAGATAACAACACAGGAGTCCTATTGGCACAGGACTAATGGAACATAATAGAAAGGTGGGTGAACGGTTTCTTCAAGGTTTTTGCTATTTTCTTTTGGATGCCATACCATTGTTTAGCTTCTAGCCATTTATTCAAGATAAACAAAAGTTGGAGGTGAAAAACCACAACTGAAAACATTCTTTGTCTATTCATTTCATTTTGTTGTTTAACCTTCACACACACACACACACACACACACACACGTTAGATTACCAAACTTCCCAAGCCAAGCCTACAGCTTCCTTTTTCTATCTCTTGATGGTGGGGCAACTTTCATTAACTATCTGTTTGAATCCCTTGTGGAAATCAGTCCTTGGGGTTTTACACACAGAAGGTGTCTATGAATTGGCAGGTTCCACACCAAAAATACAGTCACTCTCCTACTTCACTCTTAAGTGTAAATATTAATCGTGTGTTTTGTCTTGCATCACTAATGTTGAAATCAGAACTATTGGTGGGAACGGATGCACTCCGACCTCGGAGTTCTCGGAATGAAACCCTCAGCAGCGCCTGCTGCTTAAAAGGGGGTGCAAGTGGGAAGGAAAGTAGGTCTGGTACTGAGTGAGGCACTTCATCAGGAAGGAGCACATGCAAGAAAGAAGTAGAAGGAGAAGTGGAAGGCAAGGAGCTCCGGAGGCTAGTTTATAGAAAGCTGTACTGCTGATTCAGAGCATGTGCCTCTCTGGCGTTTCAAGTCCTCCAGCCGCTCCTGGGACCATGGGTGGCCTAGTGGCTAAGGAGCTGCCCTGTCAGCCCAGTCTACTAGTCATGGTGAAGCAGAAGCTGGGCAGTCTCCTCCCGTGTGACTTAGAGTCTCTGAAAACCCACTGGAGTCCACAGCCATATCACCCTGAACGTGCATGGCTTCATCTGAAGACCCACTGGCAGGTTAGCTCTGAGGTGGTTCTAACTCTATGGCGTGTAACAGCAACACTCTTGGAGAAAGATGGGCAACCTCTTCCTGGGCAGTTCACAGCCTAACAATCATGGGGGAGAACCACCTGGGAGTTTGTTCCACCTCTACAGCAATGAGAGTACAAGATGTTGATGTAGGAAAGGTTACAGAGCCTTAACTGCTCAGCCTCCTTTGTGATGGTCAGTGGGACTGTCTTTACCTTGGTGGTCCCTTTTGAATGACACAAGTGGGCGATCCCTGCTCCCCTCCTCTTACTGTTGTGGGGGGGAGGGTACCTCATTACGTGGCTTGTGCTGAGAGAGCATTTGTTAACACGGAGAAACACATGACTCTGTGTGTGTGTGCCATCAAATCAGATCTCACTGGTACAGGAGGAGATTGCCCTTCCTTCTTCAGCAGAGCATCGGTGGATTCGAACCTCATACCTCTGGGATTGCAGTACAGCTTCTTGTCACTAGGCCAGCAGAGCTCCCTGAAACACATGACTGTTAAGCTTGGCATTTAATAACATCTTGGAGAAAGCAGTGGGCCTCTCCTGTGGCTGATTTGTTTCTCCCCTCTCCTTTATCTTGCAGTGGCCATCCCTACCATCGGTGCCCAGTATTCCATGTTTCAGGCCGCTTCCGCTCATAAAATGATTGAAGATGGCAAGATCCACACGATGGAGCACATGATCAGCCCCATCACAGTGCAGCCCGACCCGGCCAGTGCTGCCGCTGCCGCCGCTGCTGCTGCTGTCATTCCTGCCGTGTCCACACCTCCACCTTTCCAGGTAAGGCTCTTCGGTGGACCTGGTGAGTGTGTGATACCTCTCTGTAGTGTGGATTCATTTACTGCTCAGCGCTAAGTCTCTATTATGTGCTATTAGGTCTTACATGCCTAGAGCTCTGGAAGCCTAGTGGATAAGGAGCTGTTCTGCCAACCTAAAGATAGGAGGTTCAAATCCATCCACTGCTCCTTGGGAGAAAGATGGGCGTCTCCTTCCAACATGGTAGTAACTGACTCTGAAAATCCACTGGAGGGTCAGTTCTAACTTGATGGCACACAACAACAATATGTATATACACAGAGAGAAAGATATGTATGTATGTATGTATGTATGTATGTATGTATGTATGTATGTCTATGGGGAGCTCTGGTGGCCTAGGGGTAAGGAATTGATCCGCCAACCCAACAGCGGGCAGTTTGGATCTTCTGTCTGCTCCATGGGAGAGAGATGACTAGTCTTCTCTTGTGTGATCGACACGAAAGTCCACAGGAGAATCAGCTTTCGAAATCCCATGGGAGGGTCAGTTACTAACTGGTTCTGACTCAGCAGCACATAATAATAGCATAAATGTAAACACACAGAGAGAAAAATACTTTAATATGTGTATAAACTAGCTTCTATCAAGTTGATTTTGATTCATAGTAGCCCCACAGAATCAAGTATTGGGATTTCCAAGGCTGTAAATTCTAACTGGACCAGATTACATTATCTTTCTCCTGCAGAGCAGCGGGGTGGTTCAAACAGCCCACTTTTTGGTTAGCAGCCCAACATTTAACCACAGCGCCATGGGAAATCCTTATGAAACTTCTGCCATCCAGCCACATCTCTCCTCATCTCTCCCCAGATGAATCTTCCCCTCCAGCCTCCTCCACCTTTGCTCATAATGTTCTTTCATCACTGTCCTCTCAACTGCAGACTCTTCTGTCTCGGCCTCCGCCTGGGGAAATCATCTGTCTTAAGCTTGCCACCATTTGTCTTGTTCCTTTGGCTTGTGATAGAATGCTCTTACAATCTGTCTTCACAGTTAGAATTAAGAACTTTCAGACTAGGGATGCCCCCTTTTAGTTATTCGTGTCTTCAGTGCCTGGTCCATAAAACCCAAAGCAGACCTTTTTCTGTGAGTTGATTCTAACTCACAGTGGCCCTGGAGGGTAGCATATAACTGCCCAGTAGGGTTTCTTTTTTTTTTTTAATTATTATTAATTTTAATGAAAATTTACAGAGACTTTGGATTTCCATTCCTTTACTGTTACACTTTTCTCCCTGCCCATCCCTCTCCCTCTCTTGTATTTGAAAAGTAAAAGAAATTCTTTCATTGTTTTACAATACCTCCCCCCAGGTCCACTCCATTAAGCAGCCTTCATTCTGCACTCCTGTCATCACAATAATGCCTAATCACATATCCCTTTTAAACAATTTTCTCCCTCATCTGTTTCAATGCAGTATACATTATTTAGGATGCAGTCGTTATGGGAGGAACTTGCCCCATCTTTTTACTTCAGAGTGGCTGGTGGGTTTGAACCACTGACCTTTTCGTTATCAGTTGAGTGCTTAGCTTTTGTGCTACCAGGACTTCTTGCCCATAGTAGCAGAAAGTACTTGTTTTTGCTTGACTGATTCTTGGACTCTTCATTGTTTCTTAAGTATACTATAAATGTTCAATACATAGTGTAGAAGAAATTCACTTACCTGTTGAGCTTTCGCTGAGTATCACTCGATGCTTGACCCCAGTACTGTGCTGGGGATGCAGTGTTTACTTAGAGTTATCCCACGAAGCTGTAGGGATAAGTCAAATATGGTAAGATGAGGTTTGAGCATCTTTGCCTCCAGGGACCTCTTTGGTTACACCTTCTTCAAGACATAATAGTTTGTTCTTTTTGACAGTCTATGAAATATACTCTTATTCTTCTTCTGTCATCCTTATTCACTGCCCACATCTCAGCAGCATAGCAAGTGATTGAAAAGGCCATGGCCTGAATCAGGAATAACTTAGTTTTCAAACTAACATCATTGTTCCTCAATGATTTGGAGAGGTCCCTAACTGTAGACTTCCCTAGTGCAATATTTCTCCTGATCTCCTGACTGCCAGTACAAAGGGTATTGATTGTGGATCAAAGGAGAATGAAGTTGTTGACAGTTTGTCTTTTCTCCATCAATCATGATATTGGGTATAAGAGTAGCTAGTGGATTTGAACTGCCAGAGAGGTGCTATTTTTATGTTAGCAGCATAAGTCCTTGTGGCCTAGGCCACCACAGCTCCCTTATTATTGATGCTGTTATGTGCCATCGAGTCAGAACTGACTCATAATTGATCCTCCAGCTGATTTCCAGAGGCTGTAAATTGCATGGGAGGAGACTGCTCATCTTTCTCCCTCAAAGAAGCTGTTGCTTTCAAACTGCCTTTGGATTGGCAACACAGCTGTTTACCACTAGATTACCAGAGCACCTTGTATTTTTGTTGTTGCTTATTTATCATTGCTGTTGAGTTAGAACTGACTCACAGCTGACCCTCCAGTGGGTTTTCAGAGGCAGTAAATCCCACAAGAGGAGATTGCCCATCATTCTCCTAAGGAACAGCGGTAGATTTTGGGTAGGCAGCATGATTCCATACTGCTAGATCACCAGAGTATTAGAATTATTATTTCAATTGGCAATTAAAGATAGTGCTGTTAGATTATCATGTTCCTTTGGATATAATTCAATGTTTCTTTTTGACTTGCAGATTTGTCTTATATAGTCCAAGAAGAATTAGTTGTTTTAATCTTAAGACTCTGTTCCTATATTCTGAATTGTACATTTTGAAGATTCAGTAAGACAAAGAAACCACAGTAGCCTTTCCTACAGGGCATTCCATAAAAGATAATGGACACTTATTAGTGTACATGAAATGCATGTTTTCATTTAACCAAGACTCTCCTTTTCTGTGAAGGAGCTTATGGAATTTGTTCTCTAACGCTTGGGAGAATACTAAGCCTCAGTCTTCCCTCTCTTACTCCTGTTTGTTCTGAGAACCTAGAGTGTTCTCCTTTCTGGTAGAGAGAAGGCAGTAGCAAGGGCTTCATCAGAGCCAGTGGTGGTCAGCTACAAGTAGGCCATAGGCTGAGTGTGTGCTGTACTTAGCTTGTCTTCCAGCTGTTGTTGTTAGGTGCCATTGAGTGGAGTATGACTCATAAAGACACTAAGAACAACAGACCTGAACCCTGTCCCATCCTCACAATCTCTGACACACTTGAACCCATTGCTGCAGTAACTGGGTCAATCCACTTGCTTGAGTGTCTTCCTTTCTTTCACCATCCCTCCACTTTTCCAAGCACGATGTTGTCCCTCTCCAAGGCAAGTATGTGAGACACAGCTTCACCATCTTTGCTCCAAGGAGCACTCTGGCTGCACCTTCTTCAAGACATATGTGTTGCTCTTTTGACAATCCCTACAGTAGAGTATATCTTTTACTTAGCTCATTTTCCTCAACCAACTCCTCATTTGGAAAACTCCTCCTCATCCTTCAAATCCTAGCTCAAATGCCCACAACCTTTAAGATGCTTATTCAGAGCCTGCAAGCTAGTTGGTTCTTGATCCAAGTTTCCATGACAATTTTTACATGAAGTGTCATATATGGGGAGGGGTAGGTTAAGGAAATGGGAACGATCCTGGAGGCATCTGGAAAGACAGAGCAATGATGGGCATATTTCAGAGTTGACTAATTCTATAAAATATAATGAAGGGGAGTTATTGTATGAAACACAATGTGAATGAAGATAGGACGATAGTGTGAAAAACAAGGTATACAAGCGTTGTAAGCCAACCAGTATAAAAGAAAAATGTGTTTTTTAAAAAGTGGAGTTGGTTTAAACTCATGTCAGCAGAAAAATCCCTTACTAGATTGTTCCTCTGTTACCCAGTAGACCTTGTTCTGTTAAGTAACCACTGATCCCTGTTGTCCCGCTAACCATGGGTTGAAGCCACTGGGATGTGTTTAAAGGCTGTTATTCTGAGATCAGTTGATGGTGGTAGATGTTCAGGTCGCTTCTCTAGGTCGCTCTGGGACATATGCCCATTGAGTGGAATGCCCATGGAAGATTCGAGAACATGGAAATGTGTTCTCAGCATTCCAGTTCTTACTTTTACCAAGGTCATACATATATAGTTGGATTTTAATGAGTTGAACACTTTTGAGGGTACAGCCCTGCTTGACCCTTTAATGGCCCTTATCCCGCTCCTGTGGGGACATTGGGAAGCTCTGAGGTCGTCGTCCATAGGGTATTGATCATGCTTCTCTGGCCACTCTAATCCACCAGCAGCTCTAAGAGAAAAAGATGGGAAATCTCTTTCCTTTGGATTTGTTGTTGTTGTTGTGTACCACAGAGTCAGAACCAACCCATAGCTGACCCTCCAGCAGGTTTTCAGAGGCACTTAATCACATGGGAGGAGATTGCCCATCCTTCTCGGGTGGAGCGGCCAGTGGCCTCCAACTGCATGCCTTCAGGATTGCAGCACAGCTTCTTGTCTCGAGGTCGCTGGAGCTCCCTCCCAAAAAAGCCTCCCCTCCAAAACCTCAATGAGAAGGGTCAGCTGTGAGTTAGTCTAACTCAATGACCATGAGTTGAGTTAATGCAGACTTCGGTGGTTCAGTGGTTGATGGCCTTGAGTTGAGCTAATACAGACTTCGGTGGTTCAGTGGTAGATTTCTGTCCTTCCGCTTGGAGATGTAAGTTCAATTCCCAACCAGAGCACTTCATGCACAGCAGCCATGTCATTGGTGGTTTGTGTACTGACTGACACTCAGCAGGTTTCAGCATAGCTTACCTAAAACCAGATAAGGAAGAAAGGTCTGGAATCCAGCAGTCAGCTGCACAGCCCATTGCTGGGTTGTATAGGGGGTTGCCATGAGGCAGCCAGCAACAATCTTCCCTTAACTCTGATAATTGTTACTCATTAACCAGTAGGGAACTCTGGTGGCTTAGTTGTTAGGAGCTGCGCCCAAACCAGAGGTTCGAATCCAGCAGCTGCTCTGTGTGAAAAAGTTGGGCAGTCTCCTCTACAGTTCACTGCCTCTAAAACTGTACCAGAGGGTGAGCTATTGGTCAGTTCCATCTCGATGGGACATAACAACAAGAACTATTGCTTAACAACAATATTGTGTTACCTTGTGCACATCGTCTGAAGGTGAAAATGAAAACCTTTGCTTTACACCTTTGTGCTCCCATCCTTTACAAGACGCTTGTTAAGGGATGAGGTACCAGCGTGAGCACCCACAATGGTAAATAAGTGTTCTCTCTTCTCTTCAGGGCCGCCCCATAACTCCAGTGTACACAGTGGCTCCCAACGTACAGAGAATCCCCACCGCTGGGATCTACGGTGCCAGTTATGTGCCATTTGCTGCTGCTCCAGCCACAGCCACCATTGCCACACTACAGAAGAACGCGGCGGCCACTGCTGCGGTGTACGGGGGCTACGCAGGCTACATCCCTCAGGCCTTCCCTGCCCCTGCTGCTGCTATCCACGTCCCCATCCATGACGTCTACCAGACGTACTGAGACTGGGGGCGCACGTGGAGACGAGCCACCGAGATACCACTGAAGGAACCCTTTACTATTTATGAAGAAAGACCACGTGGAGGTTAGCACACGTCTGAAGCCTGCTCAAAGTGAAGAATGCTATCAGATACCATACTGAAATATTTTATATACATGAAGTTTTCACTAGTTGGTCTTTTGGTTGGTTTGGCTGTGTTTTTTTGTTTTTTTTAAAGAGACTATTTCAAACTTAGCTGGCCCGTGTTGATACATTTCCTGGTTTTGTGCCTTAACACCATCTCTTAAATATTTGTATACTGTAGTACATTTGTATAGAGGTTTGTTTGTTCGTTGTTGTTTTTTAAGGATATATTTTCAGTATGAAGGTTATTTTCTTAACTTCTGCACTCCAGAGATTTCTATTTTGTAGTACCTTCAATAATATATCAACTTTTATATGGAAAAAAAAGCACATCTGAGCAGCTGAGGAACTGTTTTGAAAAACATATATTCAATATTTAAGGATAACAAACCATAGTGCTTTAAAACTACTAAGTAAAAGGTTATTTTTAAAAGTTATACTGGAAAGTGCAATTTTAAAATGAATACAACCTCCTCGGTGTTTCTGTTGGCATTAAGGGTTGATGGTGTTGCCACCATGACTTGTTTAAAAGAAATGAAACACACAATCTCTCCTTAAGCCAAGACTGAAAAGACTTGCCGGGCTTCTGAGTTCAAACACTGGAAAGCTATTTGTCTGGGCCTACCATCGCCCTGGGCCCTTGCTTCTCTCTGTAGCTTTATTCCCCGCTCCCTCAGCCCAGCTCTGATGCTTGGCAAGTCTGGGGGAAATGCATTTACTCTGGGAGAAGAAAGAAAGGAAAGGGGCGGGCGGGGGGGGGGGGAAAGCTTTTCTATTTCTTTATGGGTTTTTGTTGGGCTTTAATTGTTTTGTTTCATTGGTTTTGGGGTGGGGAAGGTATTCTCTTCTGCGTATGCTGTTGTAGGCCCCAGTATGCATAAGCACAAGTTGGGAGAGTTGGCATAAGACATCCTTGCATAGCTATTTAATTGCCCCATAGAAAACTCCTTTGTTAGGCTTTTATCTTGTTTGTTTTTGAAGTATGAGTTATAGGGACAGAGAATGTATGTTATTGTAGACAAGACTCCTCTCCTGCCAGTTCTCCAAAAACTCTTGTTAGCAAAAAGTTATGCTTTTAGTTCCCTTATCATGTTTCATGCAAAACATCTGTGGTCATGAAAGTGTGGGAAACATTACGTTTATAGAGCAGGGCTTCCCTCCTTTGCCATGCACCTGACAGGTGAATGAGTTCAGGTGTTCGTGCCCAGGAGGCGGAGGGAGAAACCAGCAGGAACTTTTTAAAATTGTTAATTTTTTAAAAGTTGTAAATACTCCATGTTTAAAAGTAAGTTTCATGTGACACAAGTGCCTGGGATATAGTTTAATGCAAAGAGCGAAACCGTTTTATTTCAACATTATCTAGAGAGGTTTTGTTTTCCTAGGAAATAAACGTTGCAGAGTTTTGTGGCCTGTTTAAAGGCTCCTGTCTTGCAGAGTAAATGTAAAATACAGTAAAATGTTAAGATTGTCATCTACTTCATGAAATATATCATCTTGACTTTTTTTCTCCCTAAAGGCTCTATAAAGAAAGTGAGGTGTGCAATAGGTAGAAATAGACAGTTGTGTTTTTATGTCGTTAGAGAGCCATAAAGTCTTTCTACCCACTGGATTTTTGCTGAAATTCTCATTTGTGGATCAACAATAGGATCATGCCCTTAGTCAATAGTTTTGTTTTAAATTTTAAGTTAAGAGATTCCCAAATATCCTACCCCTCTTCCTCTCCTCCCCCCCATCTTGGGATGAGGGGTTGTTTTTTTATATATATAAACAATATTTATTTAACTATTTTATAAAATGTATTGAGCGCCTGTTAAGGCCTTTAAACATTCCTAGACGCTTTTCCATCATTCCTCCATGACATCAAGGAATGTGCAATGTTCCTAGCGTGTTCCCAGCCGCTTCATCCAGACTCAAATCCACTGGAATGAGAAACCCAGCAAAATGCAATTTGGATCCGATTCTCATCTCTGAGCTCTGTGTGAGAAAACATGCTCTCCTCCCAGCTCCGAGGTTAACACAGAGTTCACTAGATAAGGGTCTGACCCACTTCTTACTGTATTTTACATGTGTTTATAAATTACTTGCAAAAAAAAAAAAAGATACCTTAACCTGGCAACTTACCAAACTACCTTCAAAACGAATATTTGTGCATAGCCGGTTAAGTATCAATGAGCCTACTCTCCATGGTCTGTACCTATTTTTTTCAGAACCATTTCACATACACTACTGAGGTAAGTTTATAACTTGAAATGTGAACTCTTGTTTGTTTTTAGGGTTAAGAACAAACTGTCAATGTTAAAAAAGTTTTCATGTTCTGTTTTCAGACATGCAAGAAGTTCTCTTTTAATGCTTTGTATTTGGAAAGCTTTTAAATTTAGATCTTCCTCCACTGAAAGTGCATTCTTAGGATGTAGTAAATAAAGCATTCTGTAAAGCAAATTGCATGCCTTTCTTTATTTTACTGTAGTAAAATAAAGTGGGTGAAAGTTTACAGAGAAAATGAGTTTGCCCTTCAATGATGGTTTCCACTTCTACCTTGAATTTCGCATTTCCATTCATACTTTCCTGCTGTTTTCTTGTTTTGAAAGAAAGAGTAAACATTCTTTTTATTCAATGAGACGATTATAAATTTCATAGGATATTCTATGTACACAATATATAGAAGTGAGTTAAACTTTACAAGACTTAAGTTTCAAGATAAAAGATTCAAGACACAGTTTTAATATCAAAAGTTTGTTCTTAGGTGCTGTTGAGTTGCCTGAGATTCATAGTGATCCTGTGTACAAGAGCGCAGAACCCTGCTCTATCCTGTGCCAATCTCATCGTCTCTGCCACACCTACTCCCATTACCCTAGTCACTGAATCAATCCATTTCATCGAGGGTCTTCCTCTCCAGTGCTGTCCCTCCACCCTCCCAAGCATGACGCCCTTCTCCAAGGTCTTGTCCCTCCTTGCAACATGCTCAAAGTGTGTATATGCATCTATAATACCTTTTTAAAGTTTTCATTTATGTTGGTTAGCTTACAGAGTTGTATACATTGTGTTTCACACTTCATTCACATTGTGTTTCATACAGTCACTCCCATGCATTATGTTTTGTAAAACTGATTACCATTAGACTCTGCCCATCATTACCCTTTCATACTACCTTTTTGGCCTCTCATACTGCTCCTTTTTCATGTCATTATTCACTTTTCTGTTGTTTGACTGAAAGTTAATCCGTGGGGGTGTGGGTTCACTTCCTTATTTGAGGGGTTGTAAGAACAGGCTTCAACCAGTCTCTATCAGAGCAGTAAACCCAGTAAATGTTGTTGTGTGCTGTTGAGTCAGAACTGACTCATAGCTGAACTGCTGGCAAGTTTTCAGAGGTAGTTAATTGGAGATTGCCCATCCTTCTCGTGCAGAGTAGCTGGTGAATTTGAACTGTGAGCCATTGGGATTGCAGCATGGCTTCTTAACACTAGGCCACCAGTGCCCCTTAAATCTGGTCAATTACAACTTCATTATAAATGGTGAGATTTTTAATACTGATTTTGTTAAACAAAATTAGGAAAACTTACAAAATGGAGGGTATTGACTAATTCATTAATATCTGACAAATTACTGTCATGTTTTTGGTTTGGATTTGCCCTTAAAGATGGTGTTATTAGGTGCCCTTGGGTCCAATATCCTATGAACCACAGACCTGAACTCTGTCCTTTCCTGTGCTGTCCTCACACCTGACACACATGAGCCCATTAATGCTGTCACTGGCAGCATTTCATTGAAGGTCTTCCTATCTTTACCTTATCCTACACCTTTCCAAATATGATAATCACTTTATAAGGACTAGCCAGCCCCTCCTGACAACATGCCCACAGTATGTGAAAAATTTGTCCTTGCCTACAAGGAGCATTCTGGATGTACTTTTTCCAGGACACATTTGATTTTTCTTTTGGAAGTTCATGAAACATTCTGTACTCTTCTCCAATACCACAACGCAAAGGCATCAAGTCTTCTTTCATCCCTATTTATTGTCCAGCTCTTAAGTGACTGAAAAGACGATGGCCTGAATCAGGTGCACCTTACTTTTCAAACTGACATAATTACCCTTCAGTGATTTGGAGAATCTCCTGATAGTGTACTTGCCCAATGCAATATATTTCCTGATCTGACTTCTAGTACCAAAGTATTGATTGTAGGTTGCAGTGATGTGATATCGCTGACAATTTCAGTTTTTTTCTTTGCCTGTCATGATGTTGCTCATTGGTCCGGCGGTGAAGATTTTTGTCTTCTTGATGCTAATACCAATCCATATTGCAAGCTGTAGCCTTTGATCTTCTGCAGCAAGCAAGGTTTTGTCGTGTGTGTAACACAAGTTGTTGATAAGTCTTCCTCCTATCCTAATGCCATATTCTTCATAGAGTCCAGCTTCTCAAATAATTTGCTCAGCATACAGATTGAATAGATAGATGCAACCCTGATGCACTCCTTTCCTGATTTTAAAAACCATACAGTGTTCCCTTGCTCTGTTTGAACAATAGCTTCTTGTTCTAGGAATAGGCTTCATGTGAACACAATTAAGTGTTCTGGGATTTCTGTTCTTAGCATTAGCCATAGTTTATTATGATCCACAAAATCAAATGCTTTTCCA
>NW_006399972.1:4650265-4652331 GCF_000299155.1 Elephantulus edwardii
ATGGAACCTTCATTCCTGACTCTTATGATAATCATAAACCCTATAATATATCCCTCATTCGTTTCAATACATACATAATTGATCCAGTTTTTCTCACTCAAGGATGGCAACGCTCCTTTTCCTGAGATTAGCCCTATTCTCTCTTTTACGTCCGCATTTCATTCCTTTGTTTTGGCTTCTTGATGATCTAGTGCAATTTTTGAGTTTCTTCTTACAACCATTTTGTTTTTTTCTTTTTTTGTCTTTGTACTGGTCTTTCATGGATGGTATGTTTATCTTTGATTTATCTTATAACTCATCTGGTCTTCGGTCATTAGTGCTGAAGATATATTAGTACATAATTGAATTGGAAGTTCTCAAGATCCTGAACACTGCTCAACATCTGGATTGGAATAGGATGTGGCAACATCTGGCACTGAAGTTTATCTCTTCTCTTCCTAGGAGCTAGAACTCTAAATAGAGGTCATTGTTGTGCCACTGAGCTCATTGGTAGTCTTGATTAAGTGGTGTGTGACCCTGATGTTGGTCACTTCACCTGCAAACCAAACCCTTCTATTTCCCTTTTCACAGTGCAGAGCAAGGCTAGACAGAGCTCTTGCTTCCCCTTTTCTAAACATCATCCCTAACTGCAAACAAATCATACCCACCAGAAAGACCAGCCAGAAAACTCAAGCAAAGGTGGCTGCTGCTTATTGAAATGCCTTCCAAAATCGCCTTGCTTGCCTTTGCAGTGATCAAGACCGAGATTAAGAATTTACCTTCTTAATCTTGCACCAGGGTTATGGCTTTCTGATCTTTGTTTCTTGGAATTCTAACTTTCTGCTCGCTCTTAAAAGAATAAAGTCTGCTTTTAGAAGCAGAACAGGCTGAGTAGCTTCCCAAGATGACGGATCATTGGACAGCACATTAAAGGGCCCCAAGATCTGCTGGTTCCTTCCTGTTCATTGCCAGTGGGCAATCTCCTCCCATGCACTTTACTGCCTCTGAAAACCCACTGGAGGGTCCACTCTTGACAACATACCCAAAGTATGTGAGATGAAGTTTCAGCATTCTTGCCTCTCAGGGCGACCTGGATGCACTTCCACCAACAGACTTGCCTGTCCTTTTGGCAGTCCATGGGATAGTCAGTACTCTTCTCAGGTGTTGAGGTCCCATTCAAAATTAGGTTTACCATTGGTTTGTTTAAGAAGTAAACAGATAGATAGTCATACAAAGTGTTTGGTGCATTTGTAGTAGGTACTAGTCCTCATTCTATCTGTGACAGCCAAAATGTGAAAAACCCCCACAAAATCCTGCACTCACGGGCTTGCAGTCTAGAGAGAGAACTTGGATAAGGTGAAGGCAGGTAAGCAGTGTGCATGGTGAGGCTAAAAAAATATGCTTACGTAGTTCATAAACAAGGCTGTCGAGGAGGAGGTGCAATTATAGTGCTCCTTGGAGGAGAGGATGGTGAAACTTAGTCCCATATACTTCAGGTGGATTGTCAGGCGGGGTCGGTCCTTGGGAAAAGGCATCATACTGGGAAAGGTGGAGAGGTCAGCAAAAGAGGAAGACCCCCAACCAGATGGATTGACACGGTGGCTGTGACTATGTGCTTAGCATATCAGAGTTCATGAAGGGGTGTGGGATAGGGCATGATCCAGGTCTGTTATGCATAGAGTCACTATTAGTGGGAGCTGACTTGATGACACCCAACAACAACAAACCTGTCTGTGGCTTCCATAACCTCAAGTGGATCCAGCAACAGTTTTGGAAAATAGGTGAGTGGGAGATGTACCTGGCCAATGTCATTGACACAGATAAGAAGACCAGGATTTAGGCTTGGACTCAGAGGTCCAAGGCCCAGATTCTTTTTACTACCACACTGGTAAGAGGGAGCTCTGCTGGCCTAGTGGTGAGAAGCTGCACTGCAACGACAAAGGCACACAGTTTGACTCCACCAGCTGCTCAGTGAGAGAAGGATCTCTCTCCCATTGCCAGTGGGCAATCTCCTCCCATGCACTTTACTGCCTCTGAAAACCCACTGGAGGGTCCACTCTTGACAACATACCCAAAGTATGTGAGAT
>NW_006399972.1:4653036-4684138 GCF_000299155.1 Elephantulus edwardii
ATAGTCTCCAGCCTGATGTTATTGCTCTTCAGTATTCTGGAGAGGTTCCTGACAACTGATTTTCCCAACGCAATTCATCTCTTGATATCCTGGCTACTGGTACTAAGAGTGTTGATTGTGGAACCAAGCAAACTAAAACTATTAACAATCTCAGGCGAGCTCTGGTGGCCTAGAGGCAAGAAGGTACACTGTAATCCCAGAGATAAGTGGCTCAAATTCACCAGATGCTTTGCTGGAGAAGGAGGAACAATCTCCTCCTGTACCAGTCAAATCTGATTTGATGGTACACACACACACACACAAATAATGATAATAACAAAAAAATTTTTTTAAAAAACTGTTAACAATCTCAGTCTCTTTCACCATCCATAATGATGCTATCAATTGGCCCAATGGTGAGAATCTTTGTTTTCTTGATGTTGAGCTTCAATCCATATTGTAAGCTGAAGTCCTTGATTTTCTACAGCAAGCGCTTCAGGTCTTCCTCAGTTTCAGCAAGCAGGGTTATGTCATTTGCATAAGGCATGTTGTTAATGAATCTTCCACCAATCTTGATGCTACATTCCTCCTCGTACAGCCCAGCATCCCTAGCATACATCCCTGGCTGACACCCTTCTCGATTTTGAACCATGCAGCGTCTCCTTGCTCTGTTCTGACAACTGCTTCTTGGCTCAAGTACAGGTTTCACATAAGTGCAATCAACTGTCCTGGGATTCCCCTGCTTCTCAGAGTCAGCCACAGTTTGTTGTGATCCACACCCATAGGAAATAATAATTTAAAAGACCATATCGTTTTTTTAAATTTCCTACTGATTTATTTACATAGTTTGAATACATTGTTTTTCTCACAAGCTCTCTCCCATTTCTCTAACCCCCACCCCATACATCAAATTGTGTGACTGTATGATTAAAAGACCGTATATTGGACCAGGCATGTCTCAGTCTTTCAACTGACATCATGCTCTTTAGCACTTTGGAAAAGTCTCTGACAGCAGATTTCCTCAATGCGTTTAAGGACAAAACCTTAGCTTTCCTGCTTGCCAAACCTGTAACCTTGGAGAAGACATCTTATGTCTCTAAGTACTGGTTTCATATTTAAACAAGAGATACTAACCTGATCACATGACGTTACTAGTAAGATCAGATGAGTACATTTTAAAAAAGGTCTAGTATATTGTTGTTGTGTGCTGTTGAGCTAGAACCAAGCCGTAGCTGACCATCCAGTGGGTTTTCAGAGGCTGTAAATCACACGGGAGGAGATTGCCTATCCTTCTCCCGAGGAGCAGCTAATGGATTTGAACCTTTTCAACTTCTTACCCTCAGACCCCAGAGCTCAATATGCCCACCAGATTTATTGTAGGCACCTCAACGAACCCTTCCTGCTTTCCCTTCTACCTTTTTAATTAATGTCACCAGGGGAGGGGGGAAAATGTGCAACAATGAATGAATAACTAACTTTTCAAATGACAAAAAAAAAATAATTAATGTGACTGCATACCATGATATTCTTTTCATTTTAAGTATGCATTTTGTTTACCCAGTTTTCCAATAAATATCTGGGTACAAGCTAGATATGGGACACTGTGAGGACAAAGAGCAATAAGATCGACTATCTGTGTGCCCTCCTCAAACCCCAGGCCACAATTAAAGAGTGCTGTGATTTGGGCTCTCCCACCCTGGGTGAGAGAGGAGGTGAAGAGTCACAGGGTGGAAAGGATTTTGGGGAGAAATAGAATCTGGGCAGGTTGACAGAGGGAGGAGCAGTTGGGCAGGTGAATAGGAGTAACAGGAACAGACAGTAAGAAGTGCTGAGGCCCCAAGGAAAGTGAGAACCTGGTCTATCCCAGTACCTGAAAAAAGTTCAACCTGAGTGCCTCCAAACGAAAGGAGAAAGTGCAACCTCTGTACTGGTTCCACGGTCACCACCATTCCTACCCCTGAGTTCACTGTCAAAGGAAGAGATTTGGTTTGTTTAGCAAGGAGGTTGGAAGCCAATAATCAAAGGAGGTTGGGTGTGTGTGTATGGGTGGGTGGGTGGCGGGGGACTAAATGCTGCATCTAATCTGCAGTAATGAAGAAGTTGTCTTTAGTGTATTGGAGAGCTCCCTCTAGTGGGTAACTCGCTCCATGTGTCCTTTGGGCCTTGGAGTGATGCCTACTGACCCTGAACTTGGGGGGAGTTTGCAGAGGAGACAGCCAAAGCTCTGAGGGTTGCCTGCCTCTTCCACCCTTCCTCTCAGGATACAGAATCTTCAGGTGCCTTGGAACGCCCCCACTGTCTACATGGGACAGGAGTGCAAGATTCCCACAAAGGTGATGATGGGAACCTGTCATCTTGGGTGACTGAGCAACCATGAGGGTCCCATGTAGAATAATCTTCCTCAACAGGATTCTATTTCCATGCAAGTCCGTTCTGAGCTTCACTATTCTCACCCAGACCCCTCATCAAATGCACCTGCAAACTCCGCATTTGTAAGAAATATGACCTTCCCTGGGCTAATTTTTAGCTACCTTTATTTCTTGGCTTGATCTACTTTGTTTGTCAAAAGTCTTCATCAATGATTAACTAGGCACGAGGTTTAAATAGGCCTTAGTCATTCTGAAGCAGGTAAGACATGTTGCTAAAGCCCATGTGTTTCTGGGGTGACCTTGCTGAGGGTACTGGGTCAAGATATTTTACTCTGATGGGGTCAAGCCACTTCAGCTTTCCTGGAGTTTTTCCCCCTCTCCTTTATCAAGACTTGTATCCCAAACTGTAGTGGCACCAGGGGATGGTGTCATTTCCACCAGCCTCGCCGTCTTCATTGCCATCCAAGTTCAAATGGGACCTTTGGACCTTTTGTCAGAGTCCAGTGCTATGCCAACTCAGCCTCTGGACAAGGGTCTATCTCCTATTTCCATAAGATGCTCTCCTAAATGAGACCTTCTGGAAATACAATTAATTTGCAGAGAATGCTTCCGTAATTCAAAGGCACCAATTATTCTTCTCAAGAAAATTTACTTTCTGATTGCCTTCACGTTGAAACCAAATCATAGCTGACCCTCCAGTGGCGTTTCAGAAGCTCAAAACTACCACACAGAGATTGCTCATCTTTCTCCAATGGAACCACTGGGGGATTTGAACACTGCCTTTGGGCTGACAACATAGTTCATTACTCACTAGGCCATTAGCACTACTAATCCTTCTTCAGTTTTTCTTATTTATTGTGCAGCTCTCAAATTTAAAAGCCAGACATTTCTGTACAAGTTGAAGTGAGACCACCATCAACAGCAGAGGTGATAGAGAACCAGAAGTTCATGTGAGAGAGAGGTGAACTGGAATCACCATACCACAGAGACAGAGCTGCAAGCCTTTGCCCAAGCTTACTGTAGGAATGGGAACAGGAGACAAAAATAATTGGCAGAATTAAAAGGCTTTGTAACACTCTCCTGGAGGCTTGAGGTTGGAGGTCAGAGGGCCTTTGAGAATACCTGAGAACGCTGTCCTCACTGAAGAACTGTACCTTGTTTCCTACCTTAATTAAACTGTGGTATTGGTAAAGAGTATAGAATATCCCTGGACTGCCAAAAGAACAAACAAATGCATTTTAGAGGAAGTGCAATCAGGGTGCTCCTTAGAAGGAAGGTGAAACTTTGTCTCACATTCTTTGGGTATGTTATCAGGAAGGGCTAGTCCTTGGAGAAATGAATCTTGTTGGGGAAGGTTGTTGTTATATGCCGTCGAGTCGCTTGTGACTCATAGCGACCCTATGTACAACAGCCCTAAACTCTGCTCTATCCTGTGCCAATTGCACTGCCTCTGAAACTCCCATCCCAATTACCCCAGTCACTGAATCAATCTACTTCATAGAGGGTCTTCCCCTCCTGCGCCGTCCCTCCACCCTCCCAAGCATGATGTCCCTCTTCAAGGACCTGTCCCTCCTTACAACTTGTCCAAAGTATGTCAGACGAAGCCCCAGAATAAAAAAAAAAAGAGAGGAAGACCTTCAACAAGATGCTATGACACAGTGGCTGTAACAATGGACTCAAGAATGGCAGAGATTGTGATGATGTTGCTGGATAGGACAAGATTCTGATCTGAGGGAGCTCTGGTGGCCTAGTCGCAAGAAGCTGCACTGCAATCCCAGAGGTATGTGGTTCAAATCCACCAGAAGCTCTGCTGGGGAAGGAGGAGCAATCTCCTCCTGTACCAGTCAGATCCGATTTGACGGTACACACACACAAAAGAGATAAAATAAAAGTAAAATAAAAAAATATTCTGATCTGTTGTTCGTAGGGTCATGATAAGTCATGGTTGACTGGATGGGATTGAATAACAACTTTCCTAATAGGGCACAAAATTAGGAGTTCTGTGTGAGTTCTATGGGGCCATTGCAACAAATTGGTGGATCAAACAGTAGAGCAGTGAGAGCCCTGGATGGGACATTTGATGTTGTGAATGATAAGTAGAGTTTGGGGAGCATGTCTGACCTCACATTTATGCACTGTGGTTGTTGTTGATGTAGACTGTTCCTCTTTTTTTTTTTTTAAATAAAAGTCTTTATTTAATTGTGATTTTAACAAAGTTTACAGAAAAGTTTGATTTTCATTCATTTATTGTTGCACATTTTACCCCTCTGGGACTATTCCTGTTGTGGAGGCCAGATGAGGCCGTCTTTGAGCTGCCTGTACTGTTTCTACAAGGGTCTTCTTTTTAGCTGATCTTCTGTTTTACCAAACATGCCACCTTTCACTAGGGGCTGGTCACTCCTGTTTACATGTCTAAAGTAAGTGAAATGAAGTCCAGCCATTCTCATTCCTAAGGAGTATTCTTGCCAACTATCTTCCAAGACAAATATGTTTGTTTTTCTGGCATTAAAAAAGATTATTTGCCAGCAGCACAATTCAATGGCATAGATTAGATTCTTCTTTAGTCTTTCTTATTTATTGTCTAACTTTCAGATTTTAAAACCAACGATATCAGAGACCCATCTGGACCCCGGTTGGTTCTCACCAGAGCTTTGAATCTAGTCCAATCTAATGCTAAGAGAGTCCATGGGAGTCTGTCACGAGAATCAGCCCGAATACTTGAGTTAAAAGGACATTCCACTGCACTTCGTACAGAATGGCTTCCTTATGCAAATGGGAAACATACCCACTTAAACAGCTGGAAATAAAACTCCTGGAATTTGGATTTTTTAGAATCAGGCAATTCTCTAGTTTAAACACTGCGTAACAGAGCCAGGATCCCCTAGAGGTGAAAACTGTACTGACCTCTGAATGCACCACTCTCTCTCTTCAGAATGCCTTACCCCTAATCTGATGTTTCTTCTCCAAGACTTGACAGTCTGGCCCCTGGGTTTTGAGCAGCCAGTGAGCAGAGGCAGCATGTCATTTTCCATGTTGAGCGCCACAGTATCTAATACCTTGTAACAACACAGAGCATTGGTTCTGGTAGATCTTTGGGTCTCTTCACCTCTGCCCTTGCTTTCCTCCCATCGCTCTCCACACCGCAGCCATTGGCATTCCTGAAATGGAATGTGAATGTCATTAATGTCAAAATTCTTCAGTGGCATTCAGCTGGCCATAGTAAGTCTTGATCCTTTCACTAATGCACATAACAACTCAACTTCTTGTTGCTGAGTCTAAACCAACTGATAGCTGGCCTTCCAGAGGGTTTTGCTGAGCCTAAACTGATTCATAGCTGATCTTCCACGGATTTTCAGAGGGAGTTAATCACATAGGAGATCACCCATCTTTCTTCCTCAGAGTAGTTGGTGAGTTTGAACAACTTGCTTTAAGGTTGACAACACAACTCCTTGCCCACTAGGCCTCCAGAGCTCACTTAACACACAAACCCTTTCATAACCTGGTCATTGTACATTTCTTTTGAAATTGTTCTAACAACAACAGAGCTGATATGCATTTAACATGCACCAACATGTCCATTCTCTGAAACCTACAGCGTACCTTTTCAGTAGGAAATAGCTAAGAGAATACGCCATCCCCTTTTCCTTATGAATCAGGGTGAAGTCTCTCTCAGGGAGTAGGGAATAGGGATAGGGAATGGCAAAGGACACACTGACAAAGGAGATTAATCAGAACTGGCCTTGACAAGCACTGTAGCAATTGGACAATTAAAACAGACACTCTCAGGGTGGTGGTGGGGGAAGAAGAATGAACTGGGGAGGAGGGTGGAGAAAATAGTGCAACAATGAATGAATGAAAACCCCAAATCTCTGTATATGTTCATTAAAATTAATAAAATTTAATAGTTAATAAAAAAAACAACAAAAAAAACCCCACGTCCATTCTGATCATCTCTCCTCCCTGATGACCAGTGCCTACTCTGGTTACCAAACATTTGAATTCAGTTTTTCTCACCTACACAACATTCTCTTCAGTTATTCCAAAGTATCTGTAGTTCTTTTTAAAAGTTCCCTTTCCTTTACTGATGTCCATGCAACAAATTCCCATCTATTCATCAAACATTTATTGAGCATTTATTATATACTGTGTAGAATCCCAGGTGATACAGTTTAGCCTATCAAACTCTTTGCCAGAGAATCTATTCTGACTCATAGTGACCCTCCATCAAGTCTCTGAAGTTCCAAATTTAAACAGGAAGAGATTTCTCATCTTTTTTTTCCATGGAGACATTGGTGGATTCAAACCATGGGAGACTTTTTTGGTTAACAGTGTAACCTACTATGCAGCCTGAGCTGCTTGTTACGTGTGGACTGCTAGCTCACAAACTGGCAATACAATCCCAGAATCAGATATGACTGAGGCAACAGCAAAAATGTTACAGAAGAGCATGGACCAAGGTGTTGTTAGACTGGAATCAGTAAGTGGGAGACTGTAGTTAGTGACGGAGGCAAAGGAAATTATGAAGGATGACTCCCAACTTTCAAACCTGGGTAGGCAGGTGAGTGGTAGCACATAGGTAGTTCTATATAATACTAGTTGCTGTGAAGTCAATTCTGACTCAGACAACTCCCCCTGGTCAGACTAGACCTGTGTTCCCTAGAGTTTGTGAAGACTGATGTTTCAAAAATAGATCACCCGGCATACCTTCTGAACTATCACCTGTGAGGGGACTGGTACCCCCAAACTCCTGTATGGAAGCTGAACATGGTAACTGTAACACCAAGCAAGAGTCTTGGTGGTTCTATAAGTGAACATCGGATAGCTCTGTGTTGAGAACTTCATACAAATTATTAGTATTCTTCTTATTCTCATGTTATAACTAAAGAACCTGAGGCCTGTATTTTGTTTTTGTTGTTGTTAGGTGCCATATGGCTCATAATGATTCTATAAACAACAGATCTGAACCCTGTCCTATCCTGTACTGGCCTCATCATCTTGGACACGTTTAAGCCCATTGCTACAGTCACTGTACCAATCCATCTCGTTGGCCTCGCTTTCACTGGCCCTCTACATTTCCAAGTATGGTGTCCATCTCCAAATCATAGCTTCCCCTGGCAACATGCCCAAAGTATGTGAGATGAAGCTTGGCCATCCTTGCCTCCAAGGACTACTCTGTTTCCCAAGACCAAGACATATCTGTTTGAATTTCTGGCAGTCCATGGGATATTCAGAGCTTTTCTCCAACATCACAGCTCAAAGACATCAGTGCTTCTTCTGTCATCCTTATTCATTGTCCAGCTCTCATGCATAGAAAGTGAGAAACATATATGGGGTCATATACTATTTGTCCTTTTGTGATTGACTTCTTTCTTTCAGCAAAATGTTTTCAAGGTTGCTCCATGTTGCAGTATACACCAGAATTTCATTTCTCTTTTTGGCAGAGTAGCAACAACAACAACAACAACTCCAAATGGATATACTTTTCATTTCCCTTAAATCCTAGCACTCTTGCTCCTTGCACATAGAATCAATGGGGTTCAGTGCTTCAGGGAGGGACAGATGCCAAGATGTCTACGCTTTGATCACCATATCAATTTCTTGTCACTTCTGATGAGAGAATGCTTTTTTATTTAATTAATTTTAATGAAAGTTTACAGAGACTTAGGGTTTCCGTTCATTCATTGTTGCACTTTTCTCCTACCTTTCCACCCCCCCAATTCACTCTTCTCTTTGAAAAGTAAAAGAAAAACTCATCCATTGTTATGCAATCCCTCCCCCCAAGTCCACTCCACTATGCAGCCTTCTCTCTGGACTCCTATCATGATAATAATACCCAATCATATATCCTTTGTAAACAGTTCTCTCCCTCATCTGTTTCAATGTGGTATACATCATTCCCCCCTCCTTCTCTGTCTTCCCTCAACCTTGATGTCAATCCCAGTTTACAACAGTGACTCTATTCAATATTTGTCCTTTTGTGACTGAGATATTTCACTCAGCATAATGTGCTCCAGGGTCATCCATTTGCATAATATTTCATGAGTTCCTTGTTTTTCAATGCAGCATAGTATTCCATTGTGTGAATATACCACAGCTTCTCTATCCATTCGTTTGTAGATGGGCACTTGGATTGTTTCCACCTCTTTGCTATTGCGAACAAAGCCACAATAAATATGGGTGTGCATGAGAGAATGTTTTTGAGATGCAGGTTTAACAAAAGAGAAAAGTTAAATTTTCCATTCTGACAGTACTTTTTTATTATTATTGTTATTCATTTTAATGAGAATTTACAGAGACTTTGGATTTCCATTCACTCATTGTTGCACTTTTCTCCCTGCCCACCCCTCCCCTCCCAGTACACTCTTCTCTTTGAAAAGTAAAAGAAAAATTCTTTCACTGTTTTATAATCCCTCCCCTCAGTTCCACTCCACTATGCAGCCTTCGTTCTGGACTCCTGTCATGACAATACCTAAGTGACAGTTCATTTTTAAGAGCCACTCCTACAGACTCAGATCACTGAACGTTCCATTGAGAGTTCAGCCGAGACTGTGCCAGTATAGGTGTATGGTAACATCCCTTCTGACTTATTACCAATCTATTCTTACTGAGGAAAGTTGAGTCGTACCAACTTTTATATTTTATATTTTGAATGTCATCCCTCCCAGATAGTGCGCTCTCAGAATATGACTAAATGTTGTACTAGTCTTGGCCAGCAGCCAGAAAATTAAAAGGCGCATTGCCATGGGAAAGTCTGCTGTTAGGGACCTCTCCAAAGTACTGAAGAGCAATGGTGTCTCTCTGGAGACTAAGGTGCGTCTGATACAGGCTATGGTCTTCCCAATCACTTGTTATGCATCAGAGATTTGGACAATGACCAAGGAGGATAGAAGGAGAATTGATGCCTTTGAGCTGTGGTGCTGGAGAAGAATATTGAGAATACCATGGACTGCTAGGAAAACAAACAGATTTGTCCTAGAAGGGGTTAAACTGGGTGGCTCCTTGGAGGCAAGGATTCTGAGGCTCTGTCTAATATACTTTGGACATGTTGTGAGGAGAGACTGGTCCTTGGAGAGGGACATCATGCTTGGGAGGGTGGAGGGACAGCGCGGGAAAGGAAGGCCCTCTATGAGGTGGATTGATTCAGTGACTGGGATAATTGGGATGGGAGTGTCAGAGACGGTGCGATTGGCACAGGACAGAGCGGAGTTTAGGGCTGTTGTACATAGGGTCGCTATGAGTCGCAAACGACTCGACGGCACATAACAACAACAACAACAACAACAACAAAAAGGGAAATGAGAAAGATTTTTATCAAGTTATCCAATAAGCAAGATGAGCGCAGATCTACTTATGCTTATCTACTAATCCATAGAGAGCAATTTCATGCATTTTTACTACATCAACGATTCTCCTTCTAGACCTGCTTCTCACCTGACTTCACACCTTCTTACAGAATAAAAAAAAACCTTTTCAAATTTATAGATCCCCTCAGACAGGGACTTAGTCCTTATTGGGTTAGTAATCTATCTAAAGACGAGACTTCTGGACACACCATGAATAACAGCTCAGAAGCCTGCCCTCTCCTGTGCCATCCTCATCCGCTCTGATGTACCTGCGCTCATTGCTAACAATTACTGGGTCCATCCATCCTGTTGAGAAGGCAAAAACATAGGAAGGTGAAAGAACAGGAAGTTCATGACCAAAGTCCTAATCTAGGGTGAAAACTTGATGATTTATTAAACTGTTTTGATGCACAGAGGGAGTGAGATCATCCAAAATCCAAAGGAAACTGGATGTGTTCAGGAAGGGTCGAAGAATATTCTAACTGGTACTCTGCTTCCTTATCACATCGCATGTGGCGCAGAGACAGAATGATGGGTTTAAGGCAGATAGGCCTAATATAGGGCTGTGGTTTCCCATGGGCTTATAATGGGTAAGAGTTCCCACATGAATCCTCCACCCCTACTCCTCCCATCCACAACTCAGGAGAATTAGGAAAGCTCACAGCAATGATTCACAGCAAAGGTTGTCATGGATACCCAAGATAGCGGGCAGGTAGAAGATGTGACTTCACAAGCTTGCAGCTCAGGCGTCGTCAGTAGCCTAGGAAGGAAGAGATAGCTAAAATATCCATGCACAACCAAAAACATTGAGCACAGCCTCACTGGCTACAGACTTCACTGATCAAACACCAAGAATTTGAGCTGAATCCCAATAGCATCTCATCAATAACTAGCAAAGACTTATAGGAACACATGAAGACCCAAAATCCAGAGGCGGAGAAAGAGCTCTGGTAGGGAGGAGTACTTTGAATAGACTGAGTTGAAACTTGAAAGAGGTTGTGTTTAGTTTTGGTGTTTTTTTTTTTGTTTTGCCTTTTTTTTTTTTAAATCTGAAAGAGATTATTGTAACCAAATGAGCCAGAACTCCTTATTTGTTTTTTTTTCTTCTTCTTGGTTTTATTAATTTAATGTAAGTTTACAGAGATTTTGGATTTCTGTTCATTCATTGTACACTTTCCTCCCTGTCCACCCCCACCCCTAGTTCACTTTTCTCTTTGAAAAGTAAAAAAAAAAGAAAAAAATTCTTTCATTGTTATATAATATTTCCCCTCACCCCCATCTCCCTCTACACTATGCGCCTTTCATTCTGGATTCTTCTCATGACAATACTACCTAAACATATATTCCTCCTAAACAGTTCTTTCCCTCATCTGTTTCAATGCAGTATACATTATATATTTCCTCTTAGTTTCTCCCTAACTCCCATGCCAGACCCTTTTTACAACAGTGGCACTATGCAGTATTTGTCCTTTCTTTTTTTTTTATTTTCCGTTCATTCATTGTTGCATTTTTCTCTCCTCCCAACCCTCCCTACAAGTACACTACCCTCTTAGAAAAGTAAAAGACAAATTCTTTCATTGTTTTACAAACCCTCCTCCAGGTCCACTCCACCATGTAGCCTTCACTCTAGACTCCTCTCATGACAAAAATACCTAATCACATATCCCTTTTAAACAGTTTTTTCCCTCATCTGTTTCAATGCAGTATATGTTATGAACCCATCTTTCTCAGTCTCTCTCCAACCCCAGGGTCAGTCCTGTTTTACAACAGTGGCACCATGCAGTATTTGTCCAGAACTCCTTATTTGTAACAACACATGTTAGCTTAATCCAGACTATGCAGAAAAGCAAGATAAAAAGTGTAAGCTCTTCCAGAAAACAAAGAAAATTATGTGTTCTACATCTCAATGTATATTTACAGTGCTACTATTAGTGCGGAGGACACTATTTCTTCGAGGATTTCCTTTATGTGTAAGGAGTGCAAGGCCTTTAATTCTGGATCTCTTTCTCTCTCTGTCCCTTCTCCCTCTTCCCCCATAGAGCTGCAGATTTCACATCTGACTGATATGTTTGAGAAGAGTGGTTATTTTTAGCTGAGCAGTAGCTATGTGGTAGAAACAGTTTGTGTTTGGCTGATAATTTAAGGGTGGTTGATTTGAATCCATCCAGAAGTGCCTTAGGCAGTTGAAAGAACAAACATATGCTCTGGAGAGGGTGCAGCCAGAGTGCTCCCTGGACACAAAGATGATACAGCTTCGTCTCATATACATGTTGCTAGGAGTGATTATTCTTGGGACAGGGGCAACATGCTTGGAAAGGTGGAGGGACGGTGAAGGAGAGGAAGACCCTCAATCAGGTGGATTGACACAGTGACTTATAGCAATGGGCTTGAGCATGTCAGAGGTTGTGAGGATGGCAAAGAATAGAACAGGTAGGACAGATACCATAGATGTGTTGTTTATAGGGTCGCTATGAATCTTACTCGGCTCGAGGGCACCTAATAACACAACAGCTGTGCTTTGGAAGAAAGGCATGGCAATCTACTTCATAAACCTATAGCCATTGACGGTCCTTCGGAGCAGAGCCACTGTAACACACGGGGCCACTGCTACGAGTCAGAGTTGATTGAAGGGGATGGGGATGGGCTAAGCAAGTCCCCCCTTGCCCTTGGGTAGGAGCCTAACAGCAGATTGATTCTTCTGTTCTCCATTCTTCATCATCCAGGATTTGGGCCTTCCTTGGGCAAGATTTATTCCCCCCAGGTTTTAAAAAATTTATTTGCATATTTTTAAAAAGTGTGCAATTTAATAATTAAAATAATTTGAAAAAAAACCCAAAAAAACATTGACACCTCGATTCAACTGCATTTTATGCCCACAGGACACGTGGGACAACCTTTGCTTTTTACCCTATATTTCATTCACTGTCGTCCCACCCAGCTCCTCCCTTCACCGGCGTGCAAGGTCTTTTCCTTCCCAGCCAACCACACAGGCTGATGGGAGTGGTGGGGGCTGCCTTCAGTCAGCAGTGGCTCTAGATTCTCGGCTGTGAAAAGAGGCAGCACAGTCATTTAAACTTGATCCAATCTTTTTGGATCTTACAAAGTTAAGCAGTTAACGAAAGAAAACATGAGGACACTTCTGGTGGGATATACACTGAATATTGGGAGGGCATCCTCATTATGATTCGCCTGCTTGCTTCTCCTCTTGGATCATTTCTTTTGAAGGCAGTGGATTTTCCTCTTGTGTTTCTGTCTTCTTCAGTTTCGGCTTATCATATTTCTCAATTTCAGCCACATCGAGTTTGTCAGACAGCCTGAAGCGAGGAGAGGCGTGAGAGAATGTGGAGTCTCCTTCACTCTTATGTCACACTAAGTATTTCAACTTCTTTCAGAATTAAGAAAAGTGGTGCTTGAGTCTCCCACTCCCCAACTGAGCATCCGCACCGCACCCATAAAACACAATCTACCATTTAACCATTCTGAAATGCACATCTGCGGTCTGTAGCATATTTGAAACATTGTGCAGCCCTTGCCACTGTCCAATTCCAGAATATTTTCGTTATCTTTTACCATTTTTCAGTCACCTCCTGTGGCCACTTGGCTCCAGCCTCTGCAACCACCAACTGATAGCCACTTCTAAAACACTGAGCCAATGAAAAGCTGATGAATTGCAGCAGCACTGTATCTGGCACAGGACAGGAAGATGAGCCCTTCAGGTTGGAAGTCATTCAAAATCTAGACAAGATAGTTGCAACAGTGGGCTCCCACACACTAGCTGTTGTGAAGATGGCACAGGATTGGGCAAATGTGTCTTTCTGTTATGCCTGTTATCATGATGAGTGGGAGGTGACTCGATTGCACTTAACAACATCAACAACAGGTTTCAGTGAAGCACAGCCAGGCAGTATTTCATTCTGTTGTACATTGAGTGGCCGTATGTCAGGGGACAAGAGGACAGCAACCAACTACAACAATAATAGGCTGCCTTGAGCTTTGTTGTTGCTGTGTGTCGTGGAGTCAAATACAACTCAGAATGACCGTATGGACAATCAACCTGAACTCTGTCCTCGCCTGCCCCATCTTCATCACTGCTGATACTTGACTTCATTGCCGCAGTCACTGTGCCAATCCGTCTGGTTGAGGGTCTTCTTCTTTCACTGACCCTCCACCTTTCCAAGCAGGATGTTCCTTTCCAAGGACTAGCCTCTTCTAACAACGTGCTCAAAGTACATGAGACGAAGCTTCATTATCCTTGCCTCCAAGGAGCACTCTGGCTGAGCCTTCCCCAAGACGTATCTATCTGTTCTTTTGACAGTCCCTGGAATATTCAGTGTTCTTCTCCAACAGCCAGAGCTTACTTAGAAGCTTAAAACAATATCCAGACCAGCTTTGCTTTTTCTTATTTTGTGTACTGGACTTCTAAAGTGAAAGACTTTTCTTTAAGATAAAATACGTCCGGAAGCTATAACAGAGTTCTGATGGTATGGGTGTTAAGCAGTGGTGGTTGGTGGTGGTGGTGTGTACCATCGAGTTGGAACATATGCCTAGCTGACTTTCCGGTTTTCAGAGAAGCAGTTAATCTTCCTGGGAGGAGTTGGTCCATCCTTCTCCAGCGGTGGCCTCAAATGGCGTGCCTTTGGGATTGCAGCGCAGCTTTTTGCCGCTAGGCCACCAGTGGTTCAAATCCACCCGTTACTGTTCAGGAGGAAGATGACTAGTCTCCTCCGGTACAGATTCATAGTCTCAGAAACCCAATGGAGGGTCTCCATGAGCTGGAATCATGGAAGTGGTGGTGGGAACTTTCCCGTGGGTTGTTTAGGAAGAGAAGCAGGGTCTTAACTTCCTAACAACCCTAGAAGTTGAGGAGTAAGACTGTGATTGTGGGACCCCTATGAAGTTCTCTGTTCTCTAAATATACTTCCAGAAAGACTTAGGAACTAAACAATGCTGCCCTTTAAATGTCAGAGGAGAAAGGCGCAAGAGTTTGGCTGTGAGCACATCACGTGGATGGGCTTATCAGTCAGCCCCGAGGGCAGAGAGCAGGGTCCTGTGGGAGTGTATCCAAGGCAGGTAAGTCTTTGCAGCTGGGAGTATGGAGGACTGGGGCAAAGGCTGTGGTGTGGAGCAGATCTCTCTCCTTCTAAAGGAAGGACAGGGTGCCAGGGAGTGCGGAGAGTGGGCCAAGAAAAGACCCAGAACCGGCTCTGCCCCGTCTCCCTGGAGTCCCTGGAGCCTCTTATTACACGCCATCCCGTGAGAAAGCTAACATCCTCTTTGCTTTTCTGTGTCCACAACTTCAAGGACCAGGGATACAATAAATCAGGAAATAAACGCACAGTGGCTGGCACTTGATCCAACTTCAACTCGTTTGTCAACATTTCACAGCCTCTTTGGAGAGGCCTGTGGAAAGATGAGCTGAGAGGTATAATCCTTTCACCCAGGGAGGCCAGGTGGAGTTTTTTGCCCTCCTGGTGTACTGGTCACTTATGAAACAGCAGTTACAACCCGCCAATCACGTTTTCGATTTGGAAGATCCAGCTGTCCAACAGCCACAACAGCCCAAACTGGGCCCTATCTGAGAGTATCGGTTAAAAGTGAGCTGGAAAGCTGGCTCTGTGCTTTACTGAGGGTCCCTGAACAAGTCAACTGGCTTCTGATGTCTTTTCTTAAACCAGGGATAAAAGTGCTTTCCCTGGCAAGATTGTTATAGTGTCATTCATTGCTAATGCTTTGCCCAATAATAGACAAACTTGGTAAACCAAAAACTGAATCAGTTACTGTTGAACTGATTCCAATTCATCATGGCCCATATGTTTTGTTTGAGAGTAGAATTAGATTTCAATCAATGGCTGTGATCTTGTGGAAGTAGATTGCTAAGATTTTTCTGTTGTTTTTTGGGGGTCTTGTTTTGTTTATTGCTAGGTTTTTTGCTAAGCTATCTCTGGATAGACTTAAACCTTTTGGTTCATAGCTGAGTTTAGTCCAGCAAATCCATGGTGGACATAGTACTCAGTAAACCCAATTCATTGCTATTGATTTAGAACTGACTCATAGCCGACCCTACTGTGGATTTTCAAAGGCTGTCTATTTGCCCATCTTTTTTCTGCAGAGCAGCTGGTGAATTTGAACCACCTGCCTTTGGGTTGGCAGCAAAATTCACAAACAGATATGCCTTGGAGAAAGTGCAGCCAGAGTGCTCTTTGAAGGTAAAGGTGGTAAAGCTTTGTCTCTCATGCTTAGGGCATGTTGCTAGAAGAGGCTCGTCCCTGGAAAGGGACATATCCTGCTTGGAAAGGTGAAGGGTCAGAGAATGAGAGGAAGATCTCTAATGAGATGGATTGACACAGTAACTACAGCAGTGGGGTTGGGTGTGGAAGAGACGATGAAGATGGCATAGGATAGGACAGGGTTCAGATCTGTTTAGTATGTCTCTAGGAGTCATAGTTGACTTGATGGTACTTAACAACAACATGGCCTTGAGAAGCCCTGGTGACACTAGTCTAGTCTGAGTTAACGAACTCAGTCCCATAAGGACAAGTATTATATAAGACTATTATTGTAAAACTAGAAAGATAACTAGTAAAACATGTAAGGATACAAGGAGGGGAGGTGCAGAGGGGTGAGGATGGGAAGGAGGGTAAATGTAGGGTCGCACAATTTGTTGGGTAGAAGGAAGGGTGGATAAAGGAAATGGGAAAGATCTGGTGTGAAAAACAATGTCTACGAACTTTGTAAGTAAACAAGTATAAAATGAAAATGTTATTTTTTAAAAAAAGAAAATACTAAAAATTTTAAATAAAAAGATTTATAGTTTTGGAACCCTTGTGGGGACAGTTCTATTCCATTTTATAGGGTCATCATGAAACAATTTTATAGAAATAGGTTTGTCTTTTCAGGTTTTATGTGAGTTTGGGCAAGTCATTTAATCTCTCTGGATCTTGGTTTCCACATTCATGTGCTGGTAGCCAGATGACCTTAGAGATCTCTTCTGTTCCCAGCATTCTATTTTTCCATGACTAACAAGATTCTTTGCCTGAATCTGGCCCTGCCTATCTAAAGCAAGAGATTAAGCTACTTACTTTAGCTGTTGCAATGCTCAGATAGCAAAGACCTTTGACAGCTGAAAAGGCTGCCTCTCTCCCTCCTCTTGAGCCAAGTTCCAAGGCTGTGGGACAAGGAGCAAGCTAGAATGTTCTTCCAAGCACAGGTCTAGGACAGGGAACAGGAGCTGGGCAGTATTGAGAACAGCCACCTTTGAAATGCTTGCTAGAGCTAGGTGCTTGCAGACATGCCAACATTTGCTTGAAATCCCATCACCTGGGATTTCAGCCTCAAAATAGAGAGGGATGAGATGGATCTCTACTTTCAGAAGAACATTGTCATCTGGACTTCAGTTGAATGAAACTTGTTTTTCTTTCTACATGTCGTTATTGACATTGTTGTTGTTATATACCTTTGAGTTAACTAAGACTCATAATGATCCAGGAACAACGACTCTGAACCTTGTCCTTACTGAGCTAACCTCACCATCTCCAATATACCTGATCCCATTGCCACAGTCACTGTGTCAATCCAACTTGCTGAGGGTTTTCTTCTCTTTTGCTGACTGTCTGCCCTTCCAAGCGTGTGGTCCTTCTCCGAGGATGAACCTGCCCAAAGTATGTGAGACAAAGTTTCGCCATTCTTATTTCCAAGGAGCCTGGTTTCGTTTCCTCTAGGACAGATTTCTTTGTTCTTTTAGCAAACCATGGAATGTTCAGTTCTCTTCTCCAATACCACAATTCAGAGGCATCAATTATACTTCTGTCATCCTTAGTCATTGTCCAGCTTTCAGAAGTATGTAACAAGCAATTGGGAAGACTATGGCTTGTGTCAGGCACACCTTAGTCTTTAGACCGACACCATTGCTCTTTAGCACTCTTGAGAGGTCCTTGACAACAAATTTTTCCAATGCCACCATTTTTTCATTTCCTGATTGCTGGTGCCAAAGGTGTCGATTGTGGATTCAAGTAAGATGATACAGTTAAAAACTTCAGTCCTTTCTCTATCTATCATGACGCTACTATCGAACTGGTGGTGAGAAATTTTGTTTTCTTTATGAGTCAGTAAATTACCATAATTAGGCAAGAGAGAGATGGTTGGATACTGCCAATACTTGTGCCTCTTGGTTAGAAAGTACAGAGGGGTAGATTGAAGTAAATTTAAAAACAAGAAGAAGCAGTTACCTTTGAATTGATTTTGATTCAGAGTAAATTGTATTTTATAAAATTCCCAAGAGCTTTTATAGCCAGGCCCATCTTCAAGTTTTGTCCAAGTAGATTTGAACCCAAACCCATTTGGTTAGTAGCCAAAGTATTTATCTCAGGGACTCAAGGAAAGCAAGTAGGACCTTCCGAGATTCTTAAACTCAATATTTCTAGTTATCCTAATGTCTTTGACTCAGGAGTATACGAAGTTGAAAAAAAAAAAAGAACAAACAAATCACCCCAAATACTCATTGCCATCAAGTCAGAACTGACTCAAAGCTGGTCCTCCAGCAGGCTTTCAGATTCTCTAAATCCCACAAGAGGAGATTGCCCATATTTCTTCTGTGGGGCAGCTAGTGAATTTGAACTGCCTGTCTTTGGGTTGACAGTATGACTATTTAGCCACTAGCTCCCCAGAGCTCTTTCACATGTGGAGTAAGTGCCTTGTACTTAGGAGTCTTTGAGTAACACAAGCAGGTAAGCCCTCAACTGCTAGCCGTGGGTTGGTTTTTCAAGCTCACCCAGAGATACCTCACGAACGGTTCTACACTACATGCATGGAGTCACCTCAAGTCAGAATTGACTCAATGGCATCTAACAGCTGCAACGTGACATTGAGCATAGAGGGCAAAGGCGCTTTCTCTCAGGCCTGGGACGCGGGGCAGGATGCTAAGGAACACATGCTGGCTCATTGCCAGAACGCCTTGGTTCAACCTCATCTACCAAAAAAAGGGGAAAATGCATAGAGCACATTTTCTACAACCCATGTTTTCCCAGAGTCTAGTGTGTGTGTTTTTTTCCGGAGCCTCCCTGAATTTCCATGAGCAATTGCCAGCTATCAGTCAAGGAGCTGGTTTCCAGCTGGAAGAAAGCTCATTGGGCAGTGTCATGTCACAAGCCCCCAGGCCTTTAAACACGAACCAGCCTCTCAACTGATTCTGCTAAGTGACAAACTCCCCGCAGTCCTGCTCCCTCCACGGCTTGTGTTGTGAGACACTTGGCTGCATTGATGCACTTCAGCTTGGCTTTTCCTCTTTGTGATTTGAGTTGCAGAAGTTCACAAAGCAAAATGACTGATGACATTTCCATTTTATACTGTCCCAATAATTCTATGTGTCCCCTTCAGGGTAAAAGAAGTATATGCCACAGAAATGTGATTGGCGTAGGCAAGAAATACCTCTTGGTCAGCCCCAAGCCAGTCACCATCTTTATTAGTCTCTGTCGCTGTTTCCTGCCTGAACTTACAGCTCAGGCACCTTTATTTAATACCAGCCTTCCTCGCTGATCCACTTTATGCTAAGTAGTGCTAATGTACTCAACAGAACTAAAGTTCAAGCTCTTTGCCATCGAGTCAGAACTCACTCACAGCAGACCTCTGGGTTTTGGAGGCTTTTTGTACAGGAGGAGATTCTTTCTGGACTCAGACCTCCAGAGAGACGTGGCCTTTGGGTTAGCGCTCAAATCCTTGAGGCTCACACCACCAGTTGTTGTTGTTGTTGTTGTTGCTGTTGATTGCCTTTGAGTTGAGCACCACCAGAGCTTCCCAATATTCCAGAGTCCTCACAGAGGGAGCATCAACTTGGAAAGTGCCCTATCACTCTAAAATCCTACAATCCTAGAAGGTACTGGCAAAATTCTATTATCAAAAGTCTCCTCATCACTGTTGAGTTAGAAGTGACACATAATTGACACCCCCCAGCCCCACATTGGGTTTCAGAGGCAAATGAAATGGCAGGAGAATGCCTGACTTTCTCTCTCAGGGCTGCTGATAGATTCAAAGTGCCAGAGAGGTGCCACCTTCAAGATAGCAGGGCAACTCGCTGCAGACTAGGCTACCAGAGCTTCTTGTAATTCTATTGTCATTGTGTGTCGTCAAGTCAGAATCAACCCATAGCTGGCTTTCCAGCGGATTTTCAGAGGCAGTTAATCACAAGGAGGGGTCATTGTCTAAGCTGGTGAATTCGAACCATGGGCCTTTGGGAATGCAGCACAGTTTTTTTACCACTAGGCCACCAGAGTTCCCTATAATTCTCTTATCTGGGCAAAATCAGAGAAAAGAACATTTTTCTGCTTCTCCTTGAAGATGTTGTTATTTGCGAGGAGGAGAGACAGAACGAACATATTCTTAAGGATGTGAAAATTTAGGGAGTTAACTAGAACTTCTCAGAGAGTGGCACATGAAGTGGTTGATCATAAATGGAAAGTTTGTCAGTTCAAACCCCCCCAGAGGTACCTCAGGAGAAAAGTCTGGCAATCTGCTTTGGTCACAGCCCTGAAATCGCCATGGAGCACTTCTACTCTACTGTCACCTTGTGCCATAATTGACTTGATGACCCCAGGAAGAAGAACGAGAGCTCAGCAACCACAACCAAGAACGTAAAAGAGGAAGAAGAGTAAAAAACAGAAACCCCTGAGCCCAAAATAGAAAAGGCTTATTAAAAAAAAAAAAAAGGAACTAGGACGTGGCAGGCACAACTTGAATGTGCAGATTAGGTATTTTCTTTGTTTCTTTGTGCTGTCATCTCATTTGTTCTTAATTATTAATGAGAGAGGAGGAATCAAATTAAACATGCAATCAGCTTTGACGTTAACCTGTTGGTGTTGCTAGTGGTTGCCACTAAGTCAGCCATCATGGTATAAAACTGCTCCACGAAGTTTTCAGAAGTTGCCCTGCCAAGTTTGATTCAAACCCTGTCTAGCTGGTTGTTGAGGGATTAACTATTTGTGCTGTTCAGTAACTACAACGTAATCCTTAGTAGAATTCAGTCATTTAATTGACCCCTTTGAGGAACTGCTTGGACTCTCTCATTTCAGCTGGCTTCTCCTTATTCCTCCACAAGAAGGTATCTAAGGTCCACAGCATCATGGGGGAAGAGGGAACCTTGATTTTGTGTAGGTCCTTAGGCAAGTGCTGGCCTTGTCTGCTGACGTCTGTCAGGGGCTCCTCTTTTCACCTCAGCTTGCTCAGAAGCTGTGAGCCCTTCAATGCTCTCCTCCTGCCCTCCGGGTGCAGGGGCATCAGGAAAGGCTCGCTGCCTTTCAGGGAATGTCAGAGCACATGTCTCATCACTTGTTCTTCAGCTCCTATTCATTTGTGGCTTCCTCTTCCCACAATCTCCAGGATGAGAAGTTTCAGCTAACTTGTTTACTTCTTCTCCTTCATGGTGGCCTTATTCCTGGTTCCAGACTCCTGGATAAATTTAAATTATTACAGGGTCATCTTCTCTAGCCTATTAAGAAAGCCTATGATCTGGACCAAACGGAAGTGAAAGTAATTTAGAAAAACCGTTTCTCTCACTCCAAACATAGCATTCCAGTTATTGAAGTCTTGGTGTGCAATCCTATTTTGAATGTTAAAAGTAAAACATTAATTTTTTTTTGTTGCTCTTTAAATTCTTCGGGAATCATCTAATAACCCCTCTTCCTTTCCCAGATGAAAGGATCTCTCTGACCAGTAGGGAGAAGGTCATGCCACTGGTAAACAAACGAACAACAAAAGTACACCAACCTTCCCAATCAATCATTCCTTTCATTCTAATAACTTTGGCTTTTCAGATGTATCGTGGAGCATTTCCCATTTCAACATTTTTCACCTGTATAATTCAGTGACATTAATAGTGTTCCCCCTATTGTGTAACTGTCACCACTGGTTTTTAAGATTTCACCATCTTAATAAAAATTTAGTCCCCTCTAAACAATATGTTCCCTTTTCTTCCTCCCACTCACTCCTAGTAACTACTAAACTTCAGTCTCTATTCACTTGTCTGCTTCAGCTATTTCATAGTTGTCATTCTGTGTCTGATTTATTTCACTCAGAACAAGGTTTTTCAAGTTTATCCATGTTGAGTTATACATCTGAGCACCGTTTTTCTCTGCAGAATAATAATATTCTATTAGCTGTGCCGCAATCCCAAAAGCACATGTTTTTAATTCACCAGCTGCCCCACAGGAGGAGGACAGGCAATCTTCTCTTGTGCAATTTACTGTCTCTGAAAACCCACTGGAGGGTCAACTATGGGTCGGTTACCACTCGATGGCCACAACAACATTATGTATGTAGGGAGCTCTGGTGACTTGGTGGTAAGGAGTTGTGCTGTCACTGCAAAGGCGCGCAGTTCAAGTCCACCAGCTACTCCGGAGGATAAAGATGGGCAGTGTCCTCCCTTGTAATTTATTGCCTCTCTAAACCAAAAGGGAGGTCAGCTCTCAGTTGATTCTGACTCAACAGTACAGAGCAACAAAAAAAATAAACATGCTACTTTTTAAAATTCATTTATCTGTTGATGGATACTTAGGTTACTTTTTCTATTTGGCTGTTGGAAATAATGCTACAATATTTTTTGAAATTATTTTTATTATACCAGTTCATTTACAAAATTAGAATACATTGTTTTTCAGACCAGATTCTTCCAATTTCCCTCACCCCCCATGAAATTGTACAGACCCATGATTAATCTACCCTCCAATAAATGCTGAGGAACAATTATCAATTTGAAGCTCTGCTTTCAACCTATAATAGCTTTTGTGCTTTTTGAAGGAATGAGGAATATTCCTCTAAAACAACTGTTATATACTACTCCTCACTTATCGACAGGTCTTTAAGTGAAAACAGACATCATGTGAGAATGGATGATGACTGTATTAGGTCACAAGATGAAGGCTGATGAAGCTGGAGGGATGAACTGAAGAGGAGGCCAATGTCTTCTAGACCATACTCCTGTCCTCCCAGCTCTGAGAAGGTCTACAGTGGCTGTAAGGGTCATGGTCATATTTCCTAGAATCCAGTTTGTATATGGTCAAAGCACTCACTAATCTGTGTTCTTTGCTGTTTCTGTCACACCTTTGTGCGAGTGAAAATACTATGATGCCAATGAGGCCTTAGCTGGTTATAAAAAGGGGGGGGGGCGGGTGTCTGTGGAACCTTTCCCACAATAGTGACTACTATTAAGTTCTGTAAACCTTGGGAGGCTTGGAGGTTTCTGGGAAGTAAAAAAATAGCCCCAGAGATATGGAAGCCCAAGAGGCAGTGCATTGAGAGTGAACCAAGTCCACCAGAAAGGTTACATTTTCCTTCTGGGGCCAGCTAGGTCACATTCCTAGGAGATAATTCATTGATTTCTTCAAGCCTTAGTTTCCTATAGACTTTATGAGGAAGAATGTGGCATCAGGATTGGAGAAAGACTCATCAACAGCCTTTGTTACGCAGACAATGTAACCTTACTTGCCGAAACTGAGCAGGACTTGAAGCATCTGCTGCAGAATATCAAGGAGTGACGCTTTCAATATAAATTGCATCTCAGCATGGATCAGGGGGAAAAGACAGGGTAATTAATGATGGGCAAGGTTCAATGGTGATGAATTTTATAAAGCATAATGCATGAGAATGAGTGCATGAAACACAATGTGAATGAAGAATAGTGTGAAACACAATGTTTACAAACTTTCTAAGCAAATCAATTTTAAAAAAGTAAACAAAGCAAAAATGCTCACCACCAACCAGGCCAATAGACAGCATCATGATAGATGGAGAAAAGATTGAGGTTGTTAACAATTTCATCTTACTTGGACCAACAATCAATAGGCACCCTTGGCACCAGCAATCAGGAAATCAAAAGATGATTTTCATTGGGGAAATATCCTATCAAGGACCTCCCCAGAGTGCTAAAGAGCAACGATGTCAGACTAGATTGTAAAGTGCACCTGACTTTGTATCTGAAAGCTAGACAATGATCAAGGATGACAAGAAAAAGAATCAATGTTTTTGAGCTGTGGTGCTGGAGAAGAGTATCATATCATGGACTGCCAAGAGAGCAAACAAGTCTGTTCTGGAGAGGGTGAGACCCAGGTGCCCCTTGGAGGCAAGAATGGTGAAATTCCATCTCATCTACTTTGAGCATGGTGTCAGGAGGGACCAGTCCTTAGAGAAGGACGTCATGCTTGGAAGAATGGAGGGTCAGCACAGGAGAGGAAGTCCCTGGATGAGATGGACTGACACAGTGACAGTGGCAGTGGAGCCAGGTGTGTCAAAGATGGTGAGGTTGGTTGAGGATAGGGCAAAGTTCAGAGCCATTGTTTACAGGGTCAGCATGAATCATAGTTGATTTGATGGCATGTAACAACAACCACAACTGCCTCCTGTGTTTATTTAAAGGATTCCATGATATAACACAGCATGACGATAACAGAGCCAAGCACAGGACCTGGTGCATAGAAAGTTGTCAATAAATTGTGGCTGTTATTACAATTACAATTACTATTATATAGAAACTCAAAAGAATATCTGGAACGCAGAATGGAAAAGCTTGTAAAAAAATTATGCTTGAGTATATAAAATGAACAAAAGGGTGCTTTGTATGGTAATTTCTCCTGCTTTCCAAGTAAAACCAAGGAAGTGAAAAATGGGATCTTAAAGCTATAGCCTATGATGTCAAAAGTAACATACTGTGACCAGAATCCTCTGGGGTTTTGTCAAGAAAGGACAAGGATATGTGACTCCCACACTGTAGAATGAAGGTCACATGCTGAGGGCTCAGCCCCTCTCATGATCCCTAGTGGCTCCAGAGAAGTCAGAATCCTCAGAGTGATGTACGACAAGTACAGGGCACTGAGGGGAGGAATACTGGTTTGAAGTCTGAACAGAAGATTTCCCTTTAGACTGTGGTTCCATAATTGGCTGTTAAATGAACAAAAAGGTGTGTGTGTGTGTGTGTGTGTGTGCGTGTGTGTAATGTAGACCAGAATTGGGAGCAAGAGCTCTAGAGGGAATCTATTTGGGATTGAACTGAATGTCCCAAGTAGACACGCTAAAGCCCTAAATCTTGGTACCTGGAAAAGTGACCTTGTTTGGTAATAAGGTCTTCTCTGTTAACATGAAGTTACAGTCGGTTCTAACTTAGCCAGAGTGTTGTCCTTAGGAAAAAGGAGACAGAGATAGATAGAGGGAGGGTCCCATGTGAAGACCAAGGCAGAGCTGCATTCCAAAGAACAACAGAAGCTTCCAGAAGCTGGATTTGACTCAGTGGTACACAATAACAGCTCGAAAGACCAGAAAAGATTTTACCCTACAGATCGCAAATGGAACGTAGTCTGGCTGACATGGTGGTTTGGATTTCTCGCCTCCACATACACATTTCTGTTGTTTAAAGCCATCCACTTTGCAGTGCTTTTCAAGGCAGCTATAGGAGATTAAGAAGCAGCCAAGAAGGAAAGCCAAAGGGGTTAAAAAATAAAATAAATAAAATAAAAGACACTCAAGTTAGAATCAGAATCACTATAATTTGGCAACCCAGGAATTCTTCACCACCACTAATCCCTGTTATTCCAGATAAGGAAACTGAGGCTCACAAAGGTTTGGCCACGGTCTCAGCAAATCTGGGTCCTGCGCTCTTTCCATATCCAGGGCTCAGTGAGTAGACCTGTAGAGAAGAGCCCAGAATAGGTGGGGGGAAGGTCATTTCTGTCCAAGTCTCTAGCTCTATGATTGGCTCAGCTGGTATCGTACAGCTTCGTGCAAAGAAACTCGAGTCCATGAACGGCAGCCAGGAGAAAGCCCTGGGGATGGAGACCCAATGTTAAAACAACAAGAACTTGGACATGAGCAATGGATGGCATGACTCCAGATGCCAGAAGGGAGCAACTGCACCTGCTTAGGTACCGAGGCGTGACAGGACTGGGCAGGCCTGGCCCTAACACCGGGTGGTGAGCAGAGCAAAGGGACAGCTGAAAAAGTCACTTGACAGCACCATCCACAATTCTAGGACCTTAGTGAACATTGTTCTTCTCCTTGCTGGCCCATGTCTAGATCATTTTCCTACTCTTGAGGGGATTGTCCCTCTTCTGAACCAATGTTTTGTTGCCAGAATCTCAAGGAAGATCCAGAGGAAAGGTTGTATAATTGTGTTGTAGCTTCTGGTTATTAGCCAAACAGACACAGTGCAGAGCTGACAGGCAGGAAGATTTGCTCTTCTTGGTCCCATCTGCCAAGAAGGACACACAGAAGATATGTTGTGTCTTCTGATTGTTAACCAGACAGACACAGTGTGCAGCTGACAGGCAGAAATCCTCACTCTTCTTGTGCCTGGCTGCTTATGAGATGCAGACAGGATCTAGAACACAAGTGCTTTTCACTGTCTAATGTCATAAAAATTGTGATATTGTCACTGTAGTGATGGCTGAGGTAGCAGAGCACCAATGCCGTTAACTGGATGTGGTGGTCATGGGTGGTAGTGGCTTATAGCTTCATGGCCACACTGTCTGTTCGCTGATCTCCAGGTATAAGACAGATTCACTAGCTTTCTTAGCAATTCTGTGAACAAACTTCTAGTCAGTTTCTTCATTTCAATTGTTGGCCAACTCCAACAATGCACACTCAGCTGAGACCGATACCAGTGAGGCCAGGGAGTTTTTGAAAGCTCCACAATCACTACACTTGGTACCAGCAGTTTAGGAGATCAGGAGATGTAGTGCTCTGGGAAAGTCTGTAGTTAGAGACCTCTCCCAATTATCAAGGAGCAACGATGTTAGTTTGAGGACTAAGGTGTGCCTGATTTAGGCCATGATCTTTTCAGTCATTTGCTATGCATCTGACAGCTGGACAATGAATAGGATGACAGAAGAAGAATTGATACCTTTTAGCTGTGGTGCTGGTACTGAACATTCTGTGGACTGCCAGAAGAACAAACAGATACATCTTGGAGAAGGTGCAGCGAGAGTGCTCCTTGAAGGCAAAGATGATAATGCTTCATCTCACATACTTTGGACATGTTGCTAGAAGAGGTTCTTCTTTGGAGAGGAACATCAAACTTGGAAAGTTAGAGGGTCAGTGAAATAGAGGAAGACCCTCAATCAAATGGATTGACTCTGCAGCAATGGGCTCGAGTGTGTCAGGAATTGTGAGGATAGTACCGGATAGGACAGGGTTCAGATCTATTATTCATATGGTCACTGTGGGTCATACTTGACTTGACAGCACCTAACAGGGACCCTTCTGAGTTGTCAATCTTAGAAAATGTGATCGGACTCATCAATGCTGGGAAGACAGAACACAGTCTTAATTCTCAACCTCTACAAACCAGTTTTCATTGGAAGGATTTAAGAGCCACATGTTAGTTGTACATTTTCTTTCTCTGTGAGCTCATGCATTTTCAGAGGTTTAGTGTTTTGCAGCCATTAAAATCATTTGTTTGATGTGCAAAGCAAAAAAAAAAAAAAAGAAAATGTGAGAGAATTTACTATGCCAGATTATAAAATTCACTGGAACTCATGCTAGGAGATGCATTTTGAGGCTATCATACTTGCTGAAACCACTCACACGATGCTGAGAGATGAACTTGGCCACACACATTCCCATGGTGGCACTTTCCATCAGGGGACACATCCTCATTCAAGTCCAAGATCTAGAACCTTGCCCAGAGTTACACAGACAGTCCAGTGGCAGAGTTCTTGGAAGCTGTTGAATTCAATTTGGCTTTGAAATGTCAGGATAAAAAGGGCTTTGGGTTCCTTTTCAAGAAGAGCCTAGAGTATAAAACCTGCATGATTTTATAAACAGCACTACAAACAATGAAGCATTGAGCGAGAGAGAGAGAGGGAGGGAGTTGAAGGATGTTTCCTTATTGGAACAAAGAAAGCAAACCTGGGATTCTAAGTCACATGGAACAAATTATATAGTCACACTCTCTCCCTGCTTTTCATAAAAGAGGATGAAGGGAGAAATGTAAAGTAGATTTGGGGATTTCCCCTCTGTTCTTTTGGCAGGCCTCCATTTTCTAGGTCCAGGCCCTTTACATCTTTGAAATGAACACTGGGGATTCACCCTATTTTATTTATTTTCTAAAGCTGCTTGCTTTCTCCCTATCTTGTGAAGTTCTTACCATTTTTCCTATCCCACCCTGAAATAATAAGAGGCTAGGAAGATCTCCGGCCAATTGCCTGAAAAGGAAAATATAAATCCTTATTCTTTTAAGAACCAGAGTGTTCCTTGGAAGAAAGGATAGGAAAGCTTTGTCTGATATACGTTAGACATGCTACCAGGAAGTGACAGTCCTTAGAAAAGGACATCATGTGTGTGACAACGACAACAACTAGGTTGACTCTTAAAACCTAACCCTCTCATGAAGGAATACTCATTCCACATCTCCAGAGGTTCTAAAAGGACGACACACTCCTTTGTTGAATGAGCCATGGGCTAGTGGCACCTTGTCTTTCCATGCCTCCCTTTGCAAAGTATTTTCTCTAATAAACCTTTTGCTTGGCTTGGAAAGAAAAGAAAAAAAAGGAAAAAGAAAGGAAAGGAAAGGAAAAAGAAAAGAAAAGAGAAAACTAGAGAAAAAGAAGAGGAGGGAGAAGAGGAGAGGAGAGGAGAGAAAGCAAAGCAAAGAAAAAAAAAAAGAAAAAGACACCAAGCTGGGAAAAGCAGAAGAGCTGTGAAAGGGAGGAAGATTCTCAAAGAGATGAGTTGGCATGGTGACAGTATGGGAGGTTTGAGCGAGGTGGAGACTGTGAAGTTGATGCACCATAGGCCTATGTTTCCATTTGTCATTCATAGCATCACTAGGAGTCCACTAGTAGACCTGGCAGTGCCTAACAAGAGTCATTTTTAAGATCCAGCATTTGAGAATAACATGGTGTTTGGTAAAGGACCAATGAGAAAAAGTCTCAATAAGACTGATTGACACAATTACCACAAAAATGTAGTCATATATACCAACAATCATGGACATAACACTGGCCTGGACAACATTTTGTTCCATTTTACAGCACAGGTTGCCCTAGTGGGAAGAAGTTGCACTGCAATCCCAAAGACATGCAGTGTGAGGCCGCCAGCTGCTCTGAGGGAGAAGGAGGGGCAACCTCTTCCCTTGCAATTAACTGCCTCTGAAAACCCACTGGAGGGTCGGCTACGGGTCAGTTCCAACTCAATGGTGATAACAACAATATATAAGTTAGGGAGCCTGGGAGCCTAGGGATAAGAAGTTATACACTGCAATTCCAAAGGTATCTGGTTCAAATCCACCAGCTTCTGTGTAGGAGAAGGATGGGTAATCTCCTCCTGTGCCATTTACTGCCTCTGAAAACCCAGCGGAGAGTCAACTCTGACTCAATGGCACACAACAACAACACTGATAAGTTAGAGCTGGTTCTAAGGAAAGTAACACTGCCACCAATCCTATTAAAGAGCTCCCTACCCTCACCCCCTGAAGACAAGACAAACAGGGAAACAACAAAAACATAAGCCAAAAGGTAGCTACAAAATGTAAGACGCTTTCAAAGCTCTTGCATGCCATGCTAGCACAATACCAACTCTAGCTAACATTTAGGAGACTTTTTTTTTAACCAGGGGTTGGACTCTGTGTTTCATCAGGTGCTTTCTCACTTGATATCCCCAGTGACCCTAAACATTTTATTATTAGAACTGAGGTTGACAGAAACTTATTATTAGAACTGAGGTTGACAGAAATTGAGTAGCTTTTTCTAGATCTTATTGCTAGTTAGCTGTGGAACTGTTCAAATTGAACATTCTATCTGGTACTCTTCTTTACATTTTATTTTTGTAATATTCACTTGCTCCTTATTTGATTTCTTTATTCCCTCTTTCCCATATAGATATCAATTTCTGGCATACATTCTTCATATTTCTTTTATAAAGCATGTGCACACACACAGAGTGAGAGACAGAGGGAGAGGGAGGGAGAGACAGATATTAAAGCTAATGTTCCTCATGTCATGCTCGGTTAAATGTCTAATCTCTCTCTTTTTTTAAATCTGTCTCTTTTTAAAAATTAAAAAATTAATTTAGTCTGAAGGGAAGACTTTTTCAAAGCTGGATAAGAGAGCGTTAGTGGAGAATGAAGCAGAAATTTCTTTGAAAAAAATACCCAAACTGATTGCCATGGAGTCAGAACCCCCTACAGAGTTTTCAGAGGCTGTAAGTTGTACAGGAAGAGATTGCCTGTCTTTCTCCCATGGAGCTGCTGATGGATTTGAACTCCTAGAGAGGCACAGTCATTGGCTCAAAAGAACAACCCCGTACAAACTTCACTACAAAAGAAAGTCTCCCCTGATGCCTCTTTAAATGCATAAGGACTTTAAGCATTGCCTGAAATCTATCAAGAAGTTGGTGAAAACCAGTCAAGAAATCAAATGACATTGTGTTCTAGGATAATCTACTTACAAAACTACTAAAGAACAATGACATCAGTTTAAAGAATAAGGTGCATATAATTCAAGCCATGAGCTTTTCAAATGCATATGAAAGTTGAATAATGAATAAGAAAGATAGAAGAATCGATGCCTTTGGCTTATGGTGTTGGAGATGAATGCTAAATATCCCATGGACTGTCAAAAGAACAAACGTGTCTATCTTAGAGAACGTGAAACCAGGTTTTCCATTGAGGTGAAGATGCTCAAATGTCATCACACTTACTTTGGGCACAATGTCTGGAGGGGTCAGGCCTTGGAAAAAGACATCATGCTGGGAAAGGTTGAGAGTCAGAGAAAGAGAAGACCCTTAAGAGAAATTGACACAGTGACTGTAACAATGGGCTTGAGCATGTCAGAGGTTGTGAGGACGGTGCAGGACAGGGCAGGGTTTAGATCTGCTGTTCAGAGGGTTGCTATGAGTCTTAGTTGACTTGGTGGCACCTAACAACAACACCACAGTAAAAGCTTAGCTTGCCTTGAAGATACTGTTGGTGAAACTACAGATACCAAAGGCAGTTTTGGTGAAGGCTCGGCAAGAAAGGAGATTTTTACACCAGAGATGGCACAAACAATGAAAAGCAGTGGCCGGGGAATAATAGCAGCATGAGACTTACTGGAACTTTGAAGAGACTGACATAAAATGGTATGGAAGTTGCCTCATGGGGTCAGAAAGCTTAATGACCCCAGACAGAGGTTCCCTGGCGGTGTGGGGTGCATGTCAGCTCATGGTGGAGCTGGGCTTGCTGGCCCATGGACTGAAAGCTGGGTGTGTTGAGACTGGTGAAGTGGGATGCCTCTGGACATTTATTAATTCAGCTCTTCAGAGTAATTTTTTATTATTATTAATTTTAATGAACATTTACAGAGATTTTGGATTTTCATTCATTGTTGCACTTTTCTCCCTGCCCCCCACCCCAGTTCGCTCTTCTCTTTGAAAAGTAAAAGAAAAATTCCTTCACTGGTA
>NW_006399972.1:4684941-4686478 GCF_000299155.1 Elephantulus edwardii
AGAGGAGGTAAAATTATCTCTCTATGTGGACGATATGGTAGTATACTTAGAATACCCTAAAGACTCAGCAAGAAAACTATTGGACATAGTGGACCAATTCAGCAAAGTAGCAGAATACAAGATCAACATACAAAAATCAGTTGGATTTCTCTACAGTGACAAAGAGAATATAGAACCGGAGCTAAGAAAAACAATACCCTTCACAATAGCTAATCACAAGATAAAATATTTGGGAGTAAATCTACTCAGAAGCACAAAGGATCTATTCAAAGAAAATTACAAAACATTATTACAAGAAACAAAAATAGACCTGGAGAAGTGGAAGAATATCCCTTGCTCATGGATAGGAAGACTCAATATTGAGAAAATGGCAATACTACCAAAGCTAATTTACATGTTAAAAGCAATCCCAATACAAATACCAATCTCATTCTTCAACGAGATGGAAAAGGTAATCTCCAGTTTCATATGAAATGGAAAGAAGCCCTGAATAAGCAAAGCACTCCTTAAAGAGGTCCCTAACAGCAGACTTTCCCATTGCAATAAGTCTTTTAATTTCCTGGCTGCTAGTGCCAAGAGTGTTGACGGTAGAGCCAAGCAAACTAAGGCTGTGAACAATCTCAGTCTCTTCACCATCCGTCCTGATGCTGCCAATTGGCCCAGTGGTGAGAATATTTAGACTGAATAATAATTGTGGGGATAATGAAAACACAAATATACAATGAGCTTGTGAATGACTTCTTTTTACTTGGATCCACATCAATACCATGGCATCAGCAGTTAAGAAATCAAAAGACATGTTGTATTGAGAAAATGCTGCCAAGGGTCTCTACAAAGTGCCAAAGAGTAAAAATATTAAAGACTACAGTGCACCTAACCCAAGCCATGGTCTTTTCAATTGCTTCTGCTACATCTGAAAGAAGCTCTGGTGGCTTGTTGTTGTTAGGTCCCACCGAACACAACTCATAGCAACCCTATGAACAACAGACTTGAACTCGGTCTTATCTTGTGCCAATCTCGTCATCTCTGACACACTAGAGCCCATTGCTGCAGGACCTGTGTCAATCTATCTCGTTGAGGATTTTCTCTTTTTCTTGACCCTCCACCATTCCAAACATGATGTCACTTTCCAAGGAACAGACTCTTCCAGCAATATGCTCCAAGAATAAAGGATGAAGCTTCTTGATCTTTGCTTCTAAGGAGCCCTTTAGCTACATTTGTTTCTCTCCAAATTATATTTAGGCCATAGTATTTCCAATTACTTGGTATGCATCTGAGACCTGGACAATGAATAAGGATGACAGGAAAAGAATTGACGTCTTTGAGCTGTGGTGTTGGAGAACAACACTGAACGTCTTGGACAACGAAGAGAATAAACATATGTCTTGGAGAGGGTGCAGCCAGAGTGCTCTTTGGAGGCAAGAATGATGAGACTTTGTCTCACATATTTTGGGCATGTTGCTAAGAGGTGCTATTCCTTGGAGAGGGACATGATACTGAGAAGACCAGGTGGATTGACATGGTGATTGCTACAGTG
>NW_006399972.1:4686769-4701003 GCF_000299155.1 Elephantulus edwardii
CCTCTGCCCATTTTTCTTAATAGTTTATTTACAAAATTCTAATACAAATTCCAACAAATTAATACAATTTCCAAATCCCCCTGCTTCCAGCCCCTCCCACCCCTCCTGGATCTGTATACTTATTCTACAATAACGGGTCTAGTACAGTATTTATCCTTGTGGGACTGAGTTAGAATCCATGGTATAGTTAATAAGTTTCTTCAGCACCACAATTCAAAGGCATCACTTCTTTTTCTGTCATCGTTATTCACTGTCCAACTCTCAGATACATAGCAAGTGATTGAAACGACTGTGGTCTGACTCTGGAGCACTTTAGACTTCAAACTGACATCATTGCTCTTCAGTATTTTAGAGAGGTTTCAACAGCACACTTTCCCAGGGCAATACATTTCTCGATCTCCTGACTGTTGGTACCAAGATGTTGATTGTTGATCCAAGTAAGATGAACTCATTGACAATTTCAATCCTTTCTCCCTTCTGGTGCCTTTGTTATTATTTTTTTGGTGCCGTCAAGTTGAGCACAACTCATAGTGACCTTATGAACAACAGATCTGAACCCTGTCCTATGCTGTGCCATTCTCACACTCTCCAACACACTTAATCCCATTGCTGAAACAATATCAGTGGTAGGGAGTTACAGTGTCAGTGCAAAGGCATGTGGTTTGAATCCAGCAGCTTTTCCATGGGAGAAGGATGGGTAATCACCCACGCAATTTACTGTCTCTGAAAACTCACTGGAGGGTCAGTTATGTGTTGGTTCTGACTTGACGGCACATGATAATAACAATGAAATTGAAAGTTAGACAATGAGTAAAAAAAAAGCCTCAGAAGAATCCATGCTTTTGCTTGGTGATGTTGAAGAAGAGTACTGAGTGGAATCTTATGGATTGCCAAAAGAACAAGCAAATCTGTCTTGGAGGAAGTGAAACCAGAGTGCTTCTTAGGGGGAAAAATGATCAAACTTCATCTCATTTACTTTGGGCACCTTATGAGGAAGGGCTCACCAGTCCTTAGAAAAGATAGCATGCTGAAGAAAGGTGGAGGGTCAGAGAAAGAGGGAGATCTACAACAAAATGGGTTGACACAGTGACTATGACAATGGGCTGAAGCATGTCAGAGATTGTGAGGATAGTATGGGATAGGGCAAGGTGGAGATCCAATGTTCATAGGGTTCCTATGAGTTGTAGTTGATTTGTGAGCACAGAACAACAGCAGCCATATACAAAGAGAAAAAAGAACCATTGACAGTAATTCTCTAGCTAGATTCCTAGACCTAAGGATGTGGTTTTTCAGTGTTTATCATTCCTAAACAGCTCTGGTTGCCTGATGGCAGGAATCTGCTCTGCAATCCTGAAGGTACAAGTTTCAAACCCAGCTGCTCTATGGTAAAAGGATGAGCAACTTCCTCCCATGTGATTACAGCCTCTGAAAACTCACTGGAAGGTCGGGTATGGGTTGGTTATGACTCGATGGTACACAACCACCACCAACAACAACACGCATCGGCCCAGCTTTCTATTGTGAAATATATTACAGGGACATAAATTTCCATAAATGAACAGCTTGATGAACGGTTCCAAATTAACATCCATGTACCTAGCAACCAGGCCATGGAGTAGAATATTGCCCACATCCTAACATTGTAAATGATTTCTATTATTCTTTAAAATGACTCTTCCTCTATATCCACACTGCTCCTCTCCCAAAATCCAGGGACTACTCTTTTTAAAGACTTGCTTCTCAAATAGAAATAAATAAATAAATAAAATGAAACTCTAGAAGCACTTCAACTAACAAGCAAGAAATAGTTCAAACAGGATCTGAGTTAGGCAGTTGACTGAACATTTCAATATGACAAAGCTCAACCATTTCTTGGCAAAGACAGGGTTCCCCCTACCTGCCCCCCATACATTCAAGACAAGGTTGGGTGGGAGTAGAGAAGAGAGGTTCAGATTGTTTTGGTGTTTCCAGGACCTGATCACAATGTGCCTGACACTTCACTCCAAATGGTCTTTGACCTAGAAATCCTCATAGCAGAGCAAGAACCATAATGACGTGATTAATAATGAATTATACCAGCTGTCATCTATTAAACACTCAGTGTGGGCTACGTGCCATTTTATGCACTTTTCAGGTATTAAGTCATTAGATTCTCACAACAGCCCTTTGAGGTAGTTGTAACTGTTACCCTCATGTGTCAGATGAGGAAACTGAGGCACGAGGAAGTTAAATAACTTCCTCAAGACCACACACAGAACAGGAAGTGAAGCTGCTTTCAGACCTTGGTGATCTGGCTCAGAGCCCAGGCTTTTCATCAATGGCTCTGAAACGTGTGTGCTCAGAATTCCCCAAAGAGCCTGTTAAAACACAGACTGCTGTTCCTACCTCAGGGCTCCTTATTTTTCCTTTGAACTTCCCCATTGCCCCCACCCACTCACTCCTAATAACCAAATATCTTTTACTCTCTAGGCATTTGCAAGTTTTAGATATTTTCTATTTACTTTGTCTTCTCAAGCCACCCTTTGAAATCATCTGTTCAGCTCTCTATTCCATCACATCTATTTGCTTTCGCTGGCCTATGTCCAAGAGAGCCCTGGTGACACAGTGCTTAAGTACTCAGCTGCTAAACAGAGGTCAGTAGTTTGAACCCATGAGATCTGAAGGAAAAATATATAACAATATGGATACATAAAGATTTACTAGCTTGGAAACCTCAGGTTGTTGTTTTAGGTGTTGTGGAGTCAAATATGACTCATAGCAAACCTCTGACCAACAAACCTGAACCCAGTCCTCTCCTGTGATGTCCTCAACGTCTCTGACATACTTGAGCTCATTGCTGCAGGCACTGTGTCAATCCATCTCATTGAGGGTCTTCCTTTCTTTTTTTGACTCTTCACATTTGATTATTTCCCTTCCCAAGGAATAGCTTCTCCTAGCAACAGGGCCACAGTATGTGAGGAGAAGTTTCACCATCCTTGCATCTAACCATAACCCTGTCTGCACTTTCTCCAAGACATATCTGTTCTTTTGGTTGTTGTTAGGTGCCATCGAGTTGAGTACAACCCATAACAACCCTATGAACAGACCTGAACCCTGTCCTATCCTGTGCCATCCTCACCCTTCCTGGCACACTGGAGCCCATTACAACAGTCACTGTGTTAATTTACCTGGTCAAAGGTTTTCCTCTCTTTTGCTGACCTTCTGCCTTTGCAAGCATCATGTCTTTCTTCAAGGAATAGCCCCTCCTAGCAATTGCCCTCCTAACAAATGCCCAAAGTATGAGAAAAGAAGCTTTATCACCTTTGCCTCCAAAGGTCACTCTGGCTGCACCTTCTCCAATACACATTTGTTTGTTCCTTTGGCAGTCCATGGGATGTTCAGTACTCTTCTCCAACACCACAGTTCAAAGGCATCGGTTCTTTTGTCATTGTTCAGCTCTCAGATGCATAGCAAGTGATCAGAAAGACCATGGCCTGAATCAGATGCACCTTAGTCCTCAAATTGACATCATTACTTCTCAATAATTTGGAGAGGCCCCTAACTGCAGACTTGCCCAAGGCAATACGTCTTCTGATTTCCTAATGGCTAATGTTAATTGTGAATCCAAGTAAGATGAAGTTGTTGACAATTTCAATCTCTCCTCCATCTTTAATGATGTTGCCTATTGTTCCAGTGGTAAGAATCTTTCTTTTCTTTTCTTATTAATTTTAATGAAAGTTTACGAGACTTAAGGTTTCCAGTCATTCATTGTTGCGCTCTTCTCCCTGACCATCCCCTTCTGGCCAATTCACTGTTCTTCTTGAAAAGGAAAATAAAAACTCTTTCATTGTTATGCAATCCCTCCCACCAACTCCACTCCACTGTGCAGCCTTCATTCTGGACTCCTGTCATGACAATAATACCCAATCATATATCCCCTTTTAAATAGTTCTCTCCCTCATCTGTTTCAACGCAGTATACATCATTCCTCCCCTCCTTCTCTCTTCCCTCAACCCCTCTGTTAGTCCTGCTTTACAACAGTGACCCTATGCAATATTTGTCCTTTTGTGACTGAGATATTTCACTCAGCATAATGTCCTCCAGGGTCATCCATTTTGCATATTTCATGAGTTCCTTGTTTTTCAATGCTTCACAATATTGATGGGCACTTAGATTGTTTCCACCTCTTTGCTATGATGAACAAAGCCACAATAAACATGGGTGTGCATATATCTGCTTGGGTGGCGATTATCATTTCTTTAGGGTAAATTCCCAGTAGTGGAATTGCTGGGTCAAATGGTATCTCTATTTGCAACTTTTTGAGAAAGCGCCATACAGCCATACAGCCATAGTGGTTGCACAATTTTACACTGTCACCAACAGTGAATAAGGGTTTCAGTTTCTCTACAACCTTGCCAGCCATTTGACTTTTGCTATTCTGTTAAATTTTGCTATTCTGACCGGGGTGAGATGATATCTCATAGTTGTTTTGATGAATCTTTGTTTTCCTGATGTTGAGATGCAATCCATATTGAAGATTGTATTCTTTGATTTTCTACAAAAAGTACAAGTCCTCAGCACTTTCAGCAAGCAAGATTGTGTCATCCGCATAACACAGGTTATTGATGAGTCTTCCTCTGATTTTGATCCCATATTCTTTATATCATCCAGCTTCTCAATTTGCTCAGCATACAGACTGAATATATATATGCAGAAAGAAAACAATCCTGATACACTCCCTTCTTGATTTTAAATCATGTAGTGTTGCTGGGTTTGGACAACAACTTATTGGTCTAGGTATAGGTTTTTCAAGAGCACAATTAAGTGCTCTGGGATTCCCATTCTTCTCAATGTTAGCCATAACTTGTTATGATCCACACAGTCAAATGCCTTTGCATAGTCAATAAAGCATAAATAGACATTCTTCTGGTATTCTTTACTTTCAGCCAGGTCATTCTGTCATCAGAAATGTTATTCCTGGTACCATGGCCTCTTCTAAATACTGCTTGAACTTCTGGCAGGTCCCTATCTATGTACTGTTCTAGCTATTTTTGAATGATCATCAGTAGTACTTTGCTTGCATGTGATACTAATAATATTGTTCAGTAGTTTCCATATTCTGTTGGATCACCTTTCTTGGGAATGGAAACAAATATGGACCTCTTCTATCTGTTGGCCAGACAGCTGTTCTCCAGATTTCCTGGCATAGACTAGTGAGTGGATTCCAGGCTGTATCTGTTAATTGAAACAAGTCAATTGGTATCTCATTGATTCCTCGGGCCCTATTTTTTGCCAATCCCTTCAGTACAGCATCAGCTTCTTTCTTCATTACCATTAGCTCCTTCTCATATAGTACTTCCTGAAATTTTTCAGTACTCTTCTGCAAAACCACAACTCAAAAGCATTAATTCTTCTTCTGAAATTCTTATTCATTGTCCAGCTCTCAAATACATAACAAATGATTGAAAAGACAATGGCCTGAATCATGTGCACCTTAGTCTTTAAACTGATATCCTTGCTCCTTAATACTTTGGATAAGTCCTTGAAAACAGAATTTCCCAGTGCAATATGTCTTTTGATTTCTTGACTGCTGAAGTAAGGATGTTGATTGTGGATCCAAGTAAGAACAAATTGTTGACAATTTAAACATTTTCTCCATCTGTCATGATGTCGCCTACCAAACCAAAGAAGAGGGGTTTTGTCTTCTTGATGTTGAGATGTAATCCATATTCAAAGCTATAGTCTTTGATCTTTTGCAGCAAATGTTTACATTCTTTTCTGTCTTATATGATGAGCCAGAATTAACTCACTGGTAGAGATGACATAGTCATTATGGAGTTGCTTTGCAAACTCAAAAACAATGCCTCTCTGGCCTTTTGAATCTATCAGGAGAAAGATGAACAAATTCATGTGATTTGGAGCTTCTGAAAAGCTCCACCAGTCAGTTATGAGTCAGTTCAGACTCCAAGACATGAGGACATTTCTAGCATCCATTTGGGTTTCCCTATTCTTTTGTGAATAGTCTTTTGCCTTTTTCACTAGTGATGCCCTTGATGTCATCCTCATCTTGTTTGGTCATTAGGTGAAATTCATCAAGTTTATTCTTCAGATAGTCTGTAAATTCTTGATGGATTCTTGGATTCTTGGCTCACCATACAGTAGTGGAAAGATATAACTCTGAAGCACAATTTTCCTTATTTTTTTTCGAAGACCAGATGAGTTTATATAAATAATATCATCCATAAAGACAGCAAAGGGTTATTACAAACACAGAGGAAAAAGGAAAAAAACACTGAAATGAATGTCAGAAGAGACTCTAAAAAAGAGAACTAGAGCTTTGTATATACCTCTTATTTTTTCAATTATGTAAAATCTACTTTTTTCATGGCTAAGTATATTATAATGGTAATTACATTGTAATGTACTTGTAAATTATAACTCAATAATTTGTTTTAAGGAGCTGGAGGATGGGAGCCAAGTTGGGCAGTAGCAGAAATCAAATTAGAGTTTGAGAGTTTACCAAGAGTTCTAAAATCTTCCTGAATAAATTAGGGTTTTTTTCTTTAGCTTTTTTTTTTATAATTTTTTATTTTTTAAACTTTTTTTTTACAGAGGTTTTGGATTTCCATTCATTCATTGCCGCAATTTTCTCCCTTCCCACCCCTCCCCACCTCACTGTTATCTTCTAATTCTGTTACTTCCTCTTTCTCTGTGTACAGTTTCCATAGAAGCATAAATAATATACTTGTATGTGATATTAATAATATTGGGAGATAGTCAAGGTCATACTTTGACTTTTGTGGATTTGTTTCAGTTTTCAGCTTCTGCTTGCACAATGTCTATTTGTGTTTCATTGATTATGCAAAGGCGTTTGACTGTGTGAATCATAACAAACTGTGGCTGACTCTGAGAAGAATGGGAATTCCAGATCATGCTAATGTGAAATCTATACTTGGACCAGGAGGCAGTCATCAGAACAGAGCAAGGAAACACTGCCTGGTTCAAAATTGGGAAGGGTGTATGCCAGGCATGTGTCCTATCTCCATACCTTTTCAACCTGTATGCAGAACAGATTATCTGGGAGGCTGGGCTCTATGAGGAGAAATGTGGCGTCAGAATTGGTGGAGGATCCACCAACAATCTGCATTATGCAGATGACACAACCCTGCTTGCTAAAACTGAGGAGGACCTGAAGCGCTTGCTGCAGAAGGTCAAGGATTGCAGCCTCCAATATGGATTGAGGCTCAATGTCAAGAAGACAAAGATTCTCACCACAGGATCAATTGGCAGCATCAGGAAGGATGGTGAAGAGATTGAGATTGTTCACAGCTTTATTTTGCTTGGCTCTGTAGTCAACACTTTTGGCACCAGCAGCCAGAAAATTAAAAGGCGTATTGCGATGGGAAATTCTGTTGTTAGGGACCTCTCCAAAGTACTGAAGAGCAATGGTGTCTCTCTGGAGACTAAGGTGCGTCTGATACAGGCTATAGTCTTCGCAATCACTTGTTATGCATCAGAGATTTGGACAATGACTGGGGAAGATAGAAAGAGAATTGATGCCTTTGAGCTGTGGTGTTAGAGAAGAGTATTGAATGTACCATGGACTGCTAAGAAAACAAACAGGTTCATCCTGGAGAGGGTTAAACCAGGCTGCTTCTTGGAGGCAACGATTCTGAGGCTTCGTCTGACATACTTTGAATATGTTGTAAGGAGGGTCCAGTGCTTGGAGAGGGACATCAGACTTGGGAGGGTAGAGGGACAGTGCAGGAAGGGAAGAATCTCTATGAGGTGGATTGATTCAGTGACTGGGGTAATCGAGATGGGGGTGTCGGAGAGTGAGATTGACATGGACAGATCAGGGTTTAGGGCTGTTGTACATAGGGTCTCTATGAGTCGCAAGCAACTTGACGGCACATAATAACAACAATAACTTCAATATTCATATGAGAAGTTGATAGTCTGATCCACAGTGAGACCCTAACTTTGAACTGACTGATGCTATTGACCTTTTCCATTATCTAATTCAACAGATGCAGTTGATTTTATTTCAATATATTCTGTCTGGCGAGACTGATGCATATACTTGTAGTTTATATTGTTGGAAAAGGCACTTGTAATGAATAATTTTTGGTCTTAACTATAGAATCTCATGCAAGTTCTGGTATCATCTCTGTTAGCAAGGCTATATTTTTCAGCTACTTATTCTTCTTAGTTTCCAACATTGACATTCCAATCACCAGTAATTATCAGTGCACTTCGATTGCATGTTTGTTTTAGAATGCAGAATTTGGTAGACACATTTCTTCATTTTTGGCACTAGTAATTGATGTGTCAATTTGAATCATAACTCTATTAGCTGGTCTTCCTTGCAGATATCAGATGGATGTTGGCAGAAAACAAGGAATGCTTTCCCAAATTTTATTGGTTAAGCAAAAGCATTCAATGGAGTGGATTATAAAAAATTATGAAAAAAAATTAAAAAAATTATGGATAAATTGCAAAGAATGAGAATTCCATAAAGTTTAATTATCTGGAAACTCTACACATAGAGAATTTCCAACAGAACAAGAAGGTACTGTGAGGTTGAAAATAAGGAAAAGGTGTGCTTCAAGGTTGTATCTTTTCACTATTGAGGATTATGATGCCAATTTGGGGACTAAGGTTCATCTGATTCAGATCATAGTCTTTCTTCTGGTTACAGGCAATCTATCTGAGAACTGGACAATGAATACGGATGACAGAAGAAAAATTGACTCTTTTGAGCTGTGGTGTTGGGAAAGAGCCCTGAGCATCCCATCGGTGGAGAGGAGAACAAATGAATATGTCTTGGAGAGGGTGCAGTTGGAGTGCTCTTTGGAGGCAAGAATGATGAGGCTTCACCACACATACTTTGGGCATGTTACTAGGAGGGGCTATTCCTTAGAGAAATACATGATACTGGGAATAGTAGAGGGTTGGTGAAAAAGAGGAAGACCCTCCACCAGATGAATTGACACAGTGACTGCTGCGATGAGTTCTTGTGTGTCAGGAAGTGTGAGGATGACGCAGGATAGAACAGGTTTCAGATCTTTGGTTCATAGGGTTGATATGAGTCATACTCGACTCAATGAAATCTAACAACAACAATATTCAAACTATACTCTGAGCCAAGAATCCAAGAAGCTGGATGGACTACATGAAGAAAAAATGACACCAGGACTGGAGGAAGACTCATTAAAACCCTAGAATATGCAGATGACACTACCTCACTTGCTTAAAACAAAGAAGAAATGAAGCACTTAGAGATGAAGATCAAAGAAAATAGGCTTTTGGTACATTCACACAATGAAACACTACTCAGCAAACAGGATCAACAGGCAAGGGACTGGAGAGAGTTATGCTAAGTGAACTAACTCAGTGTCATAAAGGCATAAATGTATAAGATCATTATTGTAGAATGAGTTTGAAGATCCAAGTGGGGGTGGGAGGCTTAAGCACAGGATCACAGAATTTGGTGAGTGGAGGGAGGGATGGGTAAAGGAAATGGGAAAGAGCTGGTGTGAAAAACAATGTATGCAAATTTAATGAATTTTATATATAAGTAAGTATAAAATAGAATAAATAAATTTTAAAAACATTTAAAAAAAGCTAATAGCCTTCAGTATGGATTGTATCCCAAAACAAAGAGGACAAAGGCCCTTACAATTGGATTAAGAAGCAACATTAGAGTAAAAGTAGAAAAGAGTGACATTGTTAAGAAATTAGTTTTCCTTGGTTCCATAATGAATACCCAGAGAAGAAGGAGTCAAGAAACCAAGCAACATAATGCATTGAACAAACCTCCTGTAGAAGAGTCTTTTAAGAATTCTAGTGCAAAAAAATGTAATTTTGAGGACTAAAGCATATTTGACTCCAGAGATGGGATCTTCAATTTCCTCATACGCATATGAAAGCTGGACAATGAATGTGACTGAAGAAGAGTTGTATTTGAATAATGGTTTTGGCAACGAATATTGAATTTATCAATTGCTAAAGAACAGACTGCAAAGAAATGTGGCCTGATTGTTCATTTAAATAGCCTCAATGCAATCATATTTCCCCCACTCCCTCCTTTTAATTCTGACTTCCATTAATCCTTCTGTACCTCTCTGTGTCTTCCTTTTCCTCAGCAAACATTATGCTAATTATATTCTTATTTCATATTGTCTTTCCCTTCACAGGTCTCAATAAGTTTGTTGTTGTTATGCGCTGTTGCACCAAAACTGACTCATAGCCAACCCTCTGAGGCTATAAGTTGCCAGAGAGAACTTTGCCTTTTTTTCCCCTCAGAGTAGCTAATGATTCAAACCGTCTGCCTTTGAGTTGGTAGTACTCCTTACCATCAGGCCACCAGAGTTCCTGCAATAAGTGTCTATTTTTGTTGTTTAGTACCATCAAGTCAGAATTGTTCCATAACTGACACTCAAGTGGGATTCAGAGGAGATTGACCATCTTTCTCCCTTGGAACCACTGGCTGATTTGAATTATCTGCTTTTGAGTTTGCAGTACAACTTTTTACTACTAGGCCACCAGAGCTCCCTAAATGTCTACTATCTATTTATTCATCTTTATACCTTATTTCCTGTCCTTCCATACCTGGTAATCATCCAAGAATGATACCACCCATATGTAAACTTTTCCTTAGCTTTGTAAGAGTGGTCTTACACAACATTTATGTTGGCATATTGTCTTCTAGATTCATCCATGTTCTGCAGAGTTTCCCAAATTTTTTATTTTTTATAGTCTTGGTGCTCCATTGTGTGCGTATACTGTAGTTCTGTATTCTTTAATCCACTGATGACCACATAGGTTGCCTTCATCTCTTTACTATTGTAAATAATACTGTAGGGAACATGGGTACATATATGTTGTGTTACAGCCCTCCCTTCTTCTTTTTTTTTTCTAGCTCTCCCTTCTTTACATTATATGCCTAAATAGTCTAATTGCTCGATCAAATAGTATTTCTATATTTCTAATTTTATAAGGAAGCGTCAAATTGTTTTTCATAGTGGTTATACCATTTTAAATTTCCTCCAGAAGTGCATGAAAATTCAAATCTCTCCACAACCCCACCAGAATCTGTTTACTGTCTAATGAACATTGCTCTTATTTATGAGGTGAGAAGATATCTACATGTTGTTTCAATTATGCCAGTTCTAACTGAAACTGAAGGCAATGAAAACAAGTCCATAGAGAGAAAGAACCAAGATGGTGGCAGTGGAGGAAACATTGTAAGGATCAGGAGGAGCAGCAAGTTGCACAGAAATGGGCCACAACAGAGACCAACACGGCACACAGAGACGGATGTGGTGTGACATGAACAGAAGAAATTTGAATCAGAACTATTATTAAAATAGTTTGGGAGCCACAGGAGCACTGAGTCGCGGGTCCCGGAAGAAGCCACCAGCTGAGTCACTGTGGGACCTACCTGCCAGGAGCAAGCAGATCAGTGGGAAATTGACTGAGTTTTCTTGGGCCCTGCTGGACCCAGGGTCCCATTGGGTCAGGGGTTGCTGGGTGAGGGCACCTGAGTGAGGGCCACTGGGCAACGACTGCTAAGCGAGAGCTGCTGTGTAGGAGATGGACAGCTGGAATTTGAATAGGGACACTACTCATGAGCACACCTGGACAGCTGAAATCTGAGTGAGGTCCTCTCAAGTAGCTGGCCTGCCCCCATGGTTGTGCCACAGCCCCCCATTCCTGTCCTGACCTTCATTTGGCTCCACACCCATGATTACATATCTAGTCAATCAACTTGCCATTCATCTAGAGCACCTTGACTTAGCTACAAGAGACTGCTCTCACAGGCTCTGAACTGAAACTTCCCTTGAGTCAGAAGTTCAGAGAGAAACACAGGCAGGGTAGCTGCCCCACTGATTTCTAGAGCATTATCTTCAGATCAAGAACATATCAATGTCATGAAAGAAGCAGGCTATCTGCACCCTACACAAGCATAAAGCAAGATTTCACCCCCAAAAGGTGACACAGTATCAATGGATTTCCTGAAGCCAAAAATTCTGATGGAACTTTCTGACACAGAATTTAAAAGAACAATGATTGAATCTTATCAATGGGTAAAAGACAAACTTGGAGAATTACAGGACACTGCAAGCAAAAACCAGAAGCTTAAAAAAACAATCCAGAACAATGCAGATAAAACAAACAAGGCATTAGTGGTGCTGAAAAAACAAGAAACTATGATACAAAATATGAGGTTCAAGGTTTCAGATGCTGTCAACATGATGGAGGGACACATGAGCAGAGTTAAAGAGATAGAACACAGAACCAGTGAAAGAGAAGATAGAATTGTCACCACTGATCTGCTAGAGCAAAAAGCAGAGTCAAAAAGGAAGGAAGGAAAAAGAAGAAAACCTAATAATAATGTGGTACACCATCAAGAGAAATAACATGCCCATCATTGAAATCCCAGAACAAGAAGAAGCAAATAAAAGCACAGAAAAAGTTGTGGAAGAATTACGAGAAGAAAACTTCCCAGGCATAATGAAGAATGAGAGACTATGTATACAAATTAATAATAAATTTTTAAAAAATAAAGACGTTGAGAAAACACCATATAGAACAGATCTCAAAAGATAAACGCTAAGGCTTATCATAGTCAAATTTGCCAGAACTAAAGATAAGAAGAGAATTCTGAAAGCAGTAAGAGAAACAAAGAGTAACCTATAAGGGAGAGCAGATAAGATTAAGTGCTGATTTCTCAGCAGAAATCGTGCAAGCAAGAAGACAGTGGAAGGAAAGATATCAAACACTCAGAGAATACAACTGTCAACCAAGAATACTGTACCCAGCAAAATTGTCCATCAAATATGAAGGAGAGATCAAGATATTTCCAGAAAGACAGAACCTAAGGGAGTTCCTAAAAGCAAGACCAGAAGGAAACACTGAGTGATGTCCTTCTTACAAAGGTGCCACAGAAAGCAGCATGGACAAAAGTAAGTAGCAACAACACCAAAAAGAACTCAATAAAATGATAGCAAAACCCCCCTGCCTTTCAATAATCGCACTGAATGTGAATGGTTTGAACACACCACTGAAGAAAAAAAGAGTAGCAGGTTGGACTGAAAAACCCAGAATCTATCAATATGCTGTCTACAAGAGACACACCTAAAAAATGAAGGTAAAGAAAGACTAAAAATAAAAGGATGGGAAAAAATATACCAAACAAATGGCAACTATAAAAAAGCAGGAGTAGTGATATTAATCTCTGATAAAAGAATCCCAACTGACAAGAAAGATCACTATATAATGTGTAAAGGGTCAATAGAACAAGGGGACATAACAATAATAAATATCTATGCACCAAATGAAATACCAGCAAAATACATAAAACAAACATTAACAAAACAGAAAAAGGAAATAGACAACACTACTAAAGTACTTGGAGACTTCAATACACCCTTCTCAAGAAAAGACAGAGCTACCAGAAAAAACTCAACCAAGATGCTCAAGAATTAAACCACACAATAAACCAACTTAATCTCAGAGATATTTATAGGCTAATACACTAAAAAAAACCCAATGTATACCTTCTTTTCCAATGTGCATGGAACATTCTCCAGAATCAATCACATTTTAGGTCACAAAGCAAGCATCAGTAAATTAAAAAACACAGAAACAATACAATACATTTTCTCAGACCACAATGCAACAAAATTAGAAAGCAATAATGAGAGGATGAAGGAGAAAAAAACCCCATACATTTGGAATCTGAACCGTGCTTGAACAAGAGTGGATGCTAGAAGAAACAAAAGATGAAATAAAAAAGTTTCTTGAAGCAAATTAAAATGAAAACACCACTTACCAAAACTTCTGGAAAATAGCCAAAAGAGTAATCAGAGGTCAATTTATAGCAATGAGCAAACATACCAGAAGGCAGGGAAAAAATGACCATTGACTCTCTAACCCAACATATCCAACAAATTTAAAAGGAACAGCAAGAAAACTAGATAACCTCTAAAAAAAACCCTGAAATTATAAAAGTTAGAGCAGGAAAAAAATTTAAAATAAAAAAAAATTAGAGATTTTGGGTTTTCGTTCATTCGTTGTTACACTATTTTCTCTACTCTTCTCCCCAGTTCATTCTTCTTTTTTGCCCCCCCCTCGTAAGTCTGTTTTAATGGACCAGATGGTTTTACAAATGAATTTTATCAAACATTCAGAGATCTGTCACCAATTCTACATAAACTATTTCAGAAAATAGATAAAGATGGACTTAT